>NW_027527432.1:575452-608462 GCF_008692635.1 Crocuta crocuta | reverse complement strand
TGTTTTTTTTTTTTTTTTTTTTTTTTTTTTTTTTTTTTTTCTAGTTTCATTCTTTTAATGTATCTGTCCAGTTTTCCCAACACTATTTGTTGGAGACAAAAAAGAGACAAAAATCTTTTTCCCATTGGCCATATAATTGTGGGTTCATTTCTAGGTTTTGTATTCTGTTCTATTGATCTATGTGTATTTTTATGTTGGTACCATACTGTTTTGATCACTATAGCTTCATAATATAACTGGAAGTCCAGAATTGTGATGCCTCCCACTTTGCTTTTCTATTTCAAGATTGCTTTGATTATTAGAGGTTTTTCTTGGTTCCATGCAAAGTTTAGGATTCTTTGTTCTAGCTAGGTGAAAAATATTGTTGGTATTTTGATAGGTATTGCATTATACCTATAGAGGGCTTTGTATAATATAGACATTTTAACAACATTTGTTCTTTCAATCCATGAGTATGGAATGTTCTTCTATTTCTTTTTGTCATCTTCAGTTTCTTTAATAGTGTTTATAGTTTTCAGAGTATAGAGCTCTCACCTCTTTGGTTAAGTTTACTCCTAGGTATCTTACTGGTTTTGGTGCAACTGCAATGGGATTGATTCCTTAATTTCTCTTTCTGCTGCTTCATTACTGGTGTATAGAAATGCAACAAATTCCATACATTGATTTTTGTATCCTGTAACTTTACTGAATTCCTGTATCAGTTCTAATAGTTCTTTGGTGGAGTCTTTTGGGTTTTCTATACATAGTATATGCCATCTGCAAATAGTGAAAGTTTTACTTCGTCCTTACATATTTGGAAGACTTTTATTTCTTTCTGATGCTTGATTCCTGTGGCTAGGACTTCCATTGTTAAATAACAGTGGTGAAAGTGGATATCCATGTCTTATTTCTGACCGTAGAGAAGTTCTCGGCTTTTCCCCATTGGGGATGATATTACCTGTGGGATTTTCATATATAGGCTTTATTATGTCGAGGTATGTTCCCTCTACACCTACTTTATTGAAGATTTTGATCATGAATGGATACTTTACTTTGTCGGATGTCTTTTTCTCCTGCACTTATGCAAATGATCATATGGTCCTCACTATTTATTTTATTAATGTGATGTATCACATTGATTAATTTGAGGATATTGAACCACACTTGCAACCTGGGAACAAATCCCACTTAATCGTGGTGAATGATTTTTTCAGTATGTTGCTGGATTTGGTTTGCTAGGATTTTGTTGAGGATTTTTGCATCTATGTTACTATAGACGTTGGCTGTAATTCCCTTTTTTATGATGTCTTTATCTGGTTTTGGCATTAGGGTAGTGATAGTCTCATATAATGAATTTGGAAATTTTCTTTCATTTTCTCTTACTTGGAATAGTTTGAGAAGAACAGGTATTAACTCTTCTTTAAATGTTTGGTAGAATTTGCCTGTGAAGCCATCTGGTCCTGGACTTTTGTTTCTGGGGAATTTTTCATTGTTGATCCTTTTTTTTTTTTTGCTAGTTATTGATCTTTTCAAGTTTTCTTTTCTTCCTGTTTTAGTTTTGGTAATTTATATGTTTCTAGGAATTTATCCATTTCTTCTAGGTTGCCTAATTTGTTGGCATATAGTTTTTCATAATATTCTCTTATGACTGCTATATTTCTATGTTGGTGTTTGTTATTTCTCCTCTGTCATTTTAAAATCTTATTTATTTTGGTCCTTTACTTTTTTTCTTTTTGATAAATCTAGCTAGAAGTTTATCAATTTTATTAATTTTTTCCCAAAAAATTAACTTCTAGTTTTATTGATCTGTTGAATTGGGTTTTTTGTTTGTTTGTTTCCATAGCATTTATTCTTCTCTAATCTTTATGATTTCCTTCCTTCTGGTAGCTTTAAACTTCATTTGTTATTTTTCTTCTAGTTCTTTTAGGTGTAAAGTTTGGTTGTTAATTTAAGACTTTCTTTCTTTCTGAGGTAGGCCTATATTGTTATATACATTCCTGTTAGGACCACTTTTGCTGCATGCCAAAGGTTTTGGCAATTTTTCATTTTCATTTGTTTCCATGTATTTTTTTATTTCTTCTTTCACTTCCTGGTTAACCCTCATTGTTTAGTAGCATGTTACTTAACTTCCATGTACGTGTTGTCTTTCCAGATTTTTCTTATGGTTGACTTCAAGTTTCATAGCATTGTGATCAGAAAAGATGTATGGATGGTATAACTTCACTCTTCTTGCATTTGTTAAGACCTATTTTGTATCTAATATATGATCTATTCTGGAGAATGTCCCATGTGCACTTGAAAAGAATGCTTTATTCTGCTGCTTTAAGATGGAATGTTCTGAATATACCTGTTAAGTCTACCTGAGCCAGTGTGTCATTCAAAGCTTTAATGTCATTTTTGATTTTCTGTTTAGATTATCTGTCCATTGGTGTAAGAAGTCCCCTACTATTATTGTATTATTGATTATTTCCTGTTTGTTATTAACTGTTTTATGTATTTGAGTGCTCTCATGTTGGGTGTATATTTGCAATTTTTATATCTTTTTGTTGGCTTGTCCTTTTATTACTATATAGTGCCCTCTTTTTCTATTGTTACAGTCTTTGTTGTAAAGTCTAGTTTGTCTGATATATGTTATGCTACTCCAGCTTTCTTTTAATATCCATCTGCATGACAATATTCTTCCATCTCCTCACCTTCAATCTGCAGATATCTTTAGGTCTAAAATGAGTCTATTGTAATCAGCAGATTGATCAGCAGACCCATAGATGGGTCTTTTTCTTTTTTACCATTCTGACAACCTCTATCTTTTGATTGGAGTCTGTTAACAGTCATAGTAATTATTATTAGATATGTATGTATTGCCACTGTATTGCTTGTTTTGTGATTGTTTCTTTAGATTTTCTCTGATCTTTTCTTATCTTTGTCTAATTCATATTGCACTGATTTTCATTAGTGATACATTTGGATTTCTTTCTCTTTATTTTTTTATATATTTATTGGTGGTTTTTGATATATGTCTGCTATTAGGTTTATACAACCTCTTCTGCAAATATCAGTCTACATTAAATTGATGGTTGTTTAGTATGAACATATTCTTTTCTCCTATAGTTTCTGTTTTAGATATATGTTATTATATCTTATTCCTTCTTTATGAGTTCCTTGGTTGATTTTTACAGAAATATTCATTTTTTTCTTTCATAGTTTATTGTCAAATATTTCACAAATATTTCTTTTGTGGCATAAGATGTTTTCTTCCTTACCCATACTCCCATCTCTGACTACAGTGTCCCTATCTTATTCCCTTGAATCCCTAGTACATGTTGATTGTTCCTCATCCCCTTAGGTGAGACAGGAAGGCCAGAGGGTCCTGAAGTGCCAGGAATGCCCTTCTCTGATTAAGGTAAGGCTCTGGTAAAGATATTTCCCCTCTAGAGTAGGTCTTTATTTTATAGCAAATGCTCCAGGTATGTTGTATTATGCTTAATCTTATGCCAGAGAAAAGGTCTTTCTTGGATTTTTACTTTGAGAACCTTATAGGGTTCCTTGAGATTAAGTCCATAAAAATGTTAGGGAGCGAAATAAGTCAGGCAGAGAAGGACAAATACCATATGTTTGAACATATAGGTGGATTAGGGGGAAGCTAATGGAGGACCATGAGGGAGAATAAGAGAAAAATTGTTGCGGAGAGGGAGGGAGGCAAACCATGAGAGACTCTTGAATGCTGAGAACAAACTGAGGGCTGATGGGGGTGGGGGAGAGGGATAGGGGGGTGATGGGCATGGAGGAGGCACTTGTGGGGATGAGCACTGGGTGATATATGGAAACCAACTTGACAATAAACTATTTTTTTAATGTTGGGGAGCCCCTGAGGTCATTGTTTCATGATATTTTTCAGTCTCACTCTTGTTTACACTGAACCTCCAACAATCATTAAAATTACTATGTGAGTGTCCCTACCAGTTTATGGCTTCAGTGATTTCTCTTCCAGATAAATAGACCTCTGCTTTGACTCTATGCTAATGTGTATCTCCATATTTCTGATTGATGATTTGCCTTGTAACTTCAGTTCTTGGATAAGTCTTTAAAAAGTTATTGACTTTTACTTAGTCCAGGATTTTCTCATTGTAAGGACAGTTGTGACAACTTGCAAGCTCTTTTCAGCCTGGAGCTGAATCCATAAGTATCTTCATATGCTATTTCAGTTACAGCTAATGATTAAGAGTTAGGCATTTTCAAAGAAAGATGTTCTTGAAAATGTAAACAAAAGATTTCAGAGTGAAGTAAATATCAGACATTCCCTATATTGGAACCAGTAAGAATTTATTGAGCAGTTACTACTATGTATGAGATATTGTTTAAACTACTGTACTTATGTAATCATTAATTAATTAATGTAGCCCCTTAAAAACCTCAGTGTGATACATACCTTTGTTATTTTCACTTTTCAGATGAGGACACTGAGGCCCAAGGTGATTAAGTAACTTGTGCAGGTCCCAAGAGTCAAGATTCTAAAATAAGCCTGCAGATTTTATACTATTTAACCACTGTACTTTGCCTCTCTCCAGCTATTATGTGTAGATAATATACTAACACATAATAATGCAAATAGTAATAAGGAAAGTAAAATTTCCTCTGACATTTTAGGAAGAAGGAAATTACTCCTGTCATAGGAAATCAGGGAAGAGTTGGCATTTTCAGTTATTAAAGTTAGGATTTAACAAGCAGTTATGGTGACAGGAGTTTTGAGTGGAAAGAAAATGGTGGACAGACCTAGAGATTCATAAACAGTGTGCAGTGAAAAAGAGAGAGAGAGAAGCCTAGAACAGAATGTCAGCGTGGGAGACCTCAACTGTTTTCTGACAACAACAAGGAGAGCTTTTGAATTAAGAAATGACAGGATCACTTACAAGCTTGGAAAAGAGCAATGTCTAGCAGAATTCATGGAGAGGCAGAGAAATAGGGAAGAGAGACAGTCAAGTTAGATATATGTTAGAGAGTAGAAAGAGTAGAAAGAGTAGAGTAGTAGAGTAGAAAGGAGGAGGGAGGGCCACAGGGGACAAGGATGCACAGGGGACTCACTAGTGAGTCAAGGATGCAAAGGGAATCAGAAATGACTCCAGTGTTTGAAGTTTCTGTGACTGCAGAATGATGAAATAGATTGCTGAAAAGCAAGTAACATATACATATAAAATAACATTTAAAATAAAACTGGCGCTCTTAGAGGAGAACTCCTCAAATACTTCTCTAGCCCTTTGGGCTGTTAGTTGGGCTGGAACTTAAAATGAAGGATGATCTTCTCAATAGCCAGAGATCAAAGTGAAACGAGGTCTGCAGTAACTTTCTCTCAGGAGAGGGATTATGTTGTTTTTTTCAGAGGAAACACACTTCTACTTATTTTTATTTTTATTTAACTCAAATATAGGGTACAATAGAAATGACAAATGATGGTGTCCTCAGCTTCCACTCTCACCAGGACATTGCCAACCTTGTTGAAGGCAAATGCCTCTTTGCAATCTTCCAGCATTAAGAACATACTGACCAGACATTGAGTCTGTCTTTCTGTCCTTGCAAATCCACCTAACGGTATTTCTTTATTGTCTGGCTGAAATAACAGAAACTTGCCTGCTTTGTGAACCTTGTGAAAAGTTTTACACAATTCACAGTTTATCAGATAATGGAGGGAACTTTAGAACTTGTGCTTTGGGGGAAACATGCATTTTAGAGGACTGCTTGAGCTGCAATCTTTCTCCCAGTAACATGTACTTTTTTTTGGGGGGGAGAGGTCCCCATCGAGTTGTAGACCATGTTTGTCCTTTTATGCTGCCCTTATAGCTTTTTCCTCTACTGACAAAAACACTTCTTATCAGTATTTATTTTTGGCAACTTAAACAACAGTCAGAGTGTTACTATGTTGGGATGTGATTTTCCCCTTTGTACACGCAATAAACTTTAGTTGGAGCAAACACTGCTCCTGTCACGTTTCTTCCTTCCTAATTGCTTTCCCAGCTATCCTTTTAACATTCATGTACATCAACTTCTATGTACATCAGAGACATTTAAAAGTTTCAAGCTTGAAGCTGATAATCTCCTCTAATACTTTCATTCCATTCATGAGGATCCAGGGCCCAGAGAGATTATCTGTGCTTCTCACAGGCACATAGCTGGTCCTGATAGATCTATGATGGGGAACCACATCTCTTGATTTCTGGTTCAGGACTCTCTTTTCTTTTTTAATGTTTATTTTTGAGAAGGAGAGAGAGAGAGAGAGAGTAGGGGCAGGACAGAAAGAGAGGGAGACAGAATCTGAAGCAGGCTCTAGGCTCTGAGCTGTCAGCACAGAGCCTGATGTGGGGCTCAAATCTGTGAACCATGAGACGCTTAATTGACTGAGCTACCCAGACACCCTTCCAGTACTCTTTTTACTATTCAATTTTGGGAGGAATTATTGCAGGAAAAATCCAACATCAATTCATTAAACTATATTTGTCTTTTACTGAAATTGGATAAGCTATCAATACACAGAAATAGAAGTATTAAATACATATTGATTTTTTTCTGATATCTTAAGGATGATTGAAGTGTTTGCAATGTAGTTGCAGGTAGCACAGATATGATCAATATAAGAGAAGTTGCTGATTATTTGCCAAATGAATTGTAGAACTCCCATTGTTTCATATTTTTGGGGAGTCTGGATGGAACTGGATGAGAAATGGGGGACCAACTGCAATGACAGGTCTGCACAGGGAGGTGAGCCCAGCAAGGCAGGCTTTGGAAGCCCTAGTGGAAGAGGAAAGTCTCCCCAGACCTGGCAGACAAACAAGGTTGGCCCGTTATGAGTGTTGAGACAGAAGACATGGGCTGTGTGGCTTTTTAGGTCACAAGTTTTCCAGAAAAAACTGTGTCTACTGGATATTCCTTTGCAGCTAAAATACACAGGTCTAGACAAGACAGGTATTCTTCCTTGTGAGTGTTTTTTTTTCTTTTTTGTCATCTTACATTCTTTTAAGGTTGCATGTCACGTAGGGACACTGCCAAACTGCTCAGCCATTTAATCTCTATAAATTCACTCTTCTCCTCATAAATCAGGGCAGATAGTGAGAGAAAGAGGACCAAGGGAGAGTGTGCATTCAGCCCTCTACACTTCAAGGAGGGGGGGGTGTGGGTAAAAGATTTGTCAGATTCTCTTTTTCATTTCCTGAAACTAAAAAAATGACCCAGGAAATCCCACAAGACATAAATCCATGGTGAACTGAGCAAGTTGATAGCCTTCATATTAAGACTAAAAATATTGAAGTATGGAATTCTATGAATGAAAAATTTAGAGACAGTAAGCACATTTAGGGTCAAGGACTGTCTAAAGTTATTCTTCAATGGCCTGTAGGGGAGGTGTTCACATCATCCCATGCTGGTGATGGGGAAGGAGGCTGCAGGAGCAACCTCCTTGGGGCCACTGGCCATATATCAGGGTTGGATTCAGCCCTTAATCCCTATAGTTGAGCTTGAGAGTCAATGCCGAGCAATGTTTTTAGTGTCTCCCCCTACCCCACACTTGACACAGAAGCAGGAGGTGAAAGTCATAGGTCCTGATAGTGCATATGGAAATAGTGATAGTTAACTCAAAGGATTGAAAGGATAAAATAAAGGAAACCATCTCTGTGACCTTTCCAAGATGGGCAGGTGCTCACCTGGGAAAAAAAAAAAAAAAAAAAAAAAAAAAGATGCCTCATTTTATCTGTATTATCCACATTATCTCATTTAATTTTGCTATTGTTGACAAAGAGGCATTTAAAAGGGATGGGTACTCTGATAGTTGGGTGTCCATCAAGTATTTCAAGTGTAACAGCTACAAACCACTCCAAACATGTCCTTTTCTGTTACTTTCTCTGCTCATTAAATGAAACTTCTGTCTTTGCAGACTTCAGAGTTATCCTGGATGCCCCTTTCTCCCTCACATGTAGTCACTGAATTCCCTGAGGTCCTATGTCCACTCTCTGTGCCTGTGCAAATTTTATCTGGTCCAGTGACACTCTCTTCATGTGGGGGCTAGCAGATGTCTCTTGCCACCACCTGGGTGTATACACTCCATCTTATTAGAGCAGCCAGACGGGTCAGATGTATTCTTACAGTTGCTTTCTACCTCACTTATAGTAAAGACCAAGTTCTTACCATGTTCCCAAGGCTTCTCTGCCTTTCACACTGACACACTTCGGGCTTCTCCAAGGGCTCAGCCACACTGGACACCTTATGTCCTGAACATGCCAGGCATGCTTGCCTGAGAATACTGCATTAGCTTTTCTCTCAGACCAGAAACCTTTTCTCATACACTTATGCATACTTTTACTACACTTTCTCCAAGTCTTGGTGTAAAGTTCACCATGTTCAAGTAGTTTTGAGATTCGTTTGTGTTTAACATTATCACAACCCCACCTTTGGGTTCTGCTTTATTTTCTTTGAGACATCATACGTGCTCTTGTTTCTGTGTTCACTGTCTCTCCAACCTCAGTGAGCACCATGAGCAATAGCAGTTTTCTCTGTTCTCTCTGGCACTTCTAGCCCCTGAGTACAGTGCCTGGCACTGTAAGGGCTCATAAAACTTTTGAAAGAAAGGAGGAAGAAAGGGTTGAAGAGTTAGCTGGCTAATTCCAAAGTCAGATTGCTTTGGCTCAAATCAAAGTTTGCACTGATAAACTGAATGATCTTGGACAACAACTGTATCCTTCTAAGCCTTAGTTTCATAGTCTGAAAAATTACAGCAATAACAGGAGGATGAAGTTAGGTAACTCTGAGTGGCAAGCCTCACTCTTGGTGACAAGAAAACTGACAACAGGTGAAAGTTATAATTTGTGCATTTATTCACGATGGGAATAATGCAAGTCCCTGTCCACTCTTTCTCAGGAGAGTAAGATGGAATTCAGTGCAGTACTATCATCACCATAACCTCAAATCTTCTCAAAGTAACAGAAATATGTCCTTCTCCAGTTATTTTTAATGTGTATTTAGTTTTGAGACATAGTAAGAGACAGAGTGCAAGTTGGGGAAGGGCGTACAGAGGAAGACACAGAATCTGAAGCGGGCTCCAGACTCTGAGCTGCCACCACAGAGCCAGACTCAGGGCTCAAACTCATGAACAGTGAGTGAGATCATGACTTGAGCTGGAGTTGGGCGCTTAACTGACAGAGCCACTCAGGCACCCCTCCTTCTCCAGTTATTTTAACTACAATGAATTAATATGTCTTGTGCCATTCTTCTCTTTAGAGTGGAAGCACAATGACACCTCCCAACCCAACAGGAGCTGTATAAGGAGAGGTGGTGCTGAGTGTATGTGAATGGGAGCTTGAAGGTTCAGCATTCATCAGGGGCCTGAGGAAGAGCAGGAGCTTGTAGCTGCACAGAGAAGCATCAAGAGGAGACTCTAAGAAATGCTAATACACTTTCTTATATTTTGTGGCTTACAGTAGCTGTATGTTCCAACCAGAGAAGCTACTGCAAGAATTTAATGTTTGTTAAACTTCACTGCAGTGTTCTGTTACATGGGTGACTATATATCACATGTGTTTAAAACATGAATCAATTCCTGCAATCTTAATTTCTAACACAATTTTATGGAAGACTCATTAACTAGATAAAAGCTCCCAGAAGTCACTGGCTACACCCTCTATATGCAGCACCCCCTGTCTTGCACACAGCCTCGTTGATGCACAAACTACATTGTTGAGTTTTTGAATAGACTTTTGATGTTCAGCAATGTTTATACTTATGACTTGTACATCATGTGAATTCTTTTTCCAATTGAAACACTTTTAAGAAGGAAAGAACATTGTCAATAAATCTGAGATTACAGAATTATAATTTGTAGGATCAAATTGTGTTGTGCCAGAAAAGCCCAAGGTGTTCAGGGTTTCATCTTCAATGGGAAAAGGTTTGTCTCCACTGGCTTCCATCATGAGTTATGGCATGTTTATCTCCTACTCTCTTTGTGTCTCAAAATATTCCACTGGATGGGAGCTGCTTAGTGATCCCCAGCCTTTAGCCTGGTGGGGAGTCTATCCCCTGTGTGTAAACAAACAGCCCATAAGAATAGAGATAATAAGAGTGTGTGCTTATACAATTCAACAATACGAAGACAAATAGGCTAATTAAAGATGGGAAAGGGATTTGAATAGGTATTTCTCCAAAGAAGATATACAAATGGCCCTCAGTACATGAAAAAATGCTCAATATCCTGAGTCATGAAGGAATTGAAAATCAAAACCACAATGAAGGGGCACCTGGGTGGCTCAGTCGGTTAAGGGTCCGACTTTAGCTCAGGTCATGATCTCATGGTTCGTGAGTTGGAGCCCTGCATTGGGCTCTGTGCTGACACCTCAGAGCCTGTAGCCTGCTTCGGATTCTGTGTCTCCCTCTCTCTCTGCCCCTCCTCTCTCTCTCTATTTTCTAATAAACATTAGAAAATAATATTTAAAAAATCACAGTGAAGTGCCATCTCACAACCACTAGGATGGCTGTAACACAAAGACATTATAACACGTCTTTGTGATGATATGGAGAAATTAGAAGCCCTGCACATTGCGGGTGGAAATGTAAAATGATGCATCTGCTTTGAAAAACAGTTTGGCAATTTCTCATTTAAACATAAAGTTACTATACGATTCATCATTTCCATTCCTAAGATTATAAACAAAAGAAATTAAAATATATATTCACACTAAAACTTGCACATGAACGTTCATAGCAACATTATCCAGATGTTATATATCCACACAATTGAATATTATTCAGTAATTGGAAGAAATGAAGTACTGAGTTAAGTTATATAATGGATGAACATTGAAAATATTTTATTAAATGAAAAACAGACATAAAGAATCAATATTTTTGTGATACACTTATATAAAATATCTATAATAGAAATTTCTAAGGATAGAAAATATATTAGTGGATGCCAGCTGCTGAGGGTAGGAGGAGTGAGGAATAAGAGCTAAAAGGTATAGGTAGGCTTTCTTGTTTGAGTGATGACATGTTCTGGAATCAGATAGTAGTAATCAATTGATTGGTAACCAACTTGTGAATATACTAAAAACAATTTAATTGTCCACTTTTAAAGGGTGAACATTATGATGTGTAATTTATAGCTGTTAATAAAAAGAATATAGTGATTTATGAAGTGTATTTACCATAATTAACTTTAAAGTTATATAATAAATCATATCTTACTTCTGTGATGATTAATTTGAGTAAAAATGTTCCCATCTAAGGAGTGGGGAAGATTTGATGGAGGATGGGATGGAGGCAGGAGTTCTGACCTTACAACAAGTTTGTGATTCTGACTCTTACAATGAGAGACTCTGGAAATAAATCTTCCAGCACTATGCTTCATGATTAAGTCATTTATTCCTTTGATATTTATTGAGGACCCACTATGAGGGAAGATGTCTGAAAGGAGCTACAGTGTCCCCTCAGTTCCTCTTGTCTTCAAGCTTAACTTTATATTTTCTTTGATGTCTACATACGGACTCACTTTGTACAGGAAAATCAAGTTGACAAAACTTGCCACAGTACTCACAAGAAACTTTGGAAAAGTTCATTCACTGAAGGATCCTAGTTCTAAGAGTTGAAATTAAAGAAATAATGGATCATTGTTAGGGGAAAATGTGTCCATTCAGCATTTCTCCAATTAGTAAAGAGTTCAAACAATCTGAGATAAATTAAATAGATCCCAGTATGTCTTTACAAGACCAGGCTGCACACTTTTGAACATGGTGCTAAGGATTAGTATTAATAACACAGAAGGAACTTCCTAATATAATGTTGACTGATAAATGCAGTTAGATCACAGCAGGAATCCTATAACTCCATGGGTTAATTTGATCTATACAGATAGGTATAAAAGCAATTATAGTATAACGTTAGCTAAAGAATCTGCATGGATATATGGGTGTTCATGATAAAAGCCTTGCAATGTTTTTGTACATTTGAAATTTTTACACCATTATAAACATAAAATATCCTCAAGAGTGGGATGTTAATTGGGTTTTTGTTTGTTTGTTTGTTGTTGTTTTACTTCAGAGGGATTCCACAGAGCGGGACTCCAATGTAGAAATTACTCTTGCAGACAAGAGGTCCTTCATTGTGTTTAACTCCTATTTTGTCATTCTATCTTCCCTAATACTGAGCAGAGACTAGCCTTTTATGCTCATTCTTTCCATTCTGCCTCTGAAGCCATTTCTAGGAACTTGAATCTCTTACAATACATCAAATCTCAGTGAAATCCTCATTAGCAGCCATGAAATTCAAATGTGATAATTAACTTAGCATAAGATACAAAATCCCCAGTCCATGTGCCCACTAGAGCAGCAAAAGTTCTCTCATTATTATGTAAAACTCTTAAAAATTATTGGAGACTCAAAAACTTTCATTTATGTGCATTTTCTCCAGTAAAATATATATATATGTATATATATATATTATATTAAAATTAATATATTACCACTGTCATGGTAATATATGAATTTATTAATCCATTTGAAAATTTAAGAAAACACTGCATAGGTAATGTACTTCTATTAAAGCAATGGTATTATCTAAAACAAAATAGGGGCACCTGGGTGGCGTAGTCGGTTAAGTCTCCGACTTTAGCTCAGGTCAACTTCTCACATTTCGTGGGTTCGAGCCCCGCATCGGGCTTTTTAGCTGACAGCTCGGAGCCTGGAGCCTGCTTCAGATTCTATGTCTCACCCTCTCTCTGACCCTCTCCTGCTCTTGCTCTGTGTGTGTGTCTCTCTCTCAATAACAAATAAACGTTAAAAAAATGACAAGAATTTAGTGATCTATCTTACATTTTTTTTCAAATCTCTGTAATATCTGGCTTAATAAAAGCCAGATAATTTTCATATCTACTTCTGCATTGAATATTTTGTGATATAGAATTTTGATTGAAGAAAATCCAGCCTGAGTCAGATTTGTAGTTTAAAAATTGATGGCTATTTTATTAGACCTTTCAGGTAATCACGTATATCCTTTTTTGATATCACACAAAATTCAACAAGAAGTAATATCTTAGAAATTCATTGCAATGTGAAACCTCTTACTGTATAATGAAATGTCCATACTCTGTTACACTGCAATCCATTGATCTATCTTCTACTTTGAATATACCTTTCACCCATGCATGATTTTGTGATATTATGCATTGGTCCTTTGGAAAATATTGGTTCACAGAGTCATGCAGATCATCCAAATGCTGACATATCACAAAGACCACACTTGCTAATGTTCTCACCAATCTCACTAGAGTATTAATGAAATATTGGGAAGTTGTCAAACTCATGATGGTGAATACAAATTTTCCACAAATTTAATGTCCACTTGAAATCTCAAATTTTAGTATCATCAACAAATACTTTCAATTGTTTTCCTAGAAGTGACAGACTACCTTCTTTCATTTTCAAGAAAATATCTACCAAACACCCAAATCTGAAAGTAACCATAATGTGCCTGTTTGTTGTTCTTACAAATAACTTTCTATTCCGTGAGAAAAGCTTTGTCCTTTAGTACCTTGGATGTAAGGTTGGCTGTAGGTGAATGTTGTAGATTCATTCTAAATCTTTTCTGGGAGCTGCTCTATTGAAGAGGGTATCTTCACCAGCTTTAGCAAATTTCATTCCAATGCAAATAATACTGTGTAGAGATAGGTAAAGAAGTGTAGAAAGAAGGGCTTGGTAGCAAAGCAATCAGTAAATTCAGAGGTGAGAAGTGACGCACCCTCAATGTACCTCCCCAGTAGGAAGCTGTGCCCTGAGTTAACAGATATGGCTGAGGATTTTTATCCTGTTATCCCTTCAAGGTTCTTCTGAGATACACAAGGAAAAACTGTCAGAGCACAGGACATGTGATAAATGAGACACTGGATGAACATTTAAAGAAGGCCAAGAGAAATTACTGCATAAAAAATTTTATTCCCTATTCAAAAGCCTACTATGGGAAAATGTTTTACAGTCAAGAAGCAAGGGTTTTTTGGCTTTTATTTTTCTCTTGAAGCATACAGAAACATAGGAGACTCTGGCTACAGTGTGAGCTGGAAATTAATTGGTTTGCATGTCTCGAAGCTCAATTAAAGGCCAGCTCTCAACTCCAGATCACAGAGTTAAGTTAAGCAGTGCAGAGTGCCACTTTTTGGGGCACCTGGTCAGAGGGTCTGACTCTTGCACTGGGAGGGCAAACAGGTTTATAGATCAAGATCCTCAGTGACACCCTCTGGTGGCTGTGAGACACTACAGGCTTCTCTGATAGACACAAGTTTGGAGGGAAAGCGGTGGAGAAGCATCACTGGACAAGACTTTTGGTCTCCCTCCTCCCATCCAGGAGGTTTCAGAGGCCTCTTTGCCCTAGGCTGATCCCATTTCAGGATGGTGCCTCAAACAACACAAACTGGAATCATTTGCTCAGCGGAGACAACCATCAGTTGTCTCTTTGGTCCTTTAGCTCTCTCATAGTCAGAAGCTATTTAAAATGTTATACAGGGGCGCCTGGGTGGCTTAGTCGGTTGAGCGTCCGACTTTCGCTTAGGTCGTGATCTCGCGGTTCGTGGGTTCGAGCCCCGCGTCGGCTCTGTGCTGACTGCCAGCTCAGAGCCTGGAGCCTGTTTCGGAGTCTGTGACTCCCTCTCTCTCTGACCCTCCCCTGCTCACGCTGTCTCTCTCTCTCCTAGAAATAGGTAAAACATTAAAAAATTTTTAAATAAAAAAAAAATAATAAAATGTTATACAATTAAAATAAAATATATTGTTTTTTATTGTTATACCTCCTCTCAGCCTTCTTTTTTGGCAGTATATTCAATTTTAATCAGGTCTTAATATTTTCCACAATGGCCTATAAATAAAACTTAATTTAATAAGAGGAGATATGTTCATTTAGTTCTTTTATTTTCACAAGTAATCAAATTAAATACAAAACAAAAGCTAGAATAAACAATGCAATTGTATATTGACCAATATATTATAAACTCTGACTTGAAGCTGAGGAAACAAACATTTGTGAACTATCTCCATGATTAAAAATATAATAAAGTATGGGGCACCTGGGTGGCTCCATAGGTTGAGCGTCTTTCCGCTCAGATTATGATCTCATGGCTCGTGAGTTCGAGCTCCCCGTCGGGCTCTGTGCTGACAGCTCAGAGCCTGGAACCTGCTTCAAAATCTGTCTGTCTCTCTCTCTCTTTCTTTCTCTCTCCCTCTCCCCTTCCCTACTTGTGCTCTTTTTCTGTCTCTCTCTCTCAGAAATAAACACTATTTTTAAAATATATTAAAGTATAAAATGAAAGGGAAAGTGTGTTTATGACCAGTTGTACTCTGTATAAGCATTGCTGTGTAATTTTTTTTTTTTTACTCTTTCTATGAAGTCAGTATAAGCAAATGACATGTTACATTTTCTGAGTAAAGATTATTTCTGGGGATGCCTGGATGACTCAGTTGGTTAAGCGTCTGACTCTTGGTTTTGGCTCAGGTCATGATCTCAAGGTTTGTAGGTTCGAGCTCCACATCAGGCTCTGCACTGGCAGCATGAAGCCTGCTTGGGATTCTCTCTCTCTCTCTCTCTCTCTCCTTCTCTGTCTGCCTCTCCCCTCCAGTTGTGCTGTCTCTGTCTCTCTCCAAATAAACTTAGAAAAAAGAGACCATTTTTCTTATTTCTGTGCATGTTTATCTTAAAGTGCCATCCAGATTTTTCCTTTCTTTAAGATAGATTTGAAGCAGAGGGTTATGTAGACCAGAGAAGTCATGCCAAGAATATCTGAACATTTTTAAAAATTTTTTAAATGTTTTATGTATTTCTGAGAGGGGGGGGCAGAGAGAGGGAGACACAGAATCTGAAGCAGGCTCCAGGCTCTGAGCTGTCAGCACAGAGCCCGACGCGGAGCTCAAACCCACAAACCTTGAGATCATGACTTGAGGTGAAGTTGGACGCTTAACTGACTGAGCCACCCAGGTGCCCCTGAACATCTTTGTAAAACCTGCAAGTTCTCTAATGTAGGTCTGATATAAAATTTTTATTTGTCTTCCTCCTCTTCATCCTCCTCTTCTTCTTCCTCCTCTTTGTCCTCCCACTCTTCTTCTTCTTCCTCCTCCTCCTTCATACAATTATTTACTTTGTTCTTCAATTTGCCATATATTTTTTTTCCATATGGATCATGCATAGGGCTCCATACTAGGGTATGGAGACAGGGGGAACCTGCCTTCATGTCTGTAGGAATCAGGACCCACAACATTTCCAGACCATGATGCAGTGTCATATGTGTTATGCAAGAGGAACAAATACTTAGGGGCTCTCACCAGCAGCAGACACTTTTTTTTTTAAGAGAAAGAGCACTGGAGTGAGGAAAAGAGACAGAAGGAAAGAGAGAAAATCTTAAGCAGGCTTCACACTCAGTGCAGAGCCCAATGTGGGGGCCCACTCTCATGTCCAGGAGATCATGACTTGATCCCAAATCAAGAGTCTGATGTTTAACTGCTTCACTGACCTGAGCCCCTTACCAGATATTTTTAACCTAACCAGAGGATATGATGTCTGATGTGACAGCAGAGGCAACTGACAGGACAGACACAATTCTCCCATGACTAGGAAGGTGTGTGTGTGTGCGTGTGTGTGTGTGTGTGTGTGTGTGTGTGAAAAACACTGAGATCCAAACATGCTTTTCCTCCAGCAGACTCACTGGTAAACCTGTCCTGTCTGGAGGATGTGATTCAAAGAATGAACAGAAGGGAGGGTTTGAGGAATGATGTCTAATGGGATGTGACCCTGGCTTGTATCAGAAAGCCCAAGGGAAAAATAACTAACATTCTCTTGTATGGATATTTAACTGCTCTAGACCCAAAGGCTTGTAATTCAGTTGGAAGGTATCTTACCCAGAAAACATTTTCCTCAGAATGTGTACTTGTTTCAATGAGAATTTACCAAAATGAGATTTTATTAACATGGAACACCAGTGGTGAATATTTCTTAATAAACAAGCCATCACAGTCTAGACATGTGACCTGGATAAGGACCTTCAGTCTGCTTGTGGGTGTAACCAGTGCTTGGATATATTCCTCTTCCATGCCCACTGCTCCCCTCCAGTTACTACATAAGCCCTGCAAGTCCCTTTCTGCCAAACCAGATTCCTCCGCTGCAAAGATGACCCCTGAGACATTCAAAGGTTGCCATCATGATGTTAAACTCCCATCTGCTTCTGGGATGAGGAGTCCAAGTTTCTTTGGCTCCCAGAGGAGTGTGTGGGATGCTCCCTAATCTGTGTGAAATGGCACACTTGATGTCTCCAGATGGTACTGTTGTGCCCATGAGTCAGGCAACTCTGGAGTTGAGCTTGTGCATTCAGGGCTGAGGCTGACCTCTACTTAGTAGTGCGACCTTGGGCAATTCATTCTGGGACTGACTTGAGGTATCTGTCTCCCCAGCTGGGAAAGTGAGATCATCAATAGCTTATGTCAACAGTACCATGCAAGGGTCAAATCATCACCCATTTAAATGCCTAAGCATTGTGCCTGGCAAAGAGCAAGCTTTCAATCCCTGTGGTCCGTTATGACTGCAGCCTCTCCCAGGCTGGATGGGGACACAGGAGAGCAGAGCCTTCTTCTTATTGACTAGGGCCCTGGACTCTGAAGGAGTATGTTTATGTGGCATGTTTAGCTAGTAGGTTCAGCAAAACACCTGGGCTTGTGGTATGATCTAACATGGCACTTCAGGATACTTTCCACAGTGAGCCTCACTTTCTCCTGGGTCAGCCCATTTCTGGATCTTGAGTGCTGAAGTCTGTTTATCTAAATGATACCTCAGAGGTGGGAAAATGTCAATACAGTGTCTTACTTAGGATTCTGAATTACTTTGTTCCCAGGATGATGTGAATGCACCAAGAGTAGGGACTGGATCAGTGCTTTCCCTGAATATCATTCAGTTCTGGAGTTAAGGGAAGAGGTAATATTATTTTCCTGGGTATTTATTATTTTCCTGGCAAAACCTACATTAAATTAAATTGATGCTGGTTTCACTCTCATGAACATCCCTAGCAGTAGAAGATAGGGGACCTCACCTCTCACTGGAGAGCCCAGAGGGAATTCTTCCAAGATTGGGCTAAGCACATCAGCCCTTAATGAGGGTGAGTGGTCAATAGACTGTGAAGACAAGAGGGCACACGGTTCTTCTGGGCTTATATATTCTTTTTTTTTTTTTTTTAATATTTTTATTTATTTCTAAGAGAGAGAGAGAGAGAGACAGCGTGAGCAGGGGAGGGTCAGAGAGAGAGGGAGCCACAGACTGAAACAGACTCCAGGCTCTGAGCTGGCAGTCAGCACAGAGCCCAACGTGGGGCTCGAACCCACGAACCGCGAGATCATGACCTAAGCGAAAGTCGGACGCTTAACCGACTAAGCCACCCAGGCGCCCCTGGGCTTATATATTCTTATATAAATGTCATTCACTTTCTGTTATACTCCTGAATCTAGCCTACAGTTGGAGACAGGCTACCAGAAAAGCATGTATCAATTAAGCCAAATTATAAGATTTCCCATTCAATCTGTAACTTCAACATTTCTGAAATAATTATCATTCCATATCTTTAAGTATTAGGACTTAGTTAACTGATTGATGTTCACTAACCCCTTTGAGGATAATTCAATAATCCCCATTTTATTTACCTGGAGAAAAGTCCATGTTAAAAAGTTAATATACACATGTGTGTTTTACACACACACACATACACACACACACACACACACACTAACACATCATTTTTCTGTCTCTGGACCCATTGTATTTAATTATGATGACCTCATGCGTAAATTATACAAAATTATTTTCTATTTGCTTACATGTACTTTGTGTCAATTTGTGTATTTTCCTAAGCTATTGAATGTCTTTCAAGAGCTCAAGTAGGCTTAATTGCATGCAAACACAGAATATTATAAGCACACATGCAAAAGTAACAAAATGACATCTTCTACTATCATATTTATATTTTGTTTATCAGGAGGAACTTGGTTTCACTTCAATGACATAGATTAGGTTAAAATGTAAAATCTAAATTAATAGATTCTACCAAAAGGAAATTTTGCACATGGCAAATGCCCCAGCAAGATTCATCTGTGAGGTTCAGACATGGAATTAAACATGGTGTTGAAGTTTGAGTCAGTGTGTGAAGATATTGTTTGGGAGAAGTCAAGAATGAAAATTAAAATAAAATATTGTGACCATATAATTCTGCAAAAATAGAGGTTTTCTAGGGACTGGTTTTTGGCAAAGAAAGTAGTAAGAATTGATTAATACCTTTTTAAATTGTTAAAATTTTTCATGTTTTTAAAAAATTTTCAGTATACATGAAAACCCCTTGATGTGGCATTTATTTTCAATAAAGATGAAAAATAGACACATAGTGAAATTGTCTCCCATTTTTGTGATTTTTGCCATGTAGCAGGAAATTTTACCAAAAGTGTAACCAAAAGGACATTGCTCTGTATACCTTGACATTCAGTTGTATACCTTTTACTTAATGTCAAAATCATGTTCTACTCTAGTTAGAGTCACTGCTTCCAGCTGGTTAGGACTTACAAACCCATCTCAGATGTTAGAGCCACGTATCAATGTTTCAAATGATCATCTCTCCACACAGTGGTACACCTGAAGCTGTTAAACTGCCAAAAATAACTTTGTTCTTCAGTATTTCAAGGGACTAGAAAGTACATAAGAATAAAGCCGGTAATCCTGTTGATATTCAAGAATGTATGAAAATAATGATATTTTATATTGTTACAAAATACACAAAGATTTATAATAAGTCCAGTTTTAACAGTTTATAAATGTACATAGTTCATTAAGAATTTTCATTCTCCTAAGTTTTTTTTTTTTTTTTTTAATGTTTCTTGCCACCACAAAGGCTTGTTTTTGTTTGAGGGAAGAACCTGTATCTCCACATTTCAGGCTTCCTCCCAGACACTGCCTAGACACATTTCTGTCTAGCAAAAAGGAATGTCCCTTCCTTCTTCCAAGATGAAATCAGCAGAAGTGCCCTGAATTTCTCATTAATATAACCAATATATTAAGGATTGAAAAATATGGAGGAAGGCTGGTTCCATTCACCAGTAAGTCCTGCACAGTAAGCTTTCAGGTCCAGCTGAGCACAAGACCTCATTCAAATCTTTAACCTAGAGGACATAGAAAACGAATTCCTAGTGTTTGCCACTGGGAGCTCTGGAGCTACGACAGCCCTTCAGAAGGGTCCAAAGTCAAGTCAATGAAGTCAGGTCTCTATATCTCCATATCAGTGGCAGGTCATTGGCCATCAGTGTTCCAAGAAGGAGGCATAACCTTGGGCATGGCAGCCCCTTGCAACTGTGGGTGATTGTTAGGGAAAGATGCAGCTATGAGCTGACGTTCTGAGCAGCAGAGAGGCGGGTGCGTTTACTTGAAGAGGGGAACTGGAATGGAGGGGCAGGTTATCTACTATGGAAGCTTAGTGATATGATGTGAAAGACATGGGTGGATTTGCTCAATCAGCACATATTTATTAAGCCCTTCCATTTGGACACAGGCATGTGGGATCTGATAGGTCTATGTATTGGGTCTAAATGATCAAAATGGGCCTTCTTTTAGAATATTAGGTAACTAATTTTGTACCAGAAGAGGGGAAGGATAGTGACGGAGACTAGCTACCCAGTTTAGCACAAGATATGGTATCAACACATAATTGTACATGAAAATCATGTTCACAGTGACCTCTGTAAACATTTTAAGAACTGGATTTCTGTTGTTATAAGTTTGTATTTTAAAATCTCTTTCTGGTTTTATA
The DNA here is from genome assembly GCF_008692635.1 of Crocuta crocuta. Classification (NCBI taxonomy): domain Eukaryota; kingdom Metazoa; phylum Chordata; class Mammalia; order Carnivora; family Hyaenidae; genus Crocuta; species Crocuta crocuta. The sequence goes on along the minus strand of NW_027527432.1, from coordinate 587,653 downwards.
TATTTCAAGGGAAAACTAAATGGACTAGTTGCTTCCAATTAAAGAGATTTGGTTTTGTGTTTAGAATGTAATTTGCATGGCAATCACATGGCTAAATTACACTCAGGCATGAATTAGATGTGTCCCTTTGGGCATTAGTATGATCTCACAGGGCAGGCTGTGCTTCTACATGTCCTGAGGTGGCCACAGTTTGAGTCTGGATAATGATGGAAATGTGATGTTGCCTAAACAATAAGCACTTCACTTACATGAAGGAAAAGTATTCTTGGAGGACCCAGAATATGTGGTACATTTTAATATGACTATAAAATATCAAGTTTAGGTAAAGAACCCAATGACACTCATAGAAAGACTAGAATGAGGTGAAAATCCTTTTTATAGCTTAAAAAGAAGACATACAGTCCTTTAAAACTCGAAAATTACAGAGGAGGAAGAGCCATGGGCCTCATGGAGTGCAGAAGAGAAAATGGGTGTGGGCCCTGGGGTATGTAATAGGCTGTGGTTGTACAGCCAGCCAGGCTGAAACTGGACCCAGAATCTGTGATTTCAAGTGTCCAACTCCATGATTTTTTCCCTACGTCATATGTGGGAAAATGTTTGGAGCAGGATAAAAATGTATTCCATATATTCCCTAAAATTCTAAAGAACAAAAAAGAGGGAAAAATCCCACTATTTTTGTTTTGCAGGACACTAATTGAAACTTCATCATATAGCATCATTCTCATTGATTCTTGTGTTTTGGGAGGAAGCCATGGACTTGCCAACTACTATGCCACCTGTAGTATAAAGCTGTCTTGTTCTGTCTTAACTCTCTGCCTTGGGCTAAATTCCCAATTGTTTCAGATTCTTCTTCCAGCCCTGTTCTCCTGGTTAAGATGTGTCTGTGCATATCCTGAGTCAAGGAACCAGTCCTCTGGAGGACTGTGTTCTCCCAGTTATAAAGGGATCCCTGGTCCTCACATATGTGCTGGTATACAACATCTTTGCTCATCTCTGCAGAAATGGCTCTTTCCCACCTCATCATAAGGCTCCTCTTGTATCCACTCCAGAAGTCTCCTCATCCATCCATTCTGGATGTACACAATTTGTAGAAATTGTATTCCCCTCTGCCAGGATAGAACCTGGCACCCTTACCCCCACTCACTTGACCATCACTGTTGTTGTGTTTCTGCAAATGCACACTTGCAACAGAGGCAGACACTCCTCAGCTCCAACTATGTGATTTCCCTACCTCCTGTTGCAAGAACATCATGAGAGGCCCTCTGTCTGGTCACTGGCCACTGGCCACTAACTTCCTTGTGGCTTCACTATCCTCTGGTGGCTTAGGTGGCAAGACTCCCAAGGGAAAATAGGGACACCCCTCAGTGTGTTTTTCCAGTATACTTGGGCTAAGCCTACTCATGCCCATGGCTTTCCTCCTGCCTCCCTCACATGCTGGAGCCTGCTGCTCTGCTTCAGATTCCTCTGCGTTGGTGAGGTCTCTTCCCTCACCTGGGGTTTAATGCCAATTTCCTCCTCCACAAGGACTTCCTATCTTCTTTCAGTCTGGTAGGAATATCTGTGACATCTTTCCCACTGTCCACCCTTAAAATCTATGATGTCATGGGTATTGTTTAAGTCATCTAGGAGGCAGACACTGGTCTTCTCCATTCTCTAAAACAATATGACTCTTAAAACATTCTCATGGACAAAGGGGATAGAAAAAGAAGCCAGCTGCCAATAAAAGTATGTGGTGTATAAAGGTCAAAGAGTAGTTTCATTATTCATTATTCCAAACAGTTCTGTAAATCTTGGTAAGGGTGGGGAGCAAAAACTATTGTTTTGTTACTAAAAGGTGTTTTATATTATTTTGAGGAGTCAATAAATTTACAGTTCTCTTTTTACACAGTGCCCTTCCCAATACATGGTGAGAGACAGAGAGGTAGAGGGAGATAAAGTGAGAGAGAAAGAGAAAGGAAGGGAAAGAATTGGGAAGAAGATAGACTTTTAAACAACATTTGAAATGCTTCAAATATAGTGGGAGTATCTATAAATATTATGGCAAAATTGAATCACTTTACACACAACATATGTGGCAACTTCTCTAAATTATATGCAGCTTGTTGATTACTTAAATTTTACTCAGCTAATCATACATTAATTGTAAACCTACTTGATACCCTGTGGCCCTCACTGGCTAGCCATCATGGGTTGCACAGTTTTCCTTCTGTTTGCCAGGCAAAGAATACAAATGTGAGACAGGGAAAGTCAGACTACTGTAATGAGGAAGGCTTTTATAGGGAGAAAAGTAGAAAGAGATCAGGATAAATATCTTAGTTTTCTGTCTCTCACTTTCTTCTGAGTTCACTATCCTTTCTCACTCCTACTCACTGAAGTATTTCCAGGTTCAGAACCCTCACCACCTCCTGAGGCTCCAGTATGGTCAGGAATGGGATAGGAAAATGACTAACGGGATGGGCCATTCAGCTTAGGTCTTGGAAAGAAGGACTCTCTCTTTTATTTGTTTAATTTCTTCCACAGTGAAGTAGAGTCAGAGCTTAATGACTCAGATTATAATGTGAATTTCAGAGAATATAGATAAGTCAAACACTTTGGCTACCTCTCATCCAGGTTTTAAACTTATTCCTAAAACTTGCCATCAGGAAACTTGATAGAGGTATGTGGGCCAAAGTACATGGACACACACACACACACACACACACACACACACACAGAGTATGTTAGGGTTATTGGTAAAAAATGTTGCCATATAGTAGATCTAGGTATAAGGAATTATGAAAAGAACATGGAGGTACCTACTGTACCTCTCAGAAAAAAATATTTCAATCGTTTATTGCATAATACAAATAATTATAATGATACTAACAGAAATGGTAATACTGTCTACATTATCCTACTTTGCCTTATCAAACTCTTACAACACAATTTTTGTCGGGATGCTCCAATTTTACAGGATTTCAAGGCACAGGAGTGTAGGATGTGACTCCTTCACAGAGTGTTTAACTCAGGCGCACTCTGAAAATGAGAAGTGGAAAACTGTAGAGGGAACAAATGCATTTGCTCACGAGTCTGGGAAGCTTCACGGCAGAGATGATGAATAAATAAATATTTTATAGATATGTAGAAGTTTTCTGGATGGAAAGGCGATCAGGGAAGTGAAGGGAAGAAAGGGGATAGGATGGGAAAAGAAGGGGAGGAAGGACACTGACAAAGGCCAGCATGACTGAAAGATTTCATATTTGGTGCACTAAGCTCTCCACTGATGAAGTTCATAGTTGATGGAGCCCAACAATGTGAAATGATTGTGGATATGTAAAACTCGACTTTAATTCAGCATTTCTCTTTCATTTTTTCATAGTTTTTTTTTGAGAGAGAGAGAGAGAGAGAGAGAGAGTGCACAGGAGATGGGCAGAGGGCAACGGGGGAGAGAATCTCAAGTAAGCTTTCACACTAAGCATGAAGCCCAACTTGGGGTCTAATCTCTGGACCATGAGATCTTGATTTGTGCTGAAATCAAGAGTCAGACACCCAACGGACTGATCCACCCAGGTGCCCTATTTAAAAAGATTTTGTATTTTGCATCCCACCTAGTATTTTTGCTTTTTATTTGTATTTTACCTTTCTTATGCATAACACTAAAAATGTACAGAAAAACTCAATCATATTTTGATGATTCAATGGATTTAAAAATTTTTTAAAGCCTCAGAGGTCATTTTATCTGACATCAGGTAGCATTACACCATAGTTATGTAGAGCACCAGTTAGCAGAAGGTTCTAGGTAACTCAAGTTGTGTTCAGCAAGATAACTTAATGGTGAATGAATATAAAAACAAAGAGATACCCCAGTCTAGATGTCATTTATAAGACCTTTCAATTAATGGACATAAGAAGCCTAACTGGGAAAACTGTCCAACCCAAAGCTCTTTTGGGAATGTAGGCAATGCTAGTATAGGCAGTGCTCCCTCACCATGAAATGATGCAGCTATTCTGTCTAAAAATTGGATGAGATTCTAGAAATCCCTTTGTTGTATGAAGGCAAGGTATACCAGAAAAAAATTTGACATATAGGTACTGACAAAATCTCCTTCTTCCTTCATTATGTGGAGACCAAGAGTAGGATGTTCCTTTTACCCCCTTAGTCTTCAGATAGGCATGAAAGGCTCTCAGTTCCAACATGGAAGTATAATAGCTTGGATGCTGATTGCATAATACTCTAGTACATCCTCATCAAGTGAACTTTCAGTTCTTGAAGATCAAAGCCATTCTTTAAAATATGCCTTTGGGACTCCTGGGTGGCTCCGTCTGTTAAGCATCTGACTTTGGTTCAGGTCATGATCTCACGTTTTATGGGTTTGAGCCCTGTGTCAGGCTCAGTGCTGACAGCTCAGAGCCTGGACCCTGCTTCGGATTCTGTGTCTCCCAATCTCTCTGACCCTCCCCCACTTATGCTCTGTCTCTTTCTGTCTCGCAAAAATAAATAAATATTTTTTAAAATATGCCCTTAAGAATATTCACCAGCAAATGAATTGTAAAAATAACATGTGTAAGTGAACTAAATATTGCAATAGTCACTTTTCAACTGAGGCCCTTAGTTTTCACCTCTGTTAAATAAAATAATATGCCTGGGTGATTTTTAAGTACCTTTCAACTTTGACAATGTGAAAAATTTCAATCTAAAATGTAACTGGAGGACAAAAATGGAAAATCTCATGCATATGCCCTCAGGAAAATAAAACTTAAACTGAGAAACCAACTTCCTATAAATGACTGATTTATAGAAAATTGATAATATTGGAATGTTCTTATATTATAAGGAGTTGGTCAGGGGCGCCTGGGTGGCTTAGTCGGTTAAGCGTCCGACTTTCGCTTAGGTCATGATCTCGCGGTTCATGGGTTCGAGCCCCGCGTCGGACTCCGTGCTGACTGCCAGCTCAGAGCCTGGAGCCTGTATCAGAGTCTGTCACTCCCTCTCTCTCTGACCCTCCCCTGCTCACGCTGTCTCTTTCTCTCTCTCTCTCTCTCCTAGAAATAAATAAAACATTTTTAAAAATTAAAAAAAAATGAGTTGGTCAAAGGTTGCCTCATCCCAACGTTGGAAAGTATTGCTTACATTTTATAGGAGTTAACAAAAAATTACCCAGGTCAGTTTGGTCTCACAAAATAAGCTGAAGTGAACCTTTTTTTGTATGACTGGGCTTGGTCCGTCTGCTCACAAAACTTTTGAAGCTAGTTTGTTATTTTAATAGACTCTAACTGACCTCTCCCCTCTTTACATTCCCTCCCCATAAATACAGTCTCCCAAAAACCCTCAGCAGACTCACCTATAGATTTGCATGTCAGTTTGCATATCCCAAATTGCAATTCATCTGATATTTCCTCATCTTATAGACAATTGTGAGCTTGCCTCAGCTTACCTCTTTATTTAGGTTGACAGCATCCATGAGGATTGCATTAGGCACTTAGCAGAGTCTAGAGGGAGTCTAAGGAAAACAATGCAGTGTAGAAATTGCCAGTAAAGTTGGCCAACCAGATGGTTTAGCAGTGTACCTTCTCATACAATAGCCTGGAGTACATATTTTGCAGCTTTTCCTTACTTTGTTTTTTTCTGTCAACATCTGGCAATCTAAAGTTGCCAGTCTCCTACGTGTTTAAATAATCTCCAGATTATTTGGCAAAGTGTTTCTGTCACTGCACTTGGGATCTGAGCAGCAGAGTCTGGGCTCGCCTATTTTGTTTGGCTCAGAAGACTTCAAGCACTGTGACATGGACCTATTTTTGCACAGGAATCCCAGGGACCCACTTCAGAAGAGGAACTAGGAGGTGCCTCCCACTTCATTAGCTGCTTGTTTAAAGTCACTGCATGGCTTTTACCTCATCAGTTACATTTTAATGATGCATGCCCCAAATAAATTTTAATTATGTGAAAAATAACTAGAAATGGCAAGATGAAATGGGCAGTCTGGCACATTATTCCCCTGCTATATCTAACTTATTAAATATCTGTGTTTTTTATGTATGGAGATGCTACCAGTAGTTACTAGAAAGATGTTAGTTGTTATTCTAGCAATGGCCAAAAATGAGTGCAGATCCATGTACACATTAACAATACTGGGAAACGTGTTGTTTCTGTGCTGCACAGCTGTGATATTCACTGCTCTTCTGCATTATTTCTCAATCACAAGGTCGAGATAATGGGGAACAAACAAACAAACATACAAGCAGTTGTGTCCGATGTTGATTTTTGAAGTGACACAGGTGCCCTCATTAATCTAGGCAATTATATGATCACCCCCACATTAACCAGCTTTTATGGCCAGTGCACTAAGTTCCATTATCTGAATCTCCTAATAGAATTAGAAACAGAATATTTTGTGAGTGAAGGTACTGTATTAGGTACTGTGAGTGAATGTGTTTACCTTAAGGCTAGATTAATGATTAAACATTGATAGAATAAATCAACATTTTCCTGCCTCTCTTCCCCTCAAATAACATTTCTTGACTATTTTAAAAATATATCTGCAATTCCCAGTTGTGAATAAAACACTCATTTCTTTGGGAGCACTTGGTGGCTCAGTTGGTTAAATGACAAACTCCTGATTTTGGCTCAGGTCCTAATCTCAAATTTGTCAGCTAAAATCCCACCTTGAGATCCAAGATAACAGCATTGAGCCTGCTTGGGATTCTCTCTCTCCTTCTCTTTCTGACCGTCTCCTGCTCACACATGCAAAGCACTCTCTCTCTCTCTTTCAAAATAAATAGATAAACTTTAAAACTAATCTATTTTAGCCTAGGTAGGAAGACGCAAGCAAATTTATTGAAGAAATTGTGGATAGTTTTACACAAAAGAAAGATAATTTAGAAGGTGCAATCTGCTCTGTTAGAAGGAAAATGTGATCCTCTTATTAATATATAATATAATATAATATAATGTAACATAACATGATATTTTTTCTTGTAGTTTGTGGTAATTATGTTGGTGATAGTTAATAATGCAAATCACAATACAAGAGCACCATTTATAGTTAATGTCAAATGTTTTCCAGAGCATCGGGTGTCAGAAGAAAGCAGAAATGCAATTTGTTTCTATTGATTTTTACTCTTCTGTTTATATACAACAAACCTGTATATATGTGAGGAAATATAAAAAGAATTACAAAAAGATGCCCCATTTCTCTAAATCTCAATTGCAATAAAACTCATTACAATAAATTTGTCATCAAATATACATATTTTACGGGTCTCCTGGGTGGCTTAGTCGGTTGAGCGTCCGACTTTCGCTTAGGTCATGATCTCGCGGTTCGTGGGTTCAAGCCCCGCGTCGGGCTCTGTGCTGGCTGCTGGCTCAGAGCCTGGAGGCTATTTCATAGTCTGTGTCTCCCTCTCTCTCTGACCCTCCCCTGCTCACGCTTTCTCTCTCTCTCTCTCCTAGAAATAAATAAAAATATTTAAAATATATATATAAACATTTTACTTCAGCATATTTTGTAAAAAACAAATAATGCTAAAGATATCAAAATTGTATATCGATATCTTAAAATAAGAAGGCATAAAATTATGTAGACATTCAGTTTAATAATGGTAATNCTCAGAGCCTGGAGCCTATTTCAGAGTCTGTGTCTCCCTCTCTCTCTGACCCTCCCCTGCTCACGCTGTCTCTCTCTCCTAGAAATAAATAAAAAAATATTTTAAAAAGAGTACACACTGTTCAGTTTTAATTGCTTTAATTGACTTAGGGAATAGTTATATTTTATTAATTTAATAACAAGTTAACCTATTGCACAAAATTATAATCAAATATTAAGTTAGCTTCAAGCTTTTATCTGTCCACATATAGAATGAATTTCATTGTTATTAGGCTTGATTCTCATTTCAGGTTTCCTTTTAGGTAAAAAATAATATCAGAAACTTAGGGGCTGATTTTCTGATGATATTTTATTTTATTTTATTTATTTTATAACTTTATTTTTTTCCTTTTTAATAGTTTATTGTTAAGTTTGTTTCCATATAACACCCAGTGCTCATCGCCACAAGGGTCCTCCTCCATGCCCATCACCCTCCTTCCCCTCCCCCCCCATACCCATCAGTCCTCAGTTTGTTCTCAACATTCAAGAGTCTCTCATAGTTTGCCTCCCTCCCTCTACCCACTATTATCCTCCTTCTTCTCCCCCATGGTCCTCCATTAAGTTCCACCTAATCCTCCTATACGTGAAAACATATGGAAACTGTCCTTGTCTGCCTGACTTATTTCGCTCAGCATAACACCCTCAAGGTCCATCCATGTTGCTACACATGGCCAGATTCCACTCTTTCTCATTGCCATGTAGTATTCCATCATATAGAAAAACCACATCTTCTTGATCCATTCGTCCGTTGATGGACACTTAGGCTCTTTCCATGTTTTGGCTATTGTTGAGAGTGCTGCTATGAACATGGAGGTACATGTGCTCCTATGCATCAGCACTCCTATATCCCTTGGGCAAATTCCTAGCAGTGCTATTGCTGGGTCATAGGGGAGTTCTACTGTTAAATTTTTGAGGAACCTCCACACTGTTTTCCAGAGGGCTCTACCAGTTTACATTCCCACCAACAGTGTCGGAGGGTGCCCGTGTCTCCACATCCTCGCCAGCATCTAGAGTCCTCTGATTTGCTCATTTTAGCCACTCTGACCGGCATGAGGTGGTATCTTAGTGTGCAACTATCTTTTCCCATTCCGTTGGTCGCCTATTAGTTTTATGGATTGTTTCCTTTGCCGTGCAGAAACTTTTAATCTTGATGAGGTCCCAACAGTTTATTTTTGCTCTTGATTCTTTTGCTTTTGGGGATGTGTCAAGTAAGAAATTGCTGCGTTTGAGGTCAAGAAGGTTGTTTCCTGTTTCCTCCACTATGGTTTAGATGGTTTCCTGTCTTACATTCAGGTCCTTCATCCATTTTGAGTTTATTTGTGTATGGTGTAAGAAAATGATCTAGTTTCATTCTTCTGCATGTTACTGTCCAGTTCTCCCAGCACCATCTGTTGAAGAGGCTGTCTTTTTTCCATTGGATACTCATTTCCTGTTTTGACAAAGATTACTTAGCTGTATCCTTTTGGGTCCAATTCTGAGTTCTCAATTCTGTTCCATTGGTCAATGTGTCTGTTTTTGTGCCAATACCATACTGTCTTGATGATGACAGCTTTGTAGTAGAGGCTAAAGTCTGTGGTGTCCCCATCCCGTTTTGGTTTTCTTCTTCAATATTACTTTGGCTATTTGGGGTCTTTTGTGGCTCCATGCAAATTTGAGGATAGTTTGTTCTTGTTTCGAGAAGTATGCTGGTGCAATTTGGATTGGAATTGCATTGAATGTGTAGATTGCTTTGGGTAGTAATGACATTTTAACTATATTTATTCTTCCAATCCATGAACATGGATGTTTTTCTGATGATATTTTAATGTATTTTTCCCCTCAGTTTTATTATGAAAACCTAATTTGATTGACAACCACAATTTATTATTCTTAAGAACAAGTTCCTTACAGGATTAGTCTACTTCTTAGAACATAGGTCCACCACTAACTATAAAAAGTTACCATCTCTGGGCCTGTTTAAATAATCAGGCTCAACAGCAGCCTCCCCTTTAAGCACTTCACTGTGTCTCCATACCTGAATGCCCCACTTCCAGCCCCAGTAGCACATACTGTATCCAGATGTCTCTCCAGGTCCCAGGCCAATGTACCTTGAATGGTCCTTAACTGTACCTGACAGCTCCTTGTGGGTATCAGCCATACAATGGGATCTGATAACTAGGTGTGTGGTTTCAAGCAAGACATTATCCTATCTGTGTTCAATTTTCTTTATCTACAAAATGCTAGTGTATAACCACACCTAACAGTACCTATAAACATGAAAAGACATGCAGAGGACAGATAAAATACAGTACGAGAAAGGTGAGCCATTCTAGTAAAGGCCCAGTCTGGGGTCTAGAATGCTTGGGTCCAAATTCTTGATCAGGGAAATAATCTTTCTAGGTATCTCTTCCCATGAAATGAGGAATGCAAACTATGTGCTGCTGAAGTATAATTTTCAAAAAGTTAAAAAGATGACTCAAAAATATACAATGAACATGTGTCAAATATTTTAACGAATTCATTAACAAATGAGGAAATCAATAAGATGCCAAACTTGTTAAAGGAACATTAAAAAAGCTGGTATTTGGAGAAGGAGGCAAGATGGCAGAGAAATAGGGAGCACCGTACATTTCGCCTGCACCCACCTCTCAAACAGAGAAGGCCTGAAGTCATAGGACACTGAACCACAGGAGTTGGGGAAGAGAAAGAGACAGAGTACACTGGGAAGGAAACCTCATAAGTGCGTGAGTGTGAACTGGGGAAAATAAAAGCGGGACGGGACCCAGAGATACGGAGGGAGGGGAGCGAACCCAGTCAAAGAGTCTTCTTCGGTAGAGCAGCGCTCATAGGTGCAGAGAGCATAACAAGTCTTTAAAACTAACAAGAGACAGAAAGCTAACCAAAATGATGAAACGAAAGAGCTCTCCTCCAAAGAAATTCCAAAGAGAATTGACAGCTAATGAACTGCTCAAAACAGACAGAAGCAGCATAACGGAAAAAGATTTTAGAACAATAATGGTAAAATTAAACTTTGGGCATGCAAAAAGCATAGAGGACATCAAAGAAATTATGGCTACAAACAACATGGAGACGAAAAAGAGGCATGATGAATTAAAATATGCGATAAATGAAATACATAATAAACTGGAGGTGTCCAATGCACGGATTGAGGAGGCAGAAAAGAGAATAAGTGATTTAGAAGACACCATTATAGAAAAACAATAAGCTGACCAAAAAAAAGAGACAAACTGATCCAGAAACATGAAAAAAGAGTTCGAGAGCTCAGTGATACAGTCAAACGCACAATATCCGTATCATAGGAATCCGAGAAGAGGAAGAGAGAGGGAAAGGTGCTGAAGGAGACCTGGAACAAATTGTAGCAGAAAACTTCCTCATCCTGGGGAAGGAAGTAAACGTTGAAATACAAGTGGCACAGAGAACTCTAAGACATAATTTGAATTGATCTTCTGAATGACATATCATCGTGAAAAAAGCAAAATATAAGGACAAAGAGAGAATTTTGAAAGCAGCTAGGGGAAAAGGGCCCTAACATATAATGGGAAACCTATCAGAGTGGTGACAGACCTATCTACTGAAACTTGGCAGGTCAGAAAGGAATGGCAGGAGATCTTCAATGTGATGAACAGAAAAAAATATGCAGCCAAGAATCTTCTATCCAGCAAGCCTGTCATTCAAAATAGAAGGAGAGACAAAAGTTTTTCCAAACAAACAAAAATTGAAAGAAATTGTCACTACTAAGCCAGCCCTACAAAATATCCAGAGGGGGAATCTCTGAGAGAAAAGTAGCAAGGAACGAAGACACGAGAGACACCACCACAAGCATGAACCCCACAAAGGATACAATGACTCTAAACCCACATATTTCAATAATAACACTGAATGTAAATTGGCTGAATGCTCCAATCAAAAGACATAGGGTAGCAGAATGGATAAAAAAACAAAATCCATCTATATGCTGTCTACAAGAAACTCATTTTAGACTGGAAGATACCTTCAGATTAAAAGCAAGGGGATGGAGAAATATCTATTATGCTATGGGAAGTCAAAAGAAAGCTTGAGTAGCTACACTTATATCAGAAAAACTGGACTTTAAATTAAAAAGAATAACAAGGGATGAAGAAGGAAATTATATATAATTACAGGGTCCATCCACCAGGAAGAACTAACAATTATAAATGTCTACACACCGAATATGGGAGCACCTAAATATTTAAAACAATTAATCACAAACAGAAACAAGCTTATAGATAAGAATGTGCTAATAGGTGACTTTAATACTCCGTTTACAGCAATGGATAGGTCAACCAGACAGAAAATCACTAAAGAAACAATGGACTTCAATAACACATTGGACCAGATGGATCTGACAGATATATTTAGAACAATATATCCTGAGGCCAAGGAATTCACTTTCTTCTCAACTGCACTTGGCACATTCTCCAAGATAGGTCACATACTGGGACATAAAGCAGCCCTCAATAAATATAAAAGAATTGAGATCATACCATGCACACTGTCAGATCATAATGCTTTGAAACTAGAAAGCAATCACAGGAAGAAGTCTGGAAAACCTCCAAAA
>NW_027527432.1:574170-575440 GCF_008692635.1 Crocuta crocuta | reverse complement strand
CATATGATCCTGTCGATAGATGCCGAAAAAGCATTTGACAAAATACAACATCGCTTTTTAATAAAGACCCTCAAGAACGTAGGAATAGAAGGAACTTACTTAAACATCATAAAAGCCATCTATAAGAAGCCCTCAGCTAACATCATCCTCAACGGGGAAAAACTGAGAGCTTTCCCTCTGAGATCAGGAACACGACAGGGATGTCCACTCTCACCACTGTTGTTTAACATAGTGCTCAAAGTCCTAGCATCAGCCATCAGACAACAAAAGGAATTTAAAGGCATCAAAATTGGCAAAGAAGAAGTCCAACTTTCACTTTCTGTAAATGACATGATACTCTACATAGAAAACCCGACAGACTCCACCAGAAGCCTACTAGAACTGATCCAAGAATCTAGCCAAGTTGCAGGGTATAAAATCAACGTACAGAAATCGGTTGCATTTTTATACACCAGCAATGATGCAACAGAAAGAGAAATCAAGAAACTGATCCCATTCACAAATGCACAAAAAACCATAAAGTACCTAGGAATAAACCTAACCAAGGATATAAGAGATCTGTAGGTGAAAACTGTAGAAAACTTATGAAGGAAATGGAAGAGATAGAAAGAAATGGAAAACCATTCCATGCTCATGGATTGGAAGAATAAATATATTTAAAATGTCATTACTACCCAAAGCAATCTACACATTCAATGCAATCCCAATCAAAATTGCACCAGCATACTTCTCAAAACTAGAAGAAACTATCCTAAAATTTGTATGGAACCACAAAAGACCCTGAATAGCCAACGTAATACTACAGAATAAAACCAAAACGGGAGGTATCACCATCCCAGACTTTAGNAAAGAAATGGAAAACCATTCCATGCTCATGGATTGGAAGAATAAATATATTTAAAATGTCATTACTACCCAAAGCAATCTACACATTCAATGCAATCCCAATCAAAATTGCACCAGCATACTTCTCAAAACTAGAAGAAACTATCCNGTATCCAATGGAAAAAAGACAGCCTCTTCAACACATGGTGCTGGGAGAACCGGACATCAACATGCAGAAGAATGAAACTAGATCATTTTCTCACACCATACACAAAAATAAACTCAAAATGGATGAAGGACCTGAACATGAGACAGGAACCATCTAAACCCTAGAGGAGAAAGCAGGAAACAATCTCCTTGACCTCCACGGCAGCAATTTCTTACTTGACACATCCCCAAAAGCAAGGGAATCTAGAGCAAAAATAAATGATTGGGACCTCATCAA
>NW_027527432.1:568607-571312 GCF_008692635.1 Crocuta crocuta | reverse complement strand
ATAGAAGGAACTTACTTAAACATCATAAAAGCCATCTATAAGAAGCCCTCAGCTAACATCATCCTCAACGGGGAAAAACTGAGAGCTTTCCCTCTGAGATCAGGAACACGACAGGGATGTCCACTCTCACCACTGTTGTTTAACATAGTGCTCAAAGTCCTAGCATCAGCCATCAGACAACAAAAGGAATTTAAAGGCATCAAAATTGGCAAAGAAGAAGTCCAACTTTCACTTTCTGTAAATGACATGATACTCTACATAGAAAACCCGACAGACTCCACCAGAAGCCTACTAGAACTGATCCAAGAATCTAGCCAAGTTGCAGGGTATAAAATCAACGTACAGAAATCGGTTGCATTTTTATACACCAGCAATGATGCAACAGAAAGAGAAATCAAGAAACTGATCCCATTCACAAATGCACAAAAAACCATAAAGTACCTAGGAATAAACCTAACCAAGGATATAAGAGATCTGTAGGTGAAAACTGTAGAAAACTTATGAAGGAAATGGAAGAGATAGAAAGAAATGGAAAACCATTCCATGCTCATGGATTGGAAGAATAAATATATTTAAAATGTCATTACTACCCAAAGCAATCTACACATTCAATGCAATCCCAATCAAAATTGCACCAGCATACTTCTCAAAACTAGAAGAAACTATCCTAAAATTTGTATGGAACCACAAAAGACCCTGAATAGCCAACGTAATACTACAGAATAAAACCAAAACGGGAGGTATCACCATCCCAAACTTTAGCCTCTACTACAAAGCTGTCATCATCAGGACAGTATTGTGTTGGCACAAAAACAGACACATAGACCAATGGAACAGAATTGAGTACTCAGAAGTGGACCCAAAAGTATACAGCCAACTAATCTTTGACAAAGTAGGAAATAGTATCCAATGGAAAAAAGACAGCCTCTTCAACACATGGTGCTGGGAGAACCGGACATCAACATGCAGAAGAATGAAACTAGATCATTTTCTCACACCATACACAAAAATAAACTCAAAATGGATGAAGGACCTGAACATGANGAGCAAATCAGAAGACTCTAGATGCTGGCGAGGATGTGGAGAAACGGGCACCCTCCTACACTGTTGGTGGGAATGTAAACTGGTGCAGCCCCTCTGCAAAACAGTGTGGAGGTTCCTCCAAAAGTTAACAATAGAACTCTCCTATGACCCAGCAATAGCACTGCTAGGAATTTGCCCAAGGGATAAGGAGTGCTGATGTATAGGAGCACATGGACCCCAATGTTCACAGCAGCACTCTCAACGATAGCCAAAACATGGAAAGAGCCTAAGTGTCCATCAACGGACGAATGGATCAAGAAGCTGTGGTTTGTCTATATGATGAATACTACATGGCAATGAGAAGAAATGAAATCTGGCCATGTGTAGCAACATGGATGGACCTTGAGGGTGTCATGCTGAGTGAAATACGTCAGGCAGAGGACAAATACCATATGTTTGCACGTATAGGAGGATTTGGAGGAACTTAACGGAGGACTGTGGGGGAGAAGAAAGGGGGAAATAGTGGGGGAGAGGGAGAGATGCAAACCATGAGAGACTCTTGAATACTGAGAACAAACTGAGGACTGATGGGTGTGGGGGGAAATGGGTGAAATGTGCATGGAGGGGGACACTTGTTGGGATGAGCACCTGGTTTTATATGGAAACCAACTTGACAATAAACTAATTGTAAAAAAATAAAATAAAATAAAAAACTGGGTTTTTA
This sequence comes from Crocuta crocuta, assembly GCF_008692635.1. NCBI lineage: Eukaryota > Metazoa > Chordata > Mammalia > Carnivora > Hyaenidae > Crocuta > Crocuta crocuta. Next base: position 569,565 of record NW_027527432.1, on the reverse strand, counting down.
TGACAAATTTTATTTTAAAAGATGGTATAAAATATTTCTGTGTTAGATATAAAACCAATAAATTCCTTTGGGGAAATAACCCACAATATTTAGAGGTATCTTCTCTACCAAGCAGAAATTATTTGCATCAATCCTGGGCAGAAGTCTATAAGTTAACTGGTGGCTTCATTATAACTAGTGCTTTCAATCAGTAGTGTTAACAGTGTTCATTAAAAGGGCTCTCAGAACTCTAAAATGCTATGAATCTATATTAATAATATTTAACTATATTATTGGCAATTCATAGTAAAATTTATTTTAAAAATATGAACTTTTTCGCTGCCGACATTTACTTTGGTGCTTGTTTTTGTTAACCCTCAATATTACAGAAGAATAATTTTCCTGTTGTACAAATTTATGATTAAAACTTGGATAATTTTATTTCTAAATACTCAAAAACTAATGAATACATCAGTAATAGAGAATCCTCATTAGTTCCCTATCCTGGTCACATCAACTGATTTATTTTAGTTTTCTTTGAAACACTGTCATGTACTGGCCACAGTCCCATTGCAGTATTAATGTGCTACTAATATTTTCATATTTCTTTATTTTGTTATTTATTTTGTCTTCTCAGAAGGAGTGCTTCTTTCGGTTTCATAGATGGCATTTAAATTATTTTTGTGAAAAAGGGTTCAAACTGATTTATCCCAGAATATTTTATTAATGTTTTCATTTTAAAATTTAAGAATCTGGGGCGCCTGGCTGGCTTCGGTTAAGCGTCCGACTTTCGCTTAGGTCATGATCTCGTGGTTCATGGGTTCGAGCCCTGCGTCGGGCTCTGTGCTGACTGCCAGCTCAGAGCCTGGAGCCTATTTCAGAGTCTGTATCTCCCTCTCTCTCTGACCCTCCCCTGCTCACACTGTCTCTCTCTCTCTCTCTCTCTCTCTCCTAGAAATAAATAAAAATATTAAAAAAA
>NW_027527432.1:478428-567991 GCF_008692635.1 Crocuta crocuta | reverse complement strand
AGACTCTTGAATACTGAGAACAAACTGAGGACTGATGGGTGTGGGGGGAAATGGGTGAAATGTGCATGGAGGGGGACACTTGTTGGGATGAGCACCTGGTTTTATATGGAAACCAACTTGACAATAAACTAATTGTAAAAAAATAAAATAAAATAAAAAACTGGGTTTTTATGACAAATTTTATTTTAAAAGATGGTATAAAATATTTCTGTGTTAGATATAAAACCAATAAATTCCTTTGGGGAAATAACCCACAATATTTAGAGGTATCTTCTCTACCAAGCAGAAATTATTTGCATCAATCCTGGGCAGAAGTCTATAAGTTAACTGGTGGCTTCATTATAACTAGTGCTTTCAATCAGTAGTGTTAACAGTGTTCATTAAAAGGGCTCTCAGAACTCTAAAATGCTATGAATCTATATTAATAATATTTAACTATATTATTGGCAATTCATAGTAAAATTTATTTTAAAAATATGAACTTTTTCGCTGCCGACATTTACTTTGGTGCTTGTTTTTGTTAACCCTCAATATTACAGAAGAATAATTTTCCTGTTGTACAAATTTATGATTAAAACTTGGATAATTTTATTTCTAAATACTCAAAAACTAATGAATACATCAGTAATAGAGAATCCTCATTAGTTCCCTATCCTGGTCACATCAACTGATTTATTTTAGTTTTCTTTGAAACACTGTCATGTACTGGCCACAGTCCCATTGCAGTATTAATGTGCTACTAATATTTTCATATTTCTTTATTTTGTTATTTATTTTGTCTTCTCAGAAGGAGTGCTTCTTTCGGTTTCATAGATGGCATTTAAATTATTTTTGTGAAAAAGGGTTCAAACTGATTTATCCCAGAATATTTTATTAATGTTTTCATTTTAAAATTTAAGAATCTGGGGCGCCTGGCTGGCTTCGGTTAAGCGTCCGACTTTCGCTTAGGTCATGATCTCGTGGTTCATGGGTTCGAGCCCTGCGTCGGGCTCTGTGCTGACTGCCAGCTCAGAGCCTGGAGCCTATTTCAGAGTCTGTATCTCCCTCTCTCTCTGACCCTCCCCTGCTCACACTGTCTCTCTCTCTCTCTCTCTCTCTCTCCTAGAAATAAATAAAAATATTAAAAAAATAAATTAAATTAAATAAAATTTAAGAATCTATCTAATATTATCAAATATTTGTTATTCACAAACAAATATTTTATCTTACAACCTAGCTGTATTGTTTATGTATTTCTATTGTCTCAGAGTAGGTTTTCCCAGAGGCAGAACCTGTAGCTAGCACTGAGGTCAAGCAGTATATTTGGGAAGAAACCTCAGGAAACACTGGTAGCCAATCAAAGGTATGCATAGAGCAGGCTGTGGGCTCCTGGGATACAGCACCCCTCAGAGTTGTCTCAACTAGAGGTGAGGAAGTAGGGAGCTTATCCTCCAACTCCATTTATCATTGGCTAAGTTCCTGTCACTGGTAGTGGAAGGGGGCCTTCAGAGTTCCAGGTCCTGCTATAGGCCACTCATCGGAAATACGAGTGTCAAAGGGGCCAGCACCATCCATGTAGGTATATCATTAAAAGCACTTTAGGTAAACATGGCTCTTTGTAAAGTTTATCTGTGGAGTCTGTGAAATAGTACCCAGTATTGGGTTTTGTTGTTTTTTGTTTTTCGTTTTTACTTATCAGAAGTAACCAACAATGAGAAATAGATAATTGGATATTTGGCAAGAACAAAGCTACCCAGTGAAAGTACACCTTACTAGTGAAGTCAATATTACTGTAGTAGGTGAAGACATTTTTATTGTTTTTAATTGGGTATGGATTCTGAAATACCACTCTTGCAATTATGTAAGTGATCTGCTATGTCATGCATGTTTAAAGTGTGGTTATTTCTGATTCACATTTTGGCTTTATAGTTAATTTGTGTAATGACTTGAATATTGACTTATTTAAGTCATGTTAAATGGTTAGAGTGCTAATGATTAATCTAAGGCAGCAATTGCACTTATTTTATGAAGAGTTTCACCTCACTGAAAAGCTAAGATTAGATCATACAAATTTCTTGTTTTCTGGAACTGGTGTGTGAAGAAGCCAAGTTAATTGTGAACAGATGGGAGAAGAGGTTATGGGATGCAAAGAATGAAAACTGGATAAAGTAGATCTTCAACAAACACCATCCACCAATGAGTGTAATAGAAAAATGCCCCTATGCACGTGTGTGTGTGTGTGTGTGTGTGTGTGTGTGTGTATTTATATGCATGAGTATATTCTTTGCTGTCTGTGTTTCTAAAAAGCCCCACTTATCTTACTCTGAAGAAGTATAGAACCTGGAGAAGTAATCCGTTCCAGTCTTTCAAGGGCAAAGGTCATCTATCCTTCTTTGTTTCCACTCTTCTTACTGCCTTTCATGGTTTAATCGAGCAATTTATACTTTATATGATTCCATTTTATTCCCTTTAATATATTGATTATACTTTTTGCTTTATTCCCCTTAAAATATTGATTACATTTTGTTCCTGTTGAGTTGGCAATATACATTTACAACAAAATCCATTTCACTTTATTTTTTTTGTTTTGTTTTAATTTATTAACCTAAACAATGATTGTGAAAAGCATTTGCAGGAAATTGATTTGAAATACATGTTACCATACCATAAGCTTTAGTTTGCAACATTAGAAACAATGAATAGAGAAAATCAACAATAGACTTACCACATACCCTATTGCTGTAGAACCTGAGTCAGGAACATTGTAAAATATGTAGACCCATGTCCTGCATTTATGTTTAGCCTTTGGCTGTCCAGTATTAAGTGATATTACCTTGTTTCCCTGTTATTCCAACACATTAATTGATATTAAAAAAAACTTAACATTTCTAAAAACAAAACGAAGCAAAACAAAACCAGTCACTGATGTAAAACAAACAAACAAGCAAACAAACAGCCTATGACATAAAAGGGACTCAATACATTTGAATTCCCACAGCTTCGTCTACATCTTCCTTCTCATTTCTTGGGCAGGTCAAGTCTACTTTCAAATAACACTGTACTACTTCACAGATAGTACTAATACCTTATAATAATATTCCTAGTTCTTCTCTCACTTCCTCCATCTCTTGTAATATTGTTGTCATTCATTTCCATTAGTCATAAGCTATAATCACCAAATTCATTAGTTATTATTTTGAACAAACTGTTACCTGTTGGATCAATTAAGAATAATAAAAACAAAATACTTTTTTTAAAAACTCCTTTCTGTAATACTCTTCCTTGATTTATATAGATCTGAGTTTCTAGCCTCTATAATTTGCCTTCTTTCGGAACAGTTCTACTGTAAACAAATTCCCTCAATTTTTTTTTCATATTAGAAATTCTCTACTCTTCTCCACTTTTGATATAATTTCTCTGGATACATAATTCTAGGTTGGCGGTTTTCTTCTTTCAACACTTTAAATAGTTCCCTCCATTTTCTTCTTGCTTCCAAGATTTATGAAGAGAAATCCAGGGTAAGTCTGGTTCTTGCTCCTTTATAAGGGGTTCCGTCACACAATACTTGGCATCTTTCAAGATGTTCTTTTTTATTTGCTGAATTTTGATTTGATATATAGGTATAGGTTTTTTTCGTTGTTTTTTGTTTTGTTTTGTTTTTGTATTTATCCACTTAGTATTCTCTGAAGTTTCTACATCTTTGGTTTGGTGTCTGTCATTAATTTTGGAAAATTATCAGTTAATACTGCCTTAAATGTGTCCTTCCTTCCTTTTTTTCCTTCCTTGCTTCCTTCCCTTATTCCTTCCTTCCTTCCTTCCTTCCTTCTCCTGGTTGTCCTATTGCATATATGTTACATTTCTGTAATTTTTCCATGGCCCTTTGATATTCTCTTCTGTCTTTCTCATTTTAAAATTTTTTTCTTGGGGCGCCCGGGTGGCTTAGTCGGTTAAGCGTCCGACTTCCGCTTAGGTCATGATCTCGCGGTTCGTGGTTTCGAGCCCCGCGTCGGTCTCTGTGCTGACTGCCAGCTCAGAGCCTGGAGCCTATTTCAGAGTCTGTATTTTCCTCTCTCTCTCTGACCCTCCCCTGCTCACGCTGTCTCTCTCTCTCTCCTAGAAATAAATAAAAATATTTAAAAAAATTTTTTCTTTGCATTCCTGTTTTGGAAGTTTGTATTGATGTCTTCAAGAGCACTAATGGTTTTTCTTGGTTGTGTCCAGTCTATTTATGTGCCTATTAAAGACATTCCTCATTTTTATGAGTTTTTTTTATGTTAACATTTCCTTTTGATCTTAGGATTTTCAGCTTTCTGTTTACATGGCCCATCTATTCTTGCATGATGTCCACCTTTTCCATTAGATCCTTCACCATATTAATTACAATTATTTCAAAATCCTGATCTGATAAGTCCTAAATTTCTGCCATACTTGAGTCTGGTTTTGAAACCTGTTCCATCTCTTTAAACTGTATTCCTGGGTATAGTGTAAGAAAATGGTCCAGTTTCATTCTTCTGCATGTTGCTGTCCAGTTTTCCCAATACCATTTGTTAAAGAGACTATTTTTATTCCATTGGATATCCTTTCCTGTTTTGTTGAAGATTAATTGTCCATATAATTGTGAGTCCATTTCTGGGAGCTGGAGTTAGGTATTTGTTTCCCCCAATGTTAGTTAGATTCTGGTAAAATCCTGTTTTACCCAATTTTTGCTGGTAAAACAGTTTCCTTGAGAGTAGGTCTTATTCAGAAGAACAAAATACTCTAGATATATTTCAGAATGGCTATTTCCCCCTTCTCCTGCTGGAATCATATGAGGATGTTTCTCTGGTTTTCACTGTGAAAATCTGATGGGCCTCCTGGGGTTAAACTCATAAAAATGCAGGAGCCTTTCTTAGTCTGGATTTCCTGGGGTTTTCAATTCTCAGACTTCTCCAATGTGAGTTTCTGACAACTTGTCAATTATAGTTCAGTTTTCTATCTTAGTTCTGTTTCCCTTGGAAGCTTCTGTGCATGCAATTCTGCTCCAGTAAGTTGTGATTCTCCGTATTTACACTGTGTCAGTCTGCTTTCCTGCTCTTCCATGCCCCAATTGCAAGACTATCTTAGAACATAATTTATTTTGAAGATTTAATGTAGTTATTATGATGGATTCCATATTCCCTATAAAAACTAGTGTTACATTCATAAAACATTGCTAAAAATTAAGCAACATTTACTTGATATTTTGTTAAACTTCAACACATCATTCACTGCATACTTATTGAATACATGCTATGTGCTGGCTACTCTTCCAGAAACTGGAAATACATTAATAAACACAATGTATTAGTAAACAAAATAGACAAAAATGCCTGTTTTCTTGGCATAGTGCTATAGTATATAGTTGAAAAAAATCAGTAAACAAATATGTGAAATATACACTATGCCAAAAGAGATAAGATATATGGACAAAAGTAAGTTATGGGAAGTATATAGAAATGCTGAGGGATGGTTGCTCTTTCAACAAGGGCAATGCCAGTTATGTTGATTAAGTGACAAGAGCATTAAGAGCTGATGCAAAAACAAGTGCAAAATCCCTAACACAGAACATAGAATTTTCAAGAGAATTTGGAGGCTACCGTATAGCTTTTCACTTGAGTGAAGATGGCAGCCACTATAAAGTTTTGAGCAGAAAAGAGATAATTTAATTTATGTTTTTAAAGGTTTGTTCTTGATATTGTGTGGAAATAAATGGTACCAGAACAAAGGTTTATACAAGGATACCAACAGAAGGCAAGATATAAAGGTAGTTTTGATTAGCGTTTATTAGAAGAAATGATGAAGTGGCATTGGAGTCTATGTCAAGTGTATAATGGAAACCATTTAGTGAGGAATCAAATATATGGTATGAAATGATGGAAGAGTATACTGAATATACAGATGAAGACCACTGTGAGAAGAGTGGGTTTTGATAGAAGGTTTATGTGACAGTCTTGATCTCTGTTTGGAGAATAAGTCTGAGATGTTTGGTACATGTTTGGAAATGTTGAGTACAGTTAAATATACCACTCATCAGTTTAATGGAAAGATCTAAATATAAATTCAGAAGTCATCACAAAGAGTTGAAATGTGAAGCATTTTAACTGGTGAAATCACATAAGGTGCAAGTTAAAGAAGAGAAGTCATCTGAACCCTGATTCATTGACTACTCCTGCATTAAAGGATTGGAGAGATGATGAGAAAGCAACCAAGGAGACTGAGAAGAAGCCCATGAGATGAACTGATGCGCTAGGCACTCCACCCTGGCAATAACCTTGACTCTGTTAATAGTTAATGATTAATGTGTCTTTAACGCTCTTTTTTAACCAAGGCATAATTATCTTCATCTGAGTTCTGTTACTTTAATTGGAGATTTTCACTCTTATCCATCATGAAGATACAAAAGCTGTTGTCTTTCTATGCCATTACGCAAGACCACATTTCCACTTGTTTAATCAACTTTAACAATTAGGTAATGTGTACTTAGACCCCTGTCTTAAGTTCCTGTGTTATCTCCCATTGAAACTGGGAAACTATAATTCTAGGCTGTACCTTTAGGCAAGCCATTTATCTCTCAGTTTCCCTATCTTAAGTGATCATTCATTTAGATGGTCAAAGCAATTTTGTTTTCTTATTTCCCAGATTTCTGTCCAGTTTAGCAGTTGTCCTGCTTGTTTCATTTTTTTTAATGAAATACAACATTATATAAAATATTTCCAACAATTCTGCCAACTATATTAAGCAAAACAGGACATGGGGTTATTCAAGTATCTATTAGAGGAATACATAACATATGAAGGAAAAATGATTCTCACCTTATAAAGCTCACTGAATTTGGAGCCTTATACAAATGCATGTATCATTATCTTCAGTATTTATTTTTCTTAAAAACCTGATTAATTGTGGTGCACCTGGGTGGCTCAGTTGGTTGTGTACCACTCTTTTTTCTTTCTTTCTTTATTTTAAGTTTATTTATTTATTTTGAGAGAGACAGACACAGTGCAAGTGGGGTAGGGGAAGAGAGAGAGAGAGACAGACAGACAGACAGAATGAATCCCAAGCAGGCTTTGTGTTGTCAGCACAGAGCTTGATGTGGGGCTTTAACTCACGAAACCATGAGATCATGACCTGAACTGAAACCAAGAGTCAGATTCTTAACCAACTGAGCCACCCATGTGTCCCCATTTTTTAAATGTTTGTTTCTTTATTTTGGGGAGAGAGAGAGAGAGGCCACAAACAGAGGAGGGGCAGACACAGAATCTGAAGCAGGTCCCAGGCTCTGAACTGTCAGCACAGAGCCTGACAATGGGCTTAAACCCATGAACTATGAGATCATGACCTGAGCCAAAGTTGGATGCTTAACTGACTGAGCCACTCAGGAGCCCCTAAATGTCCTACTCTTGATTTCAGCTCAGGTCATGATTTTATATTTAATGAGATCAAGCCCTACACAAAGCTCTGTGCTGACAAAGCAGAGCCTGCTAGGGATTCTCTCTCTCCCCTTCTCTCTGCCCCTCCCCTACTCAGTGTTTCTCTCTTTCTCAAAATAAATAAATAAACATTAAACAAAACCCAGATTCATTTAAATTTAAAAAGTGTTCTTTTTTTTTAATGAGTTCTTATAGGCTTGAAGGTAAAGTAATTTTGTAGAATAGAGTATATGATAATTACAGTGTTCCATGTGTTTTATTTGTATGTCACCAAGCACAGTGGTAAATTCAGGATTAGAAAATTGATTGAGGTCAAATGATTGATTCATTTTATTGATTATTCTGCAAATTTCCTTTAAGAATGAGCCACATAACAAACTTATACAGTATATTTCTTCTACTACTTTTCAACAAATTAATTCAACAAACCTGTTCAACAAATGAGCCAAGTTTAAGTTTCCTCAACAGAAATACAAACATATAAGTTAAATGCTGGATTTATATTATATTTAATGATTATTATTGTATGTCTAAAGTGCAAAACCTGAGGTCAAGTAATTTCAGCAACAGAAAACATTCAGGACACAGTGAATCATTGCAAGCAGCACGGAAGATGGCTCAGGCTTCCAGAATCTGTAGCTTCCCTTGATTAAATGTAAATCAAGTGTCACTGAGGATGATTCTCAGAAAAACCTTGAAATCTAGCATAAGCCTAGGAAATTAGAATTGAGTATTGCATTAAATAAGATGATTCCAGCCATGATACCACGTAACTCACCTGCTGGCTGAAAAAGTAAGAGGACATTTTAATGAAAGGATTTTTGAAAATCACTAAGAACAAACACAGTGAAAAATGAAATACACACACAAGTGTGGAAAGGAGGTGTGTGGATCAATTTAACTGATAGGATAACTTAATTCTTGTTTTAGATGAATTATGAATGTTTAGAGATTAGAGAATCATAAAAAATGCTTGATAGTTGTCCTGATTTAGTAATGATTTAATAATGTTCTGTGCCTTAGATTATCAACATAATTTTTTAAGTTTTAATTTAAATTCCAGTTAGTTAACATACAGTGTAATATTAGTTTTAATTTTAGAATTTAGTGATTCAGCACTTAAACACAACACTCAATTTTCATCACAAGTGCACTCCTAAATCTCAATCACACATTTACCTCCATTCTCCCCACACACACACCTCCCCTCTGGTAACAATCAGTTTGATCTCAAGAGTTAAGAAAGATAAATACCAAGTGATCTCACTCAATTTAAGAAACAAAACAAATGGTCATAGGAGAAAAAAAGAGAAGAAAACCAATTAATACATATTTTTCGACAGCACAATTCTGAGTTACATATTAATGTTAAATGTTCAAAAGTGGTGGAGAACAGAAAAGTCTTATATTCCAAGTAATTCCAAGTAGTACTTGTATTGTTGTGCCTGAATCGCAAGTCCCCTGAGACCTCCAAGGAGCCGACACTGATGCAAGTACATAAGGGTCTTTATTACAAGCTCGAACAGGGGCTCACCCATCTACCAGCGCAGCGGCAGCAAGGAGAAGCCCCGAACAATAGCGAGCAGGGTTTTTATGGTGTAAGGGACGGGGGTGTTACAGTGCACACGTTGTATGTATTGCATCATCACATAAGCACCAATCATAATTGTACAACACCCATGGTAACAACAGTTTTGACCATTCAGTATCCATGAGGCATCCGTTACTTTTGGCGGGACCCAATTATGACCTTTGAGAATCCTTTGAAAATGACCAATTATAAGGTGAGCTCAAAGGGCCTACCTGGGATTTAGGCAAGCGGTGAGTGATTGGGTAGTTTGTACAGAGTAACTACCTGCAGTTCCCAGCCCTGACTCAGACCACAGGAATGTTACACATTTCTTTTGATTGGCTGATCTGAGGGTGGTTTCAGCTGAAGCTTTTCCTGGAATTAGGGCTACATGCAGCCCAAGGTTGCTCTTAATGGAGGACTTAATTTCAGGCTCTTCAGTATTACCTTACAAGTAATACAAATGTCCTTATTTTTTTAAAAACCCTATTATTTACTAAATTCCTCACTGGAACCTTTCTGCACATGATATCTCACCTTCATATTGACTTTCCAACATAGACTTTATTTTGTTAATTTTAATATTACAATATAAAACTGACCTTAATTTTTAAATTTTTATTTGTGTTTACATTTCAATTGATTACAATTTATTTTCTATTTGTCATTTAGACTGAAAAGTTTCTAATTCTATCCATCAGTCTTCAAATCCATTGAGTCTTTCCTCTGTCATCTCCATTCTGCTTTTTAAAAAACTTATCTTAAGATATTTGTAATGTTTATTTATTTTTGAGAGAGAGTGAGAGACAGAGAGAGAGAGACAGAGACAGAGTACAAGTGGGGGAGGAGCAGAGAGAGAGGGAGACAGTATCCAAAGTAGGCTCCAGACTCTGAGCTGTCAGTACAGAGCCCTACAGGGGGCTGGAACCCATGAACCATGAGATCATGACAAGAGCAGAAGTGGAACACTTAATTGACTGAGCCACCCAGGTGTCTCTCCAGTCTGCTTTTGAACACATCCATTGGCTGTTCTTTTTTAGTTACTTCATTTTTCATTTTAACATTATCATTTTGTTCTTTTGTATATCATCTCTTTATTTGCTGAAAATTTCTATTTCCCCATATGCTTAAAGAGTGCTTTGAATTGTTTATTAGAGCATTTTTTTTTGAGCACTGCTTTCACATCCTTGTCAGATAAGTACATGTGTTTTCTTGGTGTTCATGTCTGCTGATTATCTTTTGTCATTTCAAATGGATTTCATGTTTTTGATATGATGAATAATTCTGGATTGTATCCTAGACATTTTGAGGATGAAATTATGAGACTTCTGTAACTATTTAAATCTATTATTTTAGAAAAATAAATCAGTTGGTTTCCAAATACAAATTTTGGCTCATATTTGTGAGCTCTCATTTGCATGTTAATTTTAGTTTCAAAATCTGTGCAGCACTATTCTAGCCCACCCTACTTAATACTACCCAGAGGCCATTTGTAATCACATATTCTATATTCTAATTCACTTATTACAGTTTTTCTCTGTCAATTCTGGTTGGTTTTATTCATGCATCATTTGGTTGTGTGCCCAGGACTTAATACACAGCTATGAAGTATTTTTTCTTTTTGGCTTTATCCTCTTCAGATGGAAGAAGTGGGAAGCCAACTCTACTGTTGTTTTCTTAGTGCACAGTGGGGAGGCCTGGCAGGTCTCTATCCCCAGTGTCCAGAGACCCAGTGAAGAGTGGGATGAGCAATACATCTGCTCGTAATAATGCAGAGTTGCTGGGCTTTACAATTGTCCATCCCACAATCTCTACAGCACATGCTGTGTAGGCTGAGAAGCATTGCTGCTTTTGTGGTGTTCACATGGAGTAGGGCAGATATTGCTCAAAAATTTTTATCTTGCAGATCCACCGTCTTCCTTATTTTTTGAGTAAGGACAGTAGGTTGTGTGTGTGTGTGTGTGTGTGCGTGCGCGCACACACATGCATGGAGACATGTGTGAGTGTACATGTGTGTATCTGTATCACTGGAATTTTCAAGTTGCAGGCTTCTCAATTTCCCAGGCCAGTATATAAAGGAGATACAAATACAAAATCCCAGGAAACTCAGCATTCTTCTCTTGAGTCTCAAAGTCCCTGGCTATTCTAGATTCTTTCTCCCCTTTTAAATTATTCTGATAGTTACTTTATACATATTGTCCAGGGTTTTGAGTTGTGGTCAGCAGGAGAAAAAGAGTGGAGCATGTTGGTTTCATCTTGTCTGGACCTCTTTTTAATGAGTTTTATTTTGTTGTATGATTATGCCAACATTCGTTTTCCCATCTCTTGTAAGTAGATATTTGGGTTGAATTCAGTGGATTTTTTTTTAGTTATGTAAAGGTTGCTATAAAAATTCTTGCTTAACTTTCAATCATATATTTTCATTTCTCTTAGATAAATGGAAATAATGGGTCATAAGACATATATTTTTGCTTGGGTGAGAACAATCAAAGAATGCTGGATAATAAGTTTTTTTTTTCTTTGAGATTTTGGATTTTCACACCTAAGTTAGGGAAAGTAACAGTAATTTTAATAAAATAATGCAGGACCACCTGTCTCAGTTGGTGGAGCGTGTAACTCTTGATCTCAGGGCTGTGAGCTAGAGGGCCACACGGGGTATAGATATTATTTAAAAATAAAAATCTTAAAAAAAACAATGCTACTTTTAGCACACAATGGCTGGCTAAACATAACAACTTCTCTTCATCCATAATGTTGCCAAAATTACAGAAAAACGTATAAAAATAAAAGAATTTAATATCATCACAAAAAACTCCAAGAAAGGTTTCATTATTGGAACAGACTATTAAAAGTATTAAAAATAAAAGCCCTTGGAATAGTATACAATAATAAAGATAAATAAACTATGATGAAACTCAATAACTATAGAGAGATATTAAATTTGATGAAAAAATAAGTCTCAGAAGGTAATTTACATCATATGTTGTTTACTTAATGGTGACTTTTATAGAAAGAAAAAAAATAAATGTGTATACATGTATGTGTGTGCATAAACACACATGGAGATGCACTACAAGTATATTAAAAGAAATCAAAGGAACAATAAAGACCAACATAATTATTCCACGTGGGTATGCAAGTGGGTGGATTTGGGGTAAATTGCCTAGTTAGATGCAGATTGTTATCGAAGTCCTAAGTACTTTAGGTCATACTTTTTCAAGAGCTTATTATACCGTTAAAGTTTCATCAATTAATGAAAGGAAATCTTGAAAGTACCAATGATAATTGTATATCAGGAAACAAGGGTTATGATTAATCCAATTATGGGCACCCAAGATCACAGAAGAAAGGAAGGAAGGAAATAAGGAAGGAAGGAAGGAAGGAAGGAAGGAAGGAAGGAAGGAAGGAAGGAAGGGATAGCACCCAATAGTCACACCTACTCAGAGCAAGCTATTTAAATGATACTTCAAGTTAAAAAAATAAAATTTAATTTGGTAAAATGCTTAAAAAATAACTAAATGTTTGGTTTCCATCTTTTCTTTTAACAAAAATAGAAGATATAAAATAATTGAAAAGAGCATGTTGTGGTATAGCCTCCTTTATAGTTAAATTTAAAAGTGGTATAAATATGCAGACATAAAACTGCCTGCCTGCAGGGTATAAAACACGTCATTAAGCTAAGGAATATGCAAATAATTATTCAAGAACAAAGAATGTAATCTATCTCACCTCTTATGCTAACTTTTTGTGTGCTAGGAATCTATTAAAGAATGTATAAAAATATAAATGTCAATGTTAAAAGTATAAATTTCTCATGATGCTCCAAGTGAGGTGTCTGCTATTTTTATTGCTTTAACATTTTAAAAGTCAAATATCCATAATGGTAAAATCAGATATGAGGGACATTGGACAATAAATATTTTAATGAGTAATGTTTCACAAATCATAATACTTCAAGTCAATTTGCTACATTGATATGTGATCTCATTAGACAACGAAGAAACAAACAACTATTGTTGATTGTTAATATTAGTAGATCTGTATAAATTACATTTGACTTCACCAGGAATATATTACAAACTGTGATGAGCTTGCAATTTCTAAAATACAAGTTCCTTTGGTTGAAAAAATTTTTTATCTCATATTTTTTATTAAGATGACCCTGAGCATATTTCATAGTGATTACTATACCTTATCTCATCCCACCTCCCCTCTCTTTACTCCTTGCCCCAAAACTGAATTCGTGGCTTTCTTGAGTCTTCACTGTTATAACCTTGTGGGGTCCTTGGTATCATTCAATCTAAAGTAAGCCTTGCACATACAGTGATCTTTTATTTTCTCCTCTATTCATTCTATCAATCTTTGCCATTTAATAAAATATTTAGCTTTTTACATTTAATGTGATTACTAAGAAGAGAGCAGTTAACATCTGATATTATCTGTCTGTTTTCTATGTCTAATGTCTTTTTTGTTCCTTTATTTCTTTACGTCTGCCACCTTTTGTGTTAAATATGCAATTTCTAATGTACCACTTTAATTCCCTCTTTTATTGCATTTCTAAAAGTTGTGTTCTTAGTGTTTTCCCTAATTTCTCAATTAGAATCTCAACTTAAAACAATATAGTTTTAAAAAATAATATAAATTAATACTAATTTAATTTTAATAGTCTGTAGAAATTTTGCTTTAAAAGTTTTTGTAATATATGTCTTTTTCCTATTCCCCTCATTATTATCATTATCATATAAATTACATTTTTATACACCATAAGCTCATGAACTCACTCAATAACTCTTGATTTATGTGGTTGTGTTTCAAATCACATGGGAGTAGAAACCTTTTATTAAAATATAATGACGCTTTTTATACATTATGGTATGCTTACTACAAGTGCAGCTACCATCTGTCACCACACAATGCTGTTACAATACATTGAGTATATTTCTTGTGCTGTGCCTTGTATTCCCATGACTTATTCATTCTATAACTGGAAGCCTATATATTTAAATTAAATAATTTAATAAATAAATAAAATTACAATGAAAATGTGAAAACATAAGTACTGTTTTTGCATTTACCTAGGTGACTACATTAGCCTTGACTCTATGTTACTGTGGCTTATTTGTCTTGTCTCTTCATTTCAACCTGAAGGGACTTTAGAATTTCTTGTAAGCGTGGTGTGCTAAAAACCGATTCTGTCAATTTTTAAAATCTTGGAATGTCTTAGTTCCTTCTTAATTTTTGAAGGGTAGCTTTGATGAATGTGGAATTATTGGTCGATAACTTATTTCATGTGGCAATGTTGAATACGTCATTTCACTACTGTCTGACCTTCGTTAGTTTTTCTGAGAAGCCATCTTTTAGTCTTCTTCATGATCCCTTGTACGTGATAAAATGTTCTTCTCATATTGTTTTCAACATTATTCTTCTGTTATTGTCTTTTGTCAGTTTGACCATGATGTTACTTAAGTGTGGAAAACATGGAGTTTATTCTACTTGGAACTTATTGAGATTCTTGGAAATGTATATTAATGTTTGACATTTGGGAAGTTTGTGGAAATTATTATTATTATTTTTTTTTATTTCTAGGAGAGAGAGAGACAGCGTGAGCAGGGGAGGGTCACAGAGAGAGGGAGTCACAGACCGAAACAGGCTCCAGACTCTGAGCTGGCAGTCAGCACAGAGCCCGACGCGAGGCCGAACCCACGAACCGCGAGATCATGAGCTAAGCGAAAGTCGGACGCTTAACCGACTAAGCCACCCAGGCGCCCCTGGAAATTATTTTTTTCAAGTTAGCTTTTTGTTTGTTTCTTTTTTATTTTTATTTTTTTGTCCCTTTTACTCTGGGGATCTCATTATGCATATGTTGATATACTTGATGGCATATGATATAAAGCTCTGTTCATTTACCTTCCTCCTCTCTCTGCCTTTGTTTGTTTGTTTGTTTTGTTTTATTTCTCAGACTGGGTCATCTAAACTGAACTATTTTAAAGTTTGATTTCCCAGGGCACCTGGGTGGCTGATTTCGTTAAGCATCTGACTTCAGCTCTGGTCATGATCTGATGGTTTGTGAGTTTGAGCCCCATGTCAGGCTCTGTGCTGGCAGCTCAGAGCTTGGAGTCTGCTTCACATTCTGTATCTCCCTCTCTCTCTGCCTCTTCCCGACTCATACTCTGTCTCTCTCTCAACAATAAATAAACAATAAAAAATTTAAAAATACACAAAAGCATGACTTATAAAAGAAGAAAAAATGGACAAATTAAACTTACTAAAATTAAAATATTTTGCTTTACAGTTACATACAATTAAAATAAATAAAATATAAATTAAAAACTGGGAGAAAATATTTGCAAATACATTTGAACAAAGGGCTATACCCAGAATATATGAATAATACTCAACAATAAGAAAACAAACAAACCTATAAAAATATGTAAAAAATTTAAACTAGCACTTCACAAAAAAAGGTGTATAATGTCAAATATACATATAAAAATATGATCAATATCATCAATCATTACAGAATTATAAATTAAATCTACACTAAGAGATAAATACATACTTGTTAGAATGATATTTGGTGACTCCACTTAACATGGTGAGCATTGAATAATGTATGGAATTGTCAAATCAATATGATGTACACCTGAAAGTAATAGACATTGCATATTAATTATATTTTAATAAAAGAAAATTAATAACTACACATTAAAAATGGCATAGTCAGTGCTGATGAGTATGTGGAACAATTAGATATCTTATACATTTCCTCTAGCAAGCAAAATGGTGCAGCTACTTTAGAATACAGTTTATTAGTTTAAAAAAGTTCAACATACACCTGCTATATAATTATCAGCATTCCTACTTCTAAGAAATGGAAAAATATGGACACACACAAACACACATACAATCTGCATGTGATAATTTATAAACTTATAAAATTCATAATTGCCATAATTTGAAGATAACTCAAATTTCCTTCAAATGATTAATTTATAAACAAGCTATTATACATTAATATAATGACATACTACTCACAAATTTTTAAAAAGGATAAATTATTTATATGCAACAAGATGGACAGATTTCAAGTCAAAGAAGTCAGAATAAATGATTACATATTGTATTATATCATTTATATTACTTTTGGAAAAGCAAAATTATAGGGAAAAAAAGAGTGGTTGTTGTCCTGGGTTAGAGAGTGGAGGAAAGCACTGTCAGTAAAGAGGTGGCATAGGGAAATCTGGGGAGTGGTCCAATAATGGTGGTAGGTAGATGGCTATGTGTTTGTAAAATTCAACAGAACTGCACTCCAACAAAAGTAAATCTGCTCTTTGAAAGTTTATACAAGTCATCAGGATATGAAAGGAAGGATGACAAATGAATCTCATTACATTACAAAAACAACATATGAGCACACTGAGAAGGGTAGAGGAGAAAAAGAATTATCCCAAGTAAAATGTTTCGATGTGATCCTCTAAGGTTAAAGATAAAAGCAAGTGCAATTAAATTTGACTCCCATGTTTATTTTTAATGTCTATAATTCCAATCCTGTTACATAAAGAAATTATGACTATTAATAAATTCTATAACAGTTTATTATCTATTATTGTTATGTACTTTCTCCATATTTTCTGATTTGTCATGTCCAATCTTTTCTAATTGACATTTGGGTAATATTCATCCTCATGAGAATCCAACCTATGTAATTCATCTTATTTTATATTCTCTTGTAACCTACTTGTCTCATTCCATTCACAGACCACAACACATTTCCTCTGCCATATAGGAGACATACTTCCCTCTGAGTTTTCATTGCTTCTTTTTTAGGTTTTTTTTTTCTCTGCCTCCTCTTATATATGTTCTTTCCCAACTCATTCTTCTACTTTCCTCCAAGTTCTTGATTTGACAGTGATTCACATATAACATATACAAATAGAGGGTATTTTATGTACAGGTATTTGGTTTTGGTGTTCACAGTAACACACTAATCTTCATCTCAGCATCAAAGTTACTTTTTTTCCTGAAATTTTACTTACTTTCTATGTAATTTATAAATGCAAGTCAGCATCTTATACCCATATCATATATAAATGCAAGTTAAAGTCATTTATGGAAAAGCCTGAGACTGACATTTGCTCAAAAAGAAATTTCTGGATGGCAAGATCTTACATACTATCTTTAATTTTAAATTACATATATACGTAAATACAATACAATATTATTGTATAACATAAAAATAATTCAATAAATATATATATTTAATTTAAGGTGATATACTTGGGGTTTTATGGACTTCTACTAGTGTAAGTTTTTGGAAGGTGGAGATAAAAAAAATAGATAAAAGTGTATTACAATTCTCAAAACCATAGTCATTGAATTATTTTCTTTCTCATGATGTATCACATCTTTGAGCTTATAAATACTTATTGGGCACTTGTCATTATTAATATATGTATTTATATATGTCTGTGTGTACATGTGTGCAAATTATGGTAAGGGTTAAAAAGAAATATTTATTTACACCAATATTGTTTAAAGTATGAATTTTATCGGGAGATGGGCAATATGGCAGAGAAGGAAGGAGCTCCGTACTTGCACTCGCACCCATACCTCACACGGAAAAGATCTGAAGCCATTGGAAACCTTACAAAACCTGGGAGATTGGGAGAAAAAGGATGCAGAATCCACTGAGAAAGCCTTCTANCAATAGAATTCCCCTAGGACCCAGCAATAACACTGCTAGGAATTTACCCAAGGGATACAGAAATGCTGAGGCATAGGAGCACATGTACCCCAATGTTCATAGCAGCACTCTCCACAATAGCTAAAACATGGAAAGAACCTAAGTGTCCATCAACGGACGAATGAATCAAGATGTGGTTTATCTATACCATGGTATATGAGAAACAATGGTAATGAGAACATGGTAATGAGAAACAATGAAAGAGAATGGTAATTCTAATGAGAAACAATGAAAGAGAATGGTAATTCTATACCATGGTAATGAGAAACAATGGTAATGAGAACATGGTAATGAGAAACAATGAGAACATGGTAATGAGAAACATGGTAATGAGAAACAATGAAATCTGACCATGTGTAGCAACATGGATGGACCTTGAGTTGTTATGCTTAGTGAAATAAGTCAGGCAGAGAAGGACAAATATCACATGTTTGCACATATAGGAGGATTAGGAGGAACTTAACGGAGGACCATGGGGTGAAGAAGGGGGGAAATGGTGGGGGAACGGGAGAGAGGCAAACCATGAGAGACTCTTGAATGCTGAGAAACAAACTGAGGACTGATGGACGTGGGGGGAGGGAGGAGATAGGCATGGAGGAGGGCACTTGTGGGTATGAGCACTGGGTGTTAATTGGAAACCAATTTGACAATAAACTATTTGTAAAAAAAAAAAGAAAACAAACAAAACAAAAAAAATTAAAATAAAATATTAATGCCAAAAAAATTATGAATTTTATCTGGAAATCGCAAATACTAATTTCTACTGGTATGGTGTAGTAAAAATGTATAAGACAGGACACAAGATTTCCAAAAGTTTTGTTATCCATTTGGGAAGATCACACACACACACACACACACACACACACACACACACACACACCAATCACAGCAGAATGGAAAGCAGTGTATAATTAAATATTTGAATTCAGTGAAGGGCTTGATAAGAGGCCAAAATGGGCCCAACTATTATCTGAATTTTTCAGAAAATAGAACATAGTAGTCCCTGAAATACATGTAAAATCTGCATCATCAGAAGCGCACAAGAAAGGCAGTTTGAGCAGAAGTAGAATAAGTAAAGCATGGAAGTGGGGTTAGAACACAAGTGTGGGGCACATTGGAACACTTGGCACCCAAACAGAAATTTGTTTTCTGCATCACAAACAGAACCTTTCCATCATCAGAGCAATAGTTTTGTGAGTTATAGTTTTAACATTAAATGTGTAGCACGGCAGACCTCTCTTCTCATTCACAAATCTATATGATAATAGAAGAATTGGTTAAAAAGCTGAAAGAATGATGTAGTTAATTAGTAGCTAAAATTTGTTATTTATTACCTAAAATTTCAGAAATTTGGTTTAGTAATAATAGGCTTTCTACCTGATGACTTCTTCAGAGTCCATTTATAAACTGAAGGGGAGCCTGGATGGCTCAGGTGGTTAAACGTTGGACTCTTGATTTTGTCTTGGGACATGATCTCAGGGTTTGTGGGATCAAGCCCTGTGTAGGGCTTTGCAATTACAGTGCCCAGATGATTGGGATGACCTCTCTTTCTCTCTCTCTCTCTCTCTCTCTCTGCTCCTCCCTGGCTTATGCTCTCTCTCTCTCTCTCTCTCTCTCTCTCTCTTCTCAAAATAAATAAACTTAAAAAAGAGAATCTGTTTGAAAAGACCCTACAAAAATGTTGAGTGATTAAACCAAAAAATGGACAATAAAACGGATGTTAATTCTGTCCATTGAAAAAAGAGAGAAAGGACCCTTGCTGCATATATGGACAAGTGCTCTCTCTGCCAGACTCAAACCTGTGCTTAAGATGCTAATAATGATTTCCAATCCTGCACTTAATCAGTATTCAAGTGTCTTAATTACATAGCAACGGCTTTTTTGTAATCCCTTTGCTTCCCTAGAAATACCTAGGTAACCTTTGTTCAAACCATAGTGCCTTTTCAATTAATATATCAAAAGGTACTAGCTTAAGCTCTGGCATGTTTAGAAACCTTTGACTTGGAAGTATGTTTTCTAAAGAGACTCAGTCCTGTGCTTGACCTCAGGACCCTTAGTAGAGGAAGGAGAGTATTTTATTTTAGATTTATCTCAATGCATTATCTGTACTTGTTATTAGAATAGCCAACTCTGAGTTCATGGTCTATTTTATTAAATTGTCTTCAATTTTCTGCCTCAAGACTATTAAAGTTATTTCCTCTGAATGATGACAGTAGACCCAGATCTTTAAAAGAAGACAGAAAAGGTCAGAGCTGAGTCAGAAGTTAAATATCCCCATTTTACTAACACACCGTTTAGGGTACTCAGGCAAAGCACAGAGGCATTTGGACTTGCTTCCAGGTGATATATAAGCACTTATATATTTATATATAATCACAAATTTGGATAATTAAAGCCTTATATATTGCATACTGTTTTAATTTTTATTACATATTTTCAAGGTTACAAATAAAATTTAAATATTTTATCACTTTGTTATCAAATAATTTTGGAAGCAAATACCCATTTCTCAGATGATGTTTCCCCTTCTCTATAAAAGCCAGATATTGATGATTTTAATGCTATTTTTCCTCCCCTTAAGATTTGGTAGCTTTTATTCAGAACACTAAAATGAATAGTCATCATCATATTTTAAAAATATCTTTTCAAGTCCTTCTACCTTAAACTATATTATGGAAATAAACAAGTTTACTTTGGATTTCTCTGATCTAAGATTTTTAACATATCTCATATTTGTATTTATTATCCCATGATTTTGCATAGTATTTGCAATTATTTAGAAATTTTTTGAATTAATTTCTCTACTTTAAAACACTATCTTAGTGTAACTAAAATTCTACCCTTGCCCATTGCTGACATAATATTATTTTACATGTTTACATAATAATAATTGATTAGTTCCTTTCACTTTATTCCCCTTTGATTCACATGTTTGTTTACTTGTTTTAAGTGGTAATTAGGAAAGTACTTGGTTTTCCTAGAACTAAACCGTGTTGGGCAAACAAGCCCAGATTTTTTAAAAAAAAATGTGTAAATTTTTAAGTCCATTATTCCTCATCATTAGATAAGAATGTGCTTTTTCAAAATAGTTATATGTGATGTGTTTCAAGTTAAAGATGAAGATGAGCTTATCAGACAAAGAAAAAATCAACTGCCTCAAAAAAAAAAGCTTCTTTTCCTAAATTACTTTAATGTTGTTGTCATTTTGCTTCTGTCTATGTACATTTAGTGCAAAACATAGCATGTCTTGGTCTTATAAGCAGTAAATAGAAAAGATGAATTTAATCTCAGGACTGGTTAACTCAACTATAGAATTGATTATTGAAGATAAGATGGTCCTTTTGCCTTTCATCTTTCTCATTAGAGGTGCATCCTTGAGAAAAGTACAGTGTCCGAAGGGAAATTAAGATTTTCTTTCACTCTCCAGGTTTCTAAACCTTACCAAACATAGAGGTGTGATCATTTACAGAAAATATTTGGCAATTTTGTTATTGTGATGAAACCTGGAAGTCCAAGCCTATCAGACGTACACATTTCCTATCAACCCTGAAACTCAAATGTTGTGTTTCTTTCTCAAAAGCTACACTCTTCCATGCCCATGTGAGATACTCAGCAAGGGGTTTTTGAAAGAAAGTCATGTAAAGGAAATTGTTGACTGCAGGAGCTGACAGATTGTTGGATGGGAAAAAAAATTAAATGGATGATGTGGAAACTAGTTGGCTATCTAATAACAACCAAAATTTTGGTCCACTTGGCTATTTGAACTAAACCATTTGCCTCTCCCTGTTCAGGAAAGCAGGAGGCTGACAGATACCATCTGCTCCCTGGGAAGCAATTGTGCAAGAGACACTGGACAGAGCCTTTGCCCATCAGAAACTCTGATTTGTGACTGTGAAGAACGTTTCTATAATCATCAGCTGCTAATTATTTTCCTTTAGCATCCACTGACCAATTTCTTCTTGTGGAGACATATCTATTTATCTTCTGCAGAATAAAACTGCCAAAATAAAATTTTGAAAAACTAATGGATAGATAATACATAAGCAAAGTAGAGACTAGATGACGCAGGAAAAGAAAGTCAGACATATACATAAGTGGAATCTTAACAAAAGAGGATATAAAAAATGAGATAGCACCAATATTTGAAGTAATAAGAGCTAAGAAGTTTTCAAAACTGATGAAAGGTATCAAATCAAAAATTTTTTAAAATATGAATTCCAATCAGGATGAATAAGAAAGTAATTAAAGAGTACTTAAGCATACTGAGGTAATCAACTGAAAATCAGACCAAATAGAAAAACCTTAAAAATACCTAGAGCAAAAATGCTCATTTCCTTCAAAGATGCAATCATTAGATTGAGAGCTAAGTTCTCAACTGAGAAGATGGAATCGGAAGACAAGGAAGTGAACTGCTCAAAATACTTTTATAAAAACAACTGACCTCAGGGTCTTATGCTTCAGGGGTCCCCATACTTTGGAGTATCTTCCTTAAAAATTTTTAAATTACTCTCTGTTGTTTGGGATGACCAGTGGATCCAGACAGAGCACCTTCAGCACAGTGTAGGTCCTTATGGATCTCAGTTACTGAAGATGTCTACCTTAAAATTATCTAACTCCCCTTCTGGTGTCTGTGACAAGTGGGGTTGACCAGCTGGTTTAACAATTGAGCCCAGGTTGCACACAATTGGCGTTTGCCTCTGTTCCTTTCCATTGAGTGCTTTCAGACCTTCTGTTCTACACATGAGGTCAACCAAATGCCCCACATAGCTCTGGAGCTTATGCCTATATGTCACCTTGGGGTGCAGTAGCAAGGCCTGGTGCTTGGAAGGAAGCCCGGTCAATGTACTGCTTCTGCTCATTTATCTAAGCTTTGGACTACAAGAATGGTGGTGATGTACTTAAGTGTGATGAATCTTACTTACATTGGATGCAAGAAGAATTCAGTAATCTGCCTTATTGACAGATATGGACTTGAGCACCATATATATTTGGACCACAGTGCTGCCACTAGTTATAACAACCAAAGCATTCTCTACTTTGTGCACCCATGCCTTTGGCCTTCTGTGTGATCACTTTAGTCCATACCACGGAACAGTCACAAGGCCACAACTACTTTTCCTGAGGGCTTTCAAAGTTATTGATCAACAAAGGCAACCAATTCTCCCCATCAATGTCCTCCCTTGATTTTGATTGATAAGGTATCATTGTACTCTTGGTTCTGTTTCAGCCTTGTTGGATGAGGAATGCTCACTGTTGGTATAAATGGCATGGCTCTTCTTTGTAAACTTTCCCATTCTTCCTGCTGTAAGTGTTCTTGGAAGTCATGGATGTGATGCACATCAAACCAGATCACATTCTAGAAATGCAGTTATTATGACCTAAAAAGTTCAGAAGAAGATATGGTTGGAGAATGTATTGCTCTATGCTTGTGCTATAACATTCCAAATAGTAAAATTTAATATGATCTGAATATGAATTATCATTTTCCTGCATACTCTTATTTAGATTTGTATTTGATTATCATACATGAAACAAAATAACACTTTTGAAAGAGTATTAAAAACTAATATGCACGAGAAGTCCAATGGATGAAGCAGAATCATAATGATGTAACCAACAATTAATCAATTGTATTAAGGAGCTATAAGAAGCAAGAATATATGTACTGTTTTCATACAAACAGGTTTCAAAGAGCCATGGTATTGTGAGTAATTACAGTGTTCCTTCTTTTTTTTTTTCCTGGTAGGAGATATGAAATCAGTTAGGAATGGGAAATTTTAACAAAAAACACTGAGCTTGATATTAGTAATATCTATGAGTAATAATATCGTTGAGAACAACCCTACCAAAACTTTAATGAGTAGCCAGTGATCACACAGCTATTTGATTACTGAGCTTCTATTAGAAATCAAATCTCCAGATCTCAGGAGAAACACAAATGGCTGCTTCACAATTCTGAAATGATTTATGAGTACTAAATGGCTTATCAGTGTTCAGCTTAAGCTTGGTAGAAAAGAGCCTGGTGCCAAGGTAGATAGAAAGGTGAGAAATGAAGCAGTAACAGCTGGGATGGCTAGAGTGCCTGCCACATTTTGAATAGTTCTGGAGAATTTTAGTGTGGTGTCATTCTACTTCAGGATGACTTCAGAAGACATTTCTTCTCATCATGGCATCTGCTGGACCCTAATTGCTTTCTGACTTCTAGATGCCATGAAGTCTATTTATCTCCACCTAATATAAGATAAATATTCAAATCAGGCAGAAACCAGGAATCATTGCTTTCTTTTCAGCTTCTCTTGTTAACACACTTTGAGACACTGTGTCATGCAGTAAATTTTTCTCCATGGTCAAGCATTAAGTTATTTTAAGTTACAATAATTCATCTTGCCCAATATACATTATATGGTTGTTCAGAAGCAACTCTTAAAATTTCTTTCTACACAATAGAAATTTTTCTAGATGTGCCTCTCAATAGATTCTTTCTCTCTGCAATATCAGACAAAGTTTACTCTTTCCTTCTACCAATTTCTTTCTTTCTTGGCTTCCAGATCACCTCTCTGAATTGTCTGCCACCCATCGTATTTATAGCTTTAGTGTCTCCTTCTCAGTGCTTTCTGCAGCAACTCTCTTCTTACTCTTCCAGAGTGGCTGGTGTTCCAGGTCAGGGCTCTTCTCTTCTTAGTGTGAATATGCTTGCAGAGCCACCGTCATTTCAGTAACTCTTTCTATTTTAGTGAGTTACATACACTTACCTCCTACCCAGGTTTCTATCTCAACTACAGATCCATTCTTCCAAGTACCATTGGGTGCCCCATCACTGCTTCAAAATCAATGTGTTGCAAACCTCATACATTGTTATCCATCAGCCCCTCATCTCCCATTCCAAAACTGTTATTTCTATTTCTCATCCAAGTGAGGAAACTATATGGATCTTTATTCAGATGATTATCAAAGCCTGTGGATTTTATCTGGCAGTCTCTTTTCTCTGATACTACACTGGCAAAGTTCGAACCAAGAGTATTTGTTTACAGAAATCTTCTAGACTTAAAGTGACAGCAAAGATATGGAGAAGCCTAGAAGATAAAACTTTTGTCGTACAGATTTTGTCTGGGGAAAGTTTAACATAAAACATTTGGGATTAATTTGTTTGCTATTTAATTTCATATAACATTGCTGAATAACATTTATTCACCTAATTATTCATTTATTTTATGAGAAAAGTATTTCGTAAAAACATTAAAAGTTTCAGGAACCATATTAGGCAATGGGGTTAAAATTGCTTGTTTCCTGCTCCCAAGAGACAATCTAACCATCAGAAAGTGAAACAGAGGGGCTCCCTGCCCAAGGGCTTGTGGATGGTAAAAGGAGTACATATTTTACATTTCTGATATTGGTCATTGACTAATATCACTGCTTGAATTAGAATGTAACCTTAGGCAATGCTTTATAATTTTTAAAAGATTCTTTTGATGGTGAGACATTCAGATTACACTCAGGTAGATGAAAAGTAGGACATTTTTATAACTTTCAGTTCCAGGCAAGAAAATGCTGCCAGGCAGAGTCAAATGGGAAGTTGTCCCCTGGGACAAAGTAACAGTAAGCTGCAGCTTTCAAGGGGGCAGCCTGTACATGGCATGTCCGGTGGAGTTGATCAGGTTTTATGAAATCCTTGTGGATTGGCTAAGTTGAGTAATTTCTTAGATTCAGGGGCATAATTGTTGTCCTTTGGTGTCTGATATCTGGCCTTGCATGATTAGGGCTGGTGCATAGTGGCCTTGTATGTGAGATCCTGATAAGGGAAGTGGCTGGGTGTGGATTTATTCAGTTGCTCAAGAAAGGGAATTGAGCAGCTTCTAGACCAAAATTGAGGCAAGATAGCATTAAAACAAACAAACTAACCTATCACAAAGGAAGGAAAAAATCACAAGCAAGTGATTTGTTAACCTAATTTTTGCCTTCCTTATTTTAGATTATGATATCTACAAACTGTACAATTCTGTGGGTTTTTTTCTAACTTTTCAAACTGTGTCCTTTGCTTTAGCTACCTTGATAATGTGACAAGCACATGTCCTTTTATGAAGAGTTGTCATGGATTGAAGGCTGTCAGCCATTGTCTTTTGGGGCCTTGTCCCTTTGTCTCCAGAATTTGTCAGTGCAGTTTTATCTTCTTTCTCAGTGTTGAAATACAGTGACTTCAGGAATGGCAGTCATGACCTCTTGTTGATGATTTAATCTTTGCTAAGCAGTGATGTTCAATGTTCTGTTAACAAGTCTGTTGACTCAATATCTGTATTTCAAGGCCCTAGCCTGTTTGCTGTCTTCCAATTTCCATTCTAAATGTGAACATGCCACCCTGATTCCCATGTAGCCCTCGCCCAGCCTCTGTAAATAGTAAACCAAGATAAGGGCTGGAGAAAAATGAACTGTTGGTCTCTATCTGGGTCACTTTGTTTAATTTGGCTATTTCTGGATATAGTCACTGTTCTGAATCAAGTTCTGCCTTAAAATGCAGTATCTTCTTCTGTAATAAATTAATAATTTAGAAAAGACTGTGTCCTCGACCCTACACCAGGGGAAGCCAGAAACTCTCTATATAAAGACTTGGGGATAACAGAAGTTGTCCCTGCCTGGCTGCAAATCTTTCTTATTAGTTTTTATGTTATTGTACTACATTTTCAACCAATAGAGAATAAATTGTTTAATTTTGAAAATAATAAAAAAGGAGTCACTGCCTTAAACAAATCCTAAAAACAGTATGTATTTTACTAATGGGAAAAAGCAAACGCACTTAGTTTGTCCTCTATCATTCTCATATTATCATAGTGCAGCCTCTTTCTTCAGATAAGTCAGATATTTTTAGTCATATCAGACATGTCTTAGGCTCACAGAGGCCATGAAACCAAATCAGAGGGTGTGCAATAGAAGTGTTAGAAGCATTTAACGCCCAGTGGAATGCTCTCCAGAGCAAGCTACCTCATCATACCAGCACAAATTAATTTATCAAATCGCCACTTATAGAATTAGAAAACACAAAATTCAGAATTCTAAAAGCATGGGACACAGAAAGAGCGTTTCATTTCATGGAGTAGAGAGGAGTAGAGAAATGGCAACAATCTGCTAATGCACCAGAAGAAAACAGGGAGCAACAAAATGCAGAGAACTGGGCATGCAAGGTGGCACATGGAGTGGGACCCGAGAGGAAGTGTCACAGATAGCAGGCATCAAATTGATAGCAACAATTAAAATACTCCCTATCCTTTATTTAAAACTTTAAATTTTTAAATGATTATTGATTTCAAAAATTCCACACAGATTCCCATGTAGTCTTACCCATACTTACTCCAATGGTGACATTATATGTAACTGAAGAAAAATTACAAAACCAGAAAATTGATACTGGAACAATATTAGTAAGTGAATCACAGATCTTATTCAGGGCTAACCTTTTTTAAAAATTGACTCATACATGTGTATGTTAGTACATTTCTATGCAGTTTAATCACACACACAGATATGTGTAGCTTCATATACAAATCTGTTCAAGATACAAAACTGTTCTATCATTTCAAAAGAATTTCTTCCTGCTACTTTATATTTGCACCATGCATCACAACACCCACCTTCAAGCCCTGCCCCCTAGCAACCACTACCCATGTTCTCTGCTCCTGGTTTATACTCTTATGGTTTTAAGAGAGCTATACAAATATTATCACATAAGTATATAACATATGAAACATAAGTATATAACATATATACATAAGTATATAACAATAAGTAAAATATTGAATATATTTTCCATATTGAATCTTCTAATCCATCAACACATATGTCTATTTAGATTTTCTTTGATTTCTTCCATCAGATTCATTTTTAACTAAGCATAGTTTGTGTAAATCAATAGTTTGTTTCTTTTTATCATTGAGAAGTATTCCATTATGGGAATATATAAGATTTCATTTGGCCAGTCACTACTTTAAGAGCATCTGAGTTGTTTGCAGTCTTTTTACTACTACAAATAAAGCTCTTATGAACAATTATTATGAACATTTGTCCGCAGATTTTTATGTAAACATAGTTTTTATTTTTCTGTTTCAAATTCCTAAAAATTGTGATTGCTGTGTCACGTTGTAAATTCTGTTTACTTTCTTTAAAAAAAAAAAGGTGTATTGAAATATCATGCACATAACACACCCATTTAAAATGTACAATGGTTTTGAGTATATTCACAGATATATGCAATGATCACTACACTCAGTTTTCATCACCTCACCAAAAAACCGATACATGTTTACTATCGCTGCTTATCTCCACTCTTCAGCAACCACTAATCTACTTTATGCCTCTCTAGATAACGCTTATTCTGGATTTTCATGTGAATGGAATCATATAATATCTGGACATTTGTGCCTAACTTCTTTCAGTTAGCATAATGTTTTTGAGTTGCATCCAAGTTGAAACATGCATCAGTACTTTTTTTTTTCTTTTTAAAATTGAGTTATACTTAATTGTATGGATATACTACATTTTGTTTATCCATTTATCTGTTGGTGGATATGTAGGTTGTGTTCACTTTCGGCTTTTATGAGTAATGATAGCATAAATATTGGTGTACATGGTTTGGTGTGAACATCTGTCTTTATTCCTCTTGGGTATATACTTAGAAGTGAAATGCTGGAGTTATATGGTAACTCCATGTTTAATCATTTGAGGAGCTATCAAATTGTTTTCCAAATCAGATGCATTATTTCACATCCCTGCCAGAAGTGTTTGAGAGTTTTGATATCTGCATCCTTACCAACACTTGTCATTATCTACTAATGGGTGTGAAATGGTATCTCAGTGGTTTTGATTTGCATTTCCCTGATAATCAGCGATTTCTTTCATGTGCTTATTGGCCTTTTGTGTATTTTCCTTAGAGAAATACCTCTTCAGATTCTTTGCCCATTTTAATTGGATTATTTGTATTTTTACTATTGAGTTATTAGAGTTCTTTATATATTCTATACACAAGCCTTTTACCATGCATATGATTTGTAAATGTTTTCTTCTACTCTATGGGTTGTATTTATACGTTCTTAACAGTGTCCTTTGAAATCACAATCATTTTAAAAAATTATTTTGATGAAGTCTAATTTATTTATTTTCTTTTCTTAACCAACAAAATGGTTAGTGTCATATCTAAGAATTCTTGCCGAATCCAAGGTCATGAAAATTTTCTCCTATTATTTATTTTAAGTTTCACAATTTTAATTCTTTAATCCATCCTGAGTTAATTTCTGTATACAGTGTGAAGAAAGCGTTCAACTTCATAGTTTTTTGCTTGTGGCTATCTTATTGTCCCAGAACCATTTGTTGAAAAGTACATCTTTGGTTTAAAAAAAAAAAAACTTGCAAACTGTTTTCCAGAGTGTTTGTATAATTTTAGATTCACACCAGCAATATATGAGATCCAGGTGCTCTGCAGTCTGGCTAGTATTTGGTAATATGACTATTCCTATTAGGTAAACTTGCATTTCCATAATGTGAAATGATGTTGAATATCTTTTTGTATGTTTATTTGCCATGCATATCTTCTCTCTGGTGAAATATCTCTGCATGTCTATTGCCTATCCTCTAAATACTTGTTTGTTTGTTCTCTGTTTAGTTTTGAGTGACAGTAAGTATTCTAGATATAAGACTTTTGTCTTATATATGTGGATATATTGCAGAAACTTTCTCCTGGTCTGTAGCTTTTTTATTTATCCTATTAAGAGAGTATTTTCATAAAGCAAAATTTTAATTTTCTTGAAATCCAGTATTATTATTTTGTTATATAGTGATTCCTTTTAGTATTACATCTAATAGCATTATGCCTTAGATCTCAAAGATTTCCCCCATGGTTTCCCTTAAAATTTTTATAATTTTTCACTTAAATCCATTCAAAATTAATTTTTATCCATGACGTAAAGCTTAGGTTACAGTTTATATATTTTGCTGGTGTCCAAAATTTCCTATACCTTGTATTGACTTGCTTTTGCCAGTTTGTAAAAAATCACTCAAACATATCTGAGTCTATTTCTGGGGTCTCTTGGGTGCTCTATTGATTTCTATTTCTACCCTCTGTTAGTGTACCACTGTCCTGATTACTATAGCTATAAAGTATATTTCAACATTGGGTAAAGTGCTTCCTCCCACTTTATTCTTTTACTTTTTTTTTTTTTTTTCCTGAGATGGTAGGGTAGCTCAGTCAGTTGAAAATTTGACTCTTGGATCTAGGTCAGGTCATGATCTCACAGTTCGTGAGATTGAGCTCCACTTCAGGTTCTGTGCTGATAGCATGGAGCTTGGCTTGAGATTCTCTCTCTGTCCCTCTCTTTGCCTCTCTCCCACTTGCATGCTCTCTCTTTCTCTCTCTCTAAAAATAAATATTAAAAAATATTTTTCTAGTTCTTCAAGTTACTTTGCCTTTCCACATAAATTTTAGAATAAGCTTGTCTGTATCTACAAGAGAATCTTGATGGAATTTTGATAGAAACCAGGAACAATTGATGGTGTCTTTACCATTATTGAGTCTTCTAATCCAGGAATTCTTTCTATCTCTTCACTTATTTAGATGTTCTTTGAGTTATTTAATTAGTTTTAACCTTCAGCGTGCAGATTCTGTATATGCTGTATTAGACTTAGCCTGGACACTTCTCTTTTTTTTAATTTTTATCTCTTTTGGGTTGATTATAAACAGCATTGTTATAAATTTTTGTTTTCATATGTTCACTGCTAGTATGTATAAATGAGATTGATTTTATGTGTTGGTCTTATATCCTATGTGCTTTATGTCCTTGCTAAATTACTTATCAGTTCTAGTAAAATTTTTGTTTTAATTCTTCAGGATTTTGTATATAGGCAAGTAAATAGTTTTGTTTTTTTTTTCTTTCCAATCTGCATGACTTTAATATTTTTTGCCTTACTGATTTCACTGGTTCAAACTTTCTATACTGTGTTGAATTAGAGTGGTACCTTTTTCATGATATAAGGAAAATAACATTTAGTCTTTTACTGTGAAATATGATATCAGATGCAGGGTTTCTTAGATGCTATTTATCAAGTTGAGGATGCTTTTCTCTCTTTCTAATTTACTAAAAGTTTCTATCACAAATGAGTGTTTTATTTAAAAATTTGTAAAAAGTTTGTAATGACTTTGTTTCAAAAGTTTTCTGCATTAATTGTTATAATCATGTGATTTGTCTTCTTCAATCTGTTGATATGGTAGATTACATTGATTGATTTCTAAATGCTGAAATGTTACTAGAATGAAACCTACTTCATAATGTTTTATAGTCATTTTTTAAATGTTTTAAATGTTTTATTTATTTCAGAGAGAGAGAGACAGTGTGAGCAGCGGAGGGTCAGAGAGAGAGGGAAATACAGAATTTGAAGCAGGCTCCAGACTCTGAGCTAGCTGTCAACATAGAGCCCTACCTGGGGCTCAAACCCATGAACCGTGAGATCATGATCTGGGCCGAAGTCCAACACTAAATCGACTGAACCACCCATGCACCCCTATAGTCATTTTTATAAATTACTGCATCCAATTTTCTATGTTTGAAAACTGTGGGAAAAATACACATAACATAATATTTACCACTGAAGGTAGTAGAGTTCCGTGGCATAAAATGCATCCACACTGTTCAAAAATCAATCTCTGTAACTATTTTCATCTTTTTAAAAAATGTTTTATTTATTTCTGAGAGAGAGAGGCAGGGTGAGCAGAGGAGGGTCAGAGAGACAGGGAGATACAGAATCTGAAACAGTCTCCAGGCTCTGAGCTAGCTGTCAGCACAGAGCCCAATGCAGGGCTCCAACCAACGAACCAGGAGATCATGACCTGAGGTGAAGCCAGATGCTTAACCCACTGAGCCACCCAGGCACCAGTAACTATTTTCATCTTGAGAAACTAAAACTCTATACCCATTACAAAACAACTACCTATTTCACTCCCTCCATCCCCAGTCCATGGCAACCACAATTCTATGTTCCAACTTTATGAACTTTCTATAAGTAGAATAAGATAGTATTTGTCTTCTGTTACTGGTTTATCTTACTTAGCATAATCTCCTTAAGATTCAAACATAAGGTAGCATGTGTCTGAATCCTTCTCCTTTTGAAGACAGAATAATATTTCATTGCATGTATATACCACATTTTGTTTATCTGTCAACCCAAGATATGGGTTGATTTCATACTTTGTTTA
The DNA here is from genome assembly GCF_008692635.1 of Crocuta crocuta. NCBI lineage: Eukaryota > Metazoa > Chordata > Mammalia > Carnivora > Hyaenidae > Crocuta > Crocuta crocuta. The sequence goes on along the minus strand of NW_027527432.1, from coordinate 536,027 downwards.
TGGTGAATGATGCTGCTATGAACATGACTGTACACATATATCTTCAAGATCTCACTTTCAATTCTTTTGGGTAGATAGCCATTAGTAAAATTGCTGGATCACACAATAATTTAATTTTTAATTTTTTGATAAATCTCCCTACTTTTCCATAGCGGCTGACCATTTTACATTTCCATCAACAGTACAAAAGAGTTTCAATTTCTTTACATTTGCTATTACTTTTCTTAAACTTACTGTTTAATTACAATTCACAAATAATGTTATTTTAGTTTCAGGTGTACAACACAGTGATTCAAGAACTCTACATTATCATTGCTCACCATGATAACTGTAGTCACCATCTGTCACCATACAATGTTATTACAATATTATTGACTATATTCCTTAAGCTGTGCTTTTCATCTTCATAAGCTATTTATTTTATAACTAGAAATTTGTACCCATTTACCTGTTTCCCTTTACCTATTTATCTCTATTACCTATTTCACTAATCCCTTCATGCACTTCCCCTATAGCAACCCTGGCTTGTTTTCAGTATTTAAGAGCATGTTTGTTTTGTTTATTTATTTGTTCATTTGGTTTTTTAGATTTTTTTAGATTCCACAGTATGTGAAACCTATAACATTTTTCTTTCCCTGGTCTGACTTACTTCAGTTAGCATAAAACTCTAAGTCCATCCATGTTGTTGCAAATGACAAGAATTTATTTATTTTTGTGGTTGAGTAATATTCTCTTGTATATGTTTATACCACATCTTCTTTATCCATTCATCTGTCAATAGAAACTTTGGTTGCTTCTCTATATTAGCTATTATAATTCTACAAAAACATAGAAGGCATATGTCTTTTTGAATTAGTGTTTTCATTTTCTTTGTCTTTTCAATAAATGGCATTGGTAAAGTGGACAGCTACATGCAAAAGAATGAAACTGGATCACTTTCTTACACCATACACAGAAATAAGCTCACAAAATAAGTGAGAGACTTGGAACCATAAAACTCCTAAAAGAAAATAAATAGTAATCTCTTGGACATTGGCTTTAGCAAAATATTTATGAATATGTCTCCTCAGGCAAGAGAAACAAAAACAAAAATAAAGTATTAGGAATACACCAAAACAAAAAGCTTTTGTACAGCAAAGGAATCCATCTACAAAACAAAAAGTGACAAAGCCTAGTGAAAGGGAGAAAATATTTGCAAAGGATATATCAGATAAAGAGTTAATATCCAAAATACATAAGGAACTTATACAGCTCAACACCAAAAGTAGACTAATTTAAAAAATGGTCAAGGACCTGAATAGACGTTATCCCAAAGAAGATGTATAGATGGCCAAGAGACACATGAAAAGATGCTGAGCATCCACTAATCATCAGTGAAAATGAAAATCAAAAACACAGTTGAGGTATACTTGACATTAGTCAAAATGGCTAGGATGGAAAAGATGAGAAATAACAAGTATTGGTGAGGATGTGGAGGAAAGAAAACTCTCATGCATTGTTAGTGGGAAAGTAAATTGATGCAGCCACATGTGTTATTTGTCATGTGAAACTAATGAAGTCTTTACTCAGCCTAGCGGTCAACTAATCATTGGGTGGATGATTACTCTCCTTAATGACTTGAACCAATAAGAATCCTAGCATTTGCTGAAGCTCTGTAAGTCTGTGTGTGTATGTGCATGTTTTTGTGTGTGTGTGTGTGCACTGTGGAATGCCTTCAGTGCTTTCCAGTTTACAACCCTTTCTTAACCTTCACTGTTCACTTCCTGTTCACTCAGAGCTTCAAAGTCCAACAGAGGTGAGACATTAAGATCTTTTAGGTCTGCTCTGGCATGTCTGTTGTCCTGCATATAAGCATGTTCTTTAGGTCCCCAGGAAAATGTGTCAGAACTTTTCAAAGCACTGTATGCATATCTTATTCCTCATATTTTTCTCTTAAGGATATTTTTGTCATCTTTTTGTTTGCTTCAACTGATATCGCTGCCTCAGGCAGCTGGGATATTAAATAATTGTGACTAATAGTTTTGGATAAACACTCTATGGATAGGGCTTTCTTGATGGAGCTTGACTGTTAAAGAAACACAAATCCTGCAAATGGGGTCTTCCACAGAACTGCCAGACAGGATAAATAGGCCAGGCCATTTCCTGGAAACTCCTAACCTATTCTGCCCCTCTACTTGTTGTTAAGTGCTCTTTTTTACAGTTACCACAATTCCAAGCCAGCTTGATCTCAAAGCTATCATGGAGATCAGAAGTATGGGATGGGAACCCAACACATTAAAATAACATGTGATTTGCCTGCATTTCCAAGATTCAGCCATTTTTCTTGAGTAAACACTGATTAGATTGTTGCAAGCCTTTGATTAATTTTTAGAGTTCTGAAATGTTTTATTTTTATTTAATTTTCTTTTTTATCAGTGTCCTTCTTTAAATTAATTTTTTTTAAGTTTGAGAGAATGAGCACAAGTAGAGGTGGGGCAGAGAGAAAGAATCCCAAGCAGGCTCTGGGCTGACAGCACAGACTTGGGGCTTGAACTCATGAACTTGTGAGATCAGGAACTAAATAGAAATCAAGAGTCAGCACATACCCAACTGAGCTACTCAGGTGCCTCTTTTTTTGTAATAAGATTACTTTTATGAATGAGCAAATTTTGGACTTCCTTATTCAGCTATTGCAAAAGTGTTTCCCTATCCCTTTATTATTAACCTACCTGACCCTTTATATTTACAGTAGATCCCCTGTGGATAACATTTACCTAGGTCTTGCATGGGTGGGGGGAGGTATGTGTGTGTGAGTGCGTGTGTGTGCACATACAGTCTAATCAAACACTCTGCTCCTTAACTATTTACAGTGTTTATATTTAAAGTGATTTTTTATATAGAGGATTAATATCTACCAAATTAAAATAGTTTTTAATTCATTGTATTTATTTGCTTCTTCATTTTTAGCTCGTTTTTGGCCTCCATCTTTATTGATAATTTTATATGATTCTATTTTCTATTTTATTAGCATATCATTTGTACTTTTTTCATTTTTAAGTGGTTGCCATAAAGTTTATAATATACATATAAATAACCTAAGTTCACCTTCATATAGCACTCTACTATTTGACGTGCAGTGCAAGCACCTGATCAGCATTCCTGATTCTTTCTTTTGGTTCCTTGTGTTATTGATGTCTAATCATCCAATACTTTATTACTGTTATTGCCTTAAACAGTTATATTTTAGATCAGTTAAGAATTAGAAAAGAATAAGGAAAATAAAATATTTTGTTTTACCTTAATTTGTTCTTTTGTAGGTCTTTTCTTTATGTAGATATAATTCTTACATATCATTTCTCATCTGCTTGGAAAACTTTTAACTTTTCTTGCTGGACAGTTCTTCTGACATTGTATTCCCTAATTTTTCATCAACATATCTTGATTTCTCCCTCATTTTTTCTATCATGCAGATTTTTTTAGCTAAACGTTTTTATTTTGAGATAATTGTAGATTCACACACAGTTGTAAGAAGTAATTTGGTGTCCCCATATTCCCTTTATCCATTTCTCTCAGTAGTAACATCTCACAAAAGCATAACACAACAAAAAAAATCAGGACATTGACATTGATACTGTCAAGATACAGAACATCCTCATAAGTATCCTTTGTACTGTCCTTGTCCTCATTCACTTCATTCACTGCCATCCTGTCCTTAACCCCTGGCAACCACTAATTTGTTCTCTATTTTTGTAATTTTGTCATTTCAAGGTCATATAAATGGAATCATACTGTATGTAAGCTTTTTAGATAGGCTTTTCTTTCAGTCAGCATAATTCTTTGAGATTCATTTAGACTGTTGCATGATTTGTGTTCTTTTTTTAAATTTTTAACATTTTGTTTTATTTTATTTTTTTAAGAGACAGAGAGGGACACAGCACAAGCAGGGGATGGGGCAGAGAGAGAGAGAGGGAGAAAAAGAATCCGAAACAGGCTCCAAGGCTCTTAGCTGTCAGCAAAGGGCCAGGTGGCAGGGCTTGAACCCACGAAAGTGAAATCATGACCTGAACCCAAGTCAGAAGCTCAACCAACTGAGATACCCAGGCGTCCCACAGGATTTGTATTCTTAATAAGTAAGACATGTTTAATTTTTTTAATGTTTATTTTTGAAAGAGAGACAGATTGTGAGCCAGGTAGGGTCAGAGAGAAAGGGAGACACAGAATCCAAAGTGGGCTCCAGGCTCTGAGCTGTCAACACAGCCTGACAGAGGGCTCAAATTCACAAACCGCAAGATCATGACCTGAGCCTGAGTCTGAGGCTCAACCAACTGAGCCACCCAAGGCTCCCAAGTGAGGCATGTTTATATTGTATTGTCCATTCATATGACATAAATAAATGAACTAAACTCATGAATTTGAGGTGGGTGAGAAATAAACAAGAAAGGGCTATTGGGCATACTTTGAACTTCTCATACATTTGCACATGTAAGAGAACAGGAGTGGTCTTCTGGGGCCATTTGTGGAGCATTCTAATGCAGAGAGATTTTACAGTGCTGTATAGCTGTCAGCTTTCATCTTTCCTCAAGCCCTAGCTCAGTTAAGGACTAGATTTTGTGTCATAGGTCATTTCTTTGAAAGAAAAGACAAATATTATGACTTCATTTAAAGAAGTAAAATAAAAGACTCCCCACCCCAGCATTTATTACTCTAAATTCAATCTTGCATGTTCAGTTACAAGTGATATATTTGCTTTTTGGAAAAAAAAATCACAGTAGGATAATCACTTTTTGTTTTCCTGCTTATTATAAGTCATTGTGAAAATGAATATAATTAATTGCAAAGTATTTAATATATTATCTAAATTTGTTTTGCATTATTCTTTTCAAGTCAAAGCAACCAAAGTGAAAAGATGCATAAATCCCTTGAGAACAAACAACAAATGAGGCAATTAATAGATTACAAATCATAGCTTATCCATTTTAGCAATGTTTAGGAAAACATTTTTTGCAGATAATAATGCACACTTACAGGAGATTTGCACTTTACAATAATTCATGTTTAAAGTATCTTCCATGNACCATATGAGCTTATGTTAACATTACACACCTCAAAGTTGTTATTAATTAAGGCAAAACAGTATAGAAGAAGATCTTGACCTAAGTTAATAAAGTCAGTTGGGTGACAGCCAATTTTATTGCAGTTTAGAGATATTAGATAGAAATTTATAATTAATAAGATAAATATATGTTTTATGAAAAAATATATTTTAAAAGGAAAAGCAATTAACCTATGTATGATAACATTAGAAATAGTTCTCACCTGTGCTTAGTGTACCACAAGAAAGTCTTTATCTTTAAGTTGTGGTTAGGGTTTAAATTACATTTGAGTACATAATTTAAATGTTCACTTTCATATTTAATTGGGTCCTTATCTTAAAAAATGCATTCAGATCAGTGTATGTAACTTGTGGTTGATTTTAAGATGTAGAATTATAGAGGGAGGCGAGAATGCGAATCCCAGCTGCTGAAGCTTGCTGACAGAATAAAATTATTTCTTCATCCAATGCTATAATTTTGCACTTATGCCTAACTAAAGATGTCCCCTTTTCATCTTTCCTACAACTACTTTTTGGGGGTGGAAAGAAAGAATTAAATGACAATTTTCCATGTTCCTATTTTTCTCCTGAATATTTTCAGCTAATTAATGTTCATATTCAGAGGACTAATTTGAATAAAGTCTCTACAAGGCATCTTTTAGATGTCTGACTTATTATAGGAAATTAAATTTACAAAGATAAAATGTACAAGGTAGATTCCTTTAGAAATATTAATGCTCAGAATCTTACTTATATTGCTTATAAAAGAGTGATAACTATTTCAGCACTTCTTGGAATTCAGTGACAAATACTGTGTAGCTTATATTGAACCAAATTTTTATCCACAAGCACCTTAAGGTTTTGGAACAGCTATATGTCATAACTTTTCTTTGAGAGAAAGAGAAAGAGAGCAGGGGAGAGTCAAAGTGAAAGGAAGAGAGAGAACCTTAAGCAGGTTCTATGCCCAGGGTGGATACTAATGCAGGGCTCGAGCTCATGACTGCAAAATCATGACCTAAGCCAAAATCAAGAGTTGGATGCTTATCTGACTGAGCCACCCACATCCCCCAATATATGTCATATTTTTTTAAGGCAAATTATATAAATGTTTCATTTCTGACTGTTCTCTCCTTGGAATAAGTTCATGTCATCTTTCTTATTTATGAGTTTCCCTAATTCTCACAATTCTTCATTCTTCCATTCTATTCATCATCTAACACTTCCTCTTATACTTTAGTGCCTTCTCAGCCATCTATGTGGACACCCCACCATTTATTATAGTGAAAACTAGGGTTCTAAACAATGAAAAAGAAGAACATCTGAAGAAAGCCTCCTTCTAAGCCTGAAAGAGACCAAGACTCCATTACTGTGATGTTGTGAGGGGCAGGATCCTATCATTTATTTTAAACAAACAAAATAAACATTTAGAGAAGAGAAATTCAAAGGTATCTAGGGAATACATAGGAATTGTTACTAAGGAAATAAATATTCATTTGATCTAATTAATACTTTGAATCTGTGGATTTGCTCTCCATAGCATCTCTTGCCTCGATGGCTGTGGCCCAGTTGTCAGCATCACAGAAACACTCTGGTGAGTAGTCACATCCCACCTCAGAGACTTTGAGCACAGCAGTTCCAAGACTCTCAAGCTCAAATTTTTTTTGTTTTCAAATGATTTCTTTGCCTTGTTTTTCAAAGCTCTTGGGCATTCTCTTCAAATGAACTCCAAACTGAACTTCCTCCTCCTTCAAATGAGCTCTTTGAAAATAGGTATCAAAATCTTTAAAATACCAGCAATTTTATTTCTAAGAATTTATCTAAATAATAAGAGTTACATATAGCCAAAGCTGCTCAAGTGAGAGAAATACTGGAAATTACTTGAGTGTGCTGTGGCATGTGATTGTTTAATAAAATGATATCTCAGCCATTCAATGGGATTCTTTACAGCCAGAGTTCTCAGCTGGAAGTGATATTGTTCCCCCAGACGATATTTGAGAATGTCCGCAGACATTTTTTTTTTTAAATTTTTACTATTGGAAGTGAGGATGCTAATCATGTCAAGTGGGTAGGAGCAAGAGATGAGAAAAATGTTCCTTAGCTGACATTCTCCTCTTTGAGAAGACATCCAGTCCTCTGAAAATAGTGCCTCTCCCATAAATTTTCAATGGTCTTTGTTGACTACTGATTCCCAAATCTACTCTTCCTGTCCCTGCTTATGTTTCTCTCTGATTTCAACACTTGAGTATTGAGTGCGTAGTGCTTCCATATCTAAAAGTCACTTCTTGTCCTCACCTGAAGTCTCCAATCACACAAGGCTTAGCCCTTCAATTCCACAGGCTTATTGGCCTTCTAGGGTTTCTCCTTTCTCATCTGTGTTCATCTATCACATTATTGTTATAAATATCAACAGTCTCATTCCTAGACCATCTTTTCCTTATTTTTCCTTTCCCATATCCCACCAGCGTCTGTACCTTCCTTAATCACTCATGCACTGGTGGTTACTCCCACTATCTCATATGCATCCTCTACCTCTGTCCTCTCTCTAACAAGAGAGTCATGTTCTGAGTGTTTCTTCTTCGCCTTCGCCTTCTCCTTCGCCTTCTCCTTCGTTCTTCGTTCTTCTTCTCATCAATGTCCTATAACTGGGCAGAGGTTCCTTCTCCTGTTAGCCCAACTGGTACTTTTCTCTGAAATGAGATGGGCCTGTAGGAACTTGACAAGCAGCAGGCATACATTCGGGTCTATGTCCCCATTTACTGGTGTCTGCCCTTGGCTCCCTGGAGCCTCAGTTCTTGCATAAAGACAAATTATTCAATTTCCTGTGGACTTTTGGAAAGGATTAGATTATAAATCAAGTATGAAAGGTGTTCACACCCAGATACTCAGGAGAGGAGTTAATCACCTCCCTCCTGTTCAGTCTGCCACCTCCTTCCTCACTGCTTCTCACACAGTCTGACAAGTCCAGGCAGGGTACTTCCTTGACTTTGTTTACTTTTCTCTCCAGAAGCAATGTACTTTCTCCCTTTCTATGTTAACAGACATCAAATCAAGGATACCCTTTCACTCTCAAAACCCTCTCCCTGGTGTGCTCTGTTGCAATGGTGATGTCTCTCCTAAGAAAGGAATAACCAGGGTCACTAGCTACAAGTATTATATACTCTTGGAGGGAAAGACCCTAAAGAGTTGGGGATGAAAGAGGTTGTGGTGGCACTAACTCTTCATAATTCTGAGGAAAGTCCTTTTACACTTTGTCATGCTGCCCACAGCTTCCTCTCCCTAGGTGTTATGCCCTCCCTTCACCAACTGTATAGGTCCTTATCCTTCTGACAGAGCATCGGCATACCACAACCTGCACACATTTGTCACAGGGCTGCAGAGGGCAGCAGCAACTTTGACATATGCCAATGTGAGTTTACAGTCTGTCTCTGCCCTTTCCTCTCTGATTCTCTTTTTCTCATATGCAAAATGGGATAATAAAGAGCATACCTCACCAGAGTGATACCAGAGTTAAGCAAATACCTGGCTGCTGGACATCAGCATCCCAACCTCTGTCAAAAGTCAAACTGCACGGTAACAATACCTTGTCAAAATCAACAGGCCCTTAATACCAGGGAAAAAGCTCAGCACATGAAGCAACCTCTAAATACTTCGGAGGTGGTGTGGTTTGGTCCCAACTGAAGACTCTGATTGTGATAAAAGTAACTTCCTTTGCTACAAAGTTTTATATACTAACAGCACAAGTGGACGAAGTAAGGCAGTCCTCTCTTGGATGGATGTGCAGGGAAGATGCCTGAAAGTCAAGGAACTTCTAAGTCTACCACTGGCTCCAATGTGAGACATGTCCAGGCCATGGGGAAGGGAAAAATAGGAATGAGAGGACCAATCTCCTGGAAACCAATTTCATTCACACGGAGAGACAGAGTACAGGAGAAAAACCACATGGCCTTAGGAAGCAAGTGTGGACAGGAGGACTTTCCCTTGACACTTTGCACCAAAGCTCTTCCACCTACAGTGAGAGAGATGGACTTCCTAGAAACAAAAAGGACAGTAACAAAGGCACTTCCTGCAGAAACAAGCACCCAACTTCGACTCTAGGATGTGATGGATACAACCACCTTCCACTCCAGCCACGCTTCTGGGTGTCAGAGACGCCTCTGATCACCAGCTGCATTCTGATGGTCTCGCTGGTAGACCTTTAACCTCACATTAGAAAGTGCCCCCAGTTAGTTCTTAAGAAGGAATACATTAAGGAATAAATGAATAAACACAAAAATGATACTTTTAAAAATTTTATTTATTTTTTTAATTTCTGAGAGAGAGAGAAACAGTGTGAGCAGGTGAGGGTCTGACAGAGAGGGAGACACAGTATCCGAAGACAGGCTCCAGGCTCTGAGCTAGCCAAGAACCGTGAAATCATGACCTGAGCCAAAGTCAGACGCTTAACCGACTGAACCACCCAGGTGCCCTCAAAAATGGTATTTTTAAAAACACAGAGCTTTTACCTAAAATAAAACAATTTTCATTTTTCAACCTAGAGAGAAAAAACCTCCAGAACAATTATGGCAAAATTGCATCAATCTTTAAACTAAGTTTTATTGCACAATCAATTTATGTTAAAAAAAAAAAATCAAACCATTTAAGTCAGAGCCAGCAGGCGGCAGGCATGGATGTCAGTGTTCAGGGAAGCAGTTGCCATGACAACTCAAGGCTTTTTCCAAAAGCCAAGATCCAGCTCAGGTTCAGTGGGCTGTTGCACAAGATGCCTTTATGAATGCAAATGTTACACACACAGTTTAGATTCTGAATGCACAGATACTGTACTTCTAATAACACATATACCTCTCATGTTGTCATTGGTTTTCTCTGTGAGTCTTACTCATATGGTGAGTCTTACTCCTTGGAAATGAACAACGTGTTAGTTAATCACAGACTGATTTGCCCTCTGCCTAAATGTGAGGTTCCTTGACAACATCTTCATTGTCCAGTTCTAACAGTACCCCACATGCCTTCTTTGGTTCTAGCATCCTGATACTTGACCAATCCCCCGCCCTTTCAGAGTCTCACACCACAGCAGCCACTGAGCTTCCACATACACTTGGCCTCAAGCCTGTCAACTTTTGACCTATACTTCTTTTACCTTATTTCTAACTCTGTACCTTATTCCCTTCAGGCTTTTTCAGTTGCCTAGTGTACTCTTTTTCTCTTAAACTGATGTACACTAAGGAATAAATAGTTCAGTGTCGTCTTTGCATCTTACCCTTCACTCTCAACTGCCTGTCCCAGAGTTATTTGTATTACAAAAGGGCATAACATTATTGTCACCAAGAGATGGAACCTCCAGCTGTGTTTTGTAAGTAAGGTAGCAAAACAAATAGGAGAGCTATTTGGATATTTCCATAAATCTTCTTTAGTCAAATTATGAATAGTATATAGGTAACTTTGTCTAGTGTACTTATACATAAGGCTAGTTCCATTATTACTTGCACTCAAGGGGAAAATACAGCTTTCAGGTAAAAAGATATAGTTGGCAGATAGTAAGATTTTGTTCTGCTATCAACCTGCATGACAAAAAAGGAGCTTTAATCACTAGTGTTTAGAATTGCAACATATCAAGTTGCTTTTCTGACAAATAGGTTGGAAAATTGCTAACAAAAATTTACAAGATAGACTTGAAGAACAAAGATTTTTGATGTATTTAAACACTCCAGGAGTCATACATATTAAGTGTTGGATTTTTTAAAAATCCTTGAAGATATAATCTATTTTCCAGTTAACTTAAATATTATAGTTACCGTTCTGGATATATAATAGTAGAGGCTGTCAACAATATCAAGTATGGTTTTCTGCCCTTGAAAACTTTCATTTTCAGAAAAGAAATGATATTACTTTTATAGACAATGAACACTTCTCTGTAAATCCCTTTGCTGTTAGAATATTCCTTCTCTCACATTTTTTCTCAGTATTCTTCAGAATGGTCTTTCAGCTAGACTACTAAGGTAAAAATGAAAAGAGGATTTATTTTAAGATAAGAAGAGATAGGAAAACAAAGAACACACACTATTAAAAGTAATACCAGACAAATGCATAGAAGAAGGGACAATTATTTTCAATGAGTGAATGAACTGAGGATCTTTTGGTTGATGTCTGATCCCCTTCTTATGGTTTTTGCTCATTCAGACAAGTTAAGGAGCCTTTTTCTTCCCCTCCAGGACCCTGCCCTTTTTTGCAGCTTTCCTTGGCTGCTTTCCATCTGTATCTATCTTTTTGCTGTAATAAACAAATGGTGAGCAGAATGGCTTGGCTGAGTTCTGTGAGCTCTAGCGCATTATAAACCTGAGGATGGTCTTGTGTATTCCCAAACTTGCAGTTGCTGTTCAGATTGAGTGTGCTCTTGGAGACCTCCATACTTTGTGGCTTTATAAAACCAAAAATCTATTTATCAATGTCTGAGCAACTTTAAGTTTATTCCTAAGTCAGTGCTACCAGATGAGATTTTTGAGAGGATCTTGTTTTATTATCTCCCCTTGAAGAATGTAATTGTGGTTGTATGATTTTATGAAAATTTAGGCCTGGAATGTGCTATTTTTAGTAAAATAAATATAACTGTGTTCTCAGTTTTCTTCTTTCCTTTAATGTTTGAAATTTTGCTTTGCCTAAAAATAAGAAAGAGGCTTATTCTTCATCTGAGCTTGGCTTAACAGTGAAGTAGCTAATAGATCTGTGATAAATAAAGCTTCATTATGGCAATAGTAATAGGGGAGGATATAAAATAATCACCCTTTACCACAAGCTATGTAGACATTTCAATAATTAATCCAAATACTCCAAAGACTCTTCTCCTAAAGTAAAAAATTAGAATTTCTGCAAAGAATGAAGGACATCTGAATTATGTTCCAAGATGGACAACCCATCACCAAATACATCCTCCCAAGGGAAAGGAAGTAGCTGACTGATGAAAGTGTGAGTTGGGGAGAAATAAAGACCAGTCATCTCTTTTGACTCTCCATATATAAGAAGTGTTATTGGCCTGGTTTGCTGATAAAAATTGGATTGAGGAGGAAAAAGAAATATTTCAACACTTGAAAGAATTGGCCCTTCAAGAGCCTGTGTTCAAAACAAGGTCTTATGCTGATGTAGTCTTTTTTTTTTATTTTACAAATAGTTTATTTTCAAATTGGTTTCCATATAACACCCAGTGCTCATCCCCACAAGTGCCCTCCTCCATACCCATCCCCCCCCCCCCCCCCCATCCATCAGTCCTCAGTTTGTTTCTCAGCATTCAAGAGTCTCTCATGGTTTGCCTCTCTCCCTTTCCCCCACCATTTCCCTCCTTCTTCTCCCCCATGGTCCTCCGTTTAGTTTCTCCTAATCCTCCTATACGTGCAAACATGTGACATTTGTCCTTCTCTGCCTATGCTTATGCTGATGTAGTCTTAATGTTAATGGAAAATCCAGTTACAGGCTCTTAATCAAAACCATTATCTGAAAACCACAAGTGTGAAATATTTCAATACTGAAAAGACAGCAAAAGAAAGCATCCTTCAGAACTCCCCTGCTGCTCCTCTGGGTGTGGCTTCCAGTAATCATGCTTTTGTTCTCATAGATTTTCCAGGGACATTTGGAATCAGGCCTTCCATAGTAGCATTAGAGCATCTTGTTCTCTGAGAAACCCTGAATGACAACCAAGCATCTGATATATGGCTCCACCAGCAGAGGAAATAAAATTTATTATCTCAACACTCTCTCTTCTGGGAAATGATCCAAATATGTGATACTAAATATGTTCTCCTACATAACATTTATGATGGTATTATACAATATCATTTTATAATTGTGCTTCATAGTGACTGAGTTTTAATCTCCTAATATTTAATGAGCTATAATTTTAAATGCTCATCTTAGTTCATCTATGTTTAAATCCTCTCTATATATACAACCTTGCCTGATCTTTATTTATGTAATTTGAGGTATGTATTTTCCGATCCATTTTTCAGGTAAGGCACCTAAAGTTTAATGAGATTAACAATAAACAGTACGATTGCCAAGAGTGCTATCAGACAATCTGTGTTCAAGTCCTACCTTTCCAATTTGGGCCAGATACTGGAGTCTTCTAAGTCTCTTTCCTCATTTCTAAAATGATGATACCTACACTACCTTCTTTATAGGGCTGTGATATAATTTAAACAAAATGCAGCATACAGTGAGCTGCACATAGGCCTGACACAAAGGAAGTGCATAATAATGTTTGTATTATTTTTATTACTATTATCTCTAGTTGTATGGTAACTGGACCCTGATCAATATCTAACAAAAGTCACTTACAAGATATGGATTCAAAACCCTAGTTCCATGTCCAAGTCTCATTACATTGTGTGTGGAAAAAAAAATCTGTTTTAAAAACTAAGGACAGTGACTCAGTAGTTGACAAAATTTCATTAAAAATGTGTATGAGTATAGTTGACACACAATCTTACATTAATTTCAGATATATAACTTAGTGATTTGGCAAGTCTATACATTATGCTATGCTCACAAGTATAGCTCCCATATGTCCCATTTCATTGCTATTATAATATCATTGACTACATTCCTTATTATTTTTTTTTATTATTCCCATGAGTTATTCATTCCATAACTAGTGTCTGTACTACCCATTACCCTTCATCCATTTCTCACAACCACCCTTCCTCTTCCCTCTGGAAACCATCAGTTTGTCCTTTGTATTTATAGGTCCGATTCTGCTTTGTGTTTATTTATTCATTATTTTAGATTCCATTTCTGAGTGGAATTATATGACATTTTTCTTTCTCAATCTGACTTGTTTCACTTAGCATAATACTCTCTTAAGTCCATCCATGCTGTTTCAAATGGCATTATCTCTTTTTTATGGCTTCATAATATTCTATTAAATATATGTGTACCACATTTCCTCATCTGGTATCTATTGATAGATACTTAGGCTGCTTCCATGTCTTGGCTATTGTAAATAATGCTATAAGAAACATAGGGTGCATATATCTTCTTGAGTTAGTGTTTTCATATTCCTTGGGTAAATAGCCAATATAGGAATTATTGGATCATATGGTATTTCTATTTTTAATTTTTTGAGAAATCTCCATATTGTTTTCCACGATTTATATTCCCACTATAAGTGAATGGGGGTTCCTTTTTCTCCATTTCTTCACCAAAACTCGTTATTTCTTGTATTCTTGATTTTAGCCATTCTGACAGGTATGAGGTCTTATTGTGGTTTTCATTTGCATTTCCCTGATGATGAGTGATGTTGAGCATCTTCTCATGTGTAGGTTTGCCATCTGTATGTCTTTCTTGGAAAAATATCTATTCAGGTCCTCTATTCATTTTTAACTGAATTGTTCGGGACATTTTCGGTGTTGAGTTCTTAAGTTCTTTATATATTTTTGGATATTAACCCTTTATCAGATATACCATTTTCAATATCTTCTCCCATTCAGTAGATGGCCTTTTTGTGTTATTGATGGCTTCATTTGCTGTTCAAAAGCTTTTGATTTGGATATAGTCACAATAGTTTATTTTTACTTTTGTTTCTCTTGCCTTAGGAGACATATCTAGAAAAATGTGACAATGGCTGATGTCATAGAAAGTATTGCCTGTGCTCATTCCTAGGATTTGTATGGTTTCAGGTCCCATATTTAGGCCTTTAATTCACTTTGAGTTTATTTTTATGGATGGTGTTAGAAAGTGGTCTAGTTTCATTTTTTTAAATGTAGCTATCCAGTATTCCCAGCATCATTTATTGAAAAGACTATTTTCCTCATTGTATATTCTTGCCTCCTTTGTCATAGGTAAATTAACCATATAAATGTAGGTTTATCTCTTGGGTCTCTATTCTGTTCTATTGATCTATGTGTCTGTTTTTGTGCCACTACCATACAGTTTTGATTACTATAGCTTTGTAGTATATCTTGAAATCCAGAATTGTGGTACCTCCACCTTTGTTCCTTCTCAGAATTGCTTTGGCTATTTAGGCTTTTCTGTGGGTTCCATACACATTTTAGAATTATTTGTTCTAGTTTTATGAAAAATGCTGTTGGCATTTTGATAGGGATTGTATTAAATGTGTATATTGTTTTGGGTAATAGGGACATTTGACAATATTAATCTTCCAATCCATGGATGAGCATGGAATATCTTTCCCATTTGTTTGTGTCATCTCCAGTTTCTTTCTTTCTTTTTATCCTTTCTTTTTTCCCCACCTCCTTGATTAAGTTTATTCTTAGGTATTTTATTCTTTCTGGTGCAATTGTAAATTGTTTTATTTTTTAACTTATGTTTCTGTGACTTTGTTGTTGTTGTATAGAAATGCTACTGATTTCTGGGTATTAATTTTGTATACTACCACCTTCCTGAATTTGTTTATTACTTCTAATAATTTTTTGATGGAGTCTTCACAATTTTCTATGTATAGTACTAAGTCATTTGCAAGTAATGACAGTTTATCTTCTTCTTCACCAGTATGGATGCTTATTTATTTTTCTTATCTGATTTTTGTGGCTAGGACTTTGAGTATTATGTTGAATAAAAGTGGTGATAATGGGTATCTGTGTCTTGTTCCTGACCTTAGAGGGAAAGCTCTCGGTTTTCACCATTGAGAATGATTTTAGCTGTGAGTATTTTATATGAAGCCGTTAGTATGTTGAGATATATTCTCTCTAACCCCATTTTGTCGAGAATTTTTATGATGAATGGATGTTGAATCTTGTCTGCAGCTATTGAAATGAATATATGATTTTTATCTTTCATTTTGTTGATTTGGTATATTACATTTATTGATTTGTGAATATTGAACAATCTTTACATCCCAAGAATAAATCCTAACTGACTGTGATGAGTAACATTTTAATGTATTGGAGTATCAGTTTGCTAACAATTTGTTGAGGATTGTTGCATATGGAATAGTTTGAGGAGAATATGTATTAACTCTTCTTTAAATGTTAGGTAGAATTCATTTGTGAGTTCATCTGATCCTGGAGTTTTATTTTTTATTTTTTTAATTATTACTAATTCAATTTTCTTACTTGTAATCAGTCTGTTCAGATTTTCTATTTCTTTCCGATTCTTCTTTGGAAGATTGTATGTTTTTAGGAATTTATCCATTTTTTTTTCTAGGCTGTCCTGTTTGTTGACATAAATATTTTCTTAAAATTGTCTTACAATCCTTTGTACTTCTTTTGTGCCACTGTTGCTCCTCCCTCATTTCTGATTTTACTTATTTGGGTCCTTTATCTTTTTTTCTTGATGAATCTGGCTAAGGCTTTGTCAATTTTAATTACCTTTACAAGAACCAGCTCTTGAGCTCCTTGATTTTTTAAACTGTTTTTTTAGTCTCTAAGTCATTTATTTCTGCTCGGATTTCTATCATTTCTTATCTTCTACTCACCTTGGATTTTATTTGTCTTCTTTAAATTTTATTTTTGTCTTGAATGTATGGAAGAGAGATATCCATTCATTTGCTCTTGATTCCCTCCTTTCCAAACCTTTATATACAAATATATGCTTGAACATTTTCATAAATCAAGATATATCCAGCCCATTCCCTAGATTGGCTTGTGATTTTTAACATCTCTGAAATTTAAAAGGCTTATGCAAATAAATCCAGAAAATGTGAGTTTTAGGCTGAGGAGTGTCTTCCATTTGAAGGTTACTACCATGGAATGTGAAAACTGCTATCATCTCTTGTGCTACTCTAAGTATGAAAATATATGATAAGGGTAGTGCTCTGTCTTTCATAGCAAAGCCAAAATGCCAAGGGGTGTCTTCACCCTGGATGTATGATTTTCTGGTCTAGACAGTTTTGCAAAATGTAAACTGAAGCTTAGCTCTCATCTGTTTTCCCAAGAAAGATGGACTACGGGGACAAAGGAAGAGGGAAAGAACTTAAAACAGGGCCATGCATGATCTTTTACAACTTTGTTGACTCCCTTATTATTTGGAAGATTTGTGTAATTTTCAAAAATAAAATATGTAAGAATCTGAATCCTCATTGTTTTCCATGTGTTGTACCTAGTTGTTTAGTCTACTGTTTCCTAATTAGCCCACCAGACATAATAACTACAGACAAACTTAATGGGAGAAAGATTTACCACATTCCAAATATTTCTGTTTAAGCATAAGAAGTGATGGGATATGATTTTAGGTGTTTCTTACTGAACAAGCAAATAAACAAGAAAAGAATTTGAAACTCAATTAAAAATAAGATCCATTTATATGTGTCAGTTCACAATGGATTTCTTAAAACTGAAATGTCAATGTTTAGTCTAAATTTCTCAATGTTTATGAAAATTCATGGAGGAAAGTTGAATGTGAATTTACGAAACTAACCATTTTACAGAGTTCAGAAAACATCTTCACAGACAGAAAAAAAATTATGGTGTCACTCTCTAACTTAGATAAGATTCAACTAGATTTTTGCAATCTAGAATTACAAATGCGTCTCCCAATGTGATTTGATTATTTAGAAACTGAAATCTAGAAGTGAGAATGATTTTATCATATTTTTAGAAACATTTTTTGTGCTCAATCCAGTTTTACTGAGAGCCAGGACAATCTTAGGACAACTAAAATTGATAGAAAGATCACGACGACTTTAATAATTGGTCAGGCACTGCATTTTAAAGGTTGGCATCAAGCTTGTATCTCTCTCTCTCTCTTTTTCTTACAAATAGTTTATTGTCAAGTTGGTTTCCATATAACACCCTGTGCTCATCCCCACAAGTGCCCTCCTTCATGCCCCTCCCCCCCCTAGCCCCCCACCCATCAGTCCTCAGTTTTTTCTCAGCATTCAAGAGTCTCTCATGGTTTGCCTCTCTCCCTGTCCCCCACTATTTCCCCCCTTCTTCTCCCCCATTTTCCTCCATTAAGTTCCTCCTAGTCCTCCTATACATGCTAACATATGATATTTTTCCTTCTCTGCCTGAATTATTTTGCTCAGCATAACACCCTCAAAGTCCATCCATGTTACTACACATGGCCAGATTTCATCTGATGCATTTTATTTCCTTTTGTTTTCTGATGGCTGATGCTAGGACTTCCAGCACTATGTTAAACAACAGTGGTGAGAGTGGACATCCCTGTCGTGTTCCTGATCTCAGGGGGAAAGCTCTCAGTTTTTCCCCGTTGAGGATGATATTAGCTGAGGGCTCTCATAGATGGCTTTTATGATGTTTAAGTAGGTTCCTTCTATCCCGACTTTCTCGAGGGTCTTTATTAAGAAAGGATGCTGTATTTTGTCAAATGCTTTTTCTGCATCTATCGAAAGGATCATATGGTTTTTATCTTTTCTTTTGTTGATGTTGTATCACATTGATTGATTTGTGAATATCANGTATTCGGTGCATAGACATTTATAATTGTTAGTTCTTCCTGATGGATAGACCCTGTAATTATTATATAATGCCCTTCTTCATCTCTTGTTATTGTCTTTAATTTAAAGTCGAGGTTGTCTAATATGAGTATAGATACTCCATCTTTCTTTGACTTCCTGTAGCATGATATATTTCTCCATCCCCTACTTTTAATCTGAAGGTATCTTCCAGTCTAAAATGTGTTTCTTGTAGACAGCAAATAGTTGGATTTTGTTTTTTTATCCATTCTGCTACCCTATGTCTTTTGATTGGAGCATTCAGCCCATTTACATTGTGTTATTATTGAAATATGTGGGTTTAGAGTCATTGTGTTCTCTCTAGGGTTCATGGTGTTCTTGGTGGTATTCATGCTTGTGGTGGTGTCTCTGGTATCTTGCATTCCTTGCAACACTTCTCTCAGAGAGTCCCCCTCAGGATTTCTTGTAGGGCTGGTTTAGTGGTGACAAATTCTTTCAATTTTTGTTTATTTGGAAAGACTTATTTCTCCTTCTATTCTGAATGACAGGCTTACTGGATAGAGGATTCTTGGCTGCATATTTTTTCTGTTCACCACATTGAAGATCTCCTGCCATTCCTTTCTGGCCTGCCAAGTTTCTGTAGATAGGTCTGTCATCACTCTGATAGGTTTCCCATTGTATGTTAGGGCCCTTTTCTCCTTAGCTGCTTTCAAAATTCTCTCTTTGTCCTTGTATTTTGCCAATTTCACTATGATATGTCATGCAGAAGATTGATTCAAGTTACATCTGAGGGGAGTTCTCTGTGCCTCTTGAATTTCAACTTCTACTTCCCTCCCCAGATTGCGGAAGTTCTCTGCTATAATTTATTCCAGGACTCCTTCAGCACCTTCCCTCTCTCTTCGTCTTCTGGAATTCCTATGATACGGATATTGTTGCGTTTGACTGTATCACTTTGCTCTCGAACTCTTCTTTCATGTTCCTGGATCAGTTTATCTCTCTTTTTCTCAGTTTCTTCTTTTTCTATAATAATGTCTTCTAAATCACTTATTCTCCTTTCTACCTCTTCAATCCGTGCATTGGACGCCTCCAGTTTATTATATATCTCATTTATCCCATTTTTTAATTCACCATAACTATTTTTAAGCTACATATTGTTTCTAGCCATAGTTTCTCTGATGTCCTCCATGCTTTTTACTAGCCCGGCGAATAATTTTATGACTATTGTTCTAATTCTTGTTCAGTTATGTTGCATATATCTGTTTTAAGCAGTTCTCTAGATGTCATTTCTTCCTGGAGTTTCTTTGAAGGAGAGTTCTTCCATTTCGTCATTTTGTTTTAGCTTTCTATCTCTTGTTAATTTTAAAAGTTTGTTGTACACACGTACCCTGCGAGTACTGCTGTATTAGAGAGGGCTCTTTTGGCTGTTTAGGGCCTGTCTGTTCAGGAAGTTTCCTTTGGATGGTGTCTCTTGGTTTCTATTATTGAGTGTTTGGTTATTTTGTTTCCCTACTGGTAGAGGTATTTGGGATTCTCCACCGTGTGTAGTTTGGCTTGTTTCTTGATGCAGCCCTGGAAAAAGAAAGCAGACAACCACAGAGGGAACACAGGTACACAGACGCACAGACAAAACCAATAAAAACGCAAACCCTGGCTCAGATAAAACAGCTACAACAACAAAACAGCTATCTGGAGGGGATGGGCGTGGTTTGGTGTAGGCAGGTCTTGTCTCCCCAGTGTCAGCTGGCTTCCCTGAGGCCCCTCCTTGGTGGTTGTGGGGAGAAGAATGGCATCTCCCCAGTCACTTCTCAACCAAGCATTGCAAATCACTTTGGTCCTATCTCCCTGTGCTGAGGGTGTAGCCAAAGTGGGCTGAGTTCTATGCCCCACACCCCTCCTGTTTCCAGGTCCCAGTCCGCTGGCTTTGTTATACTGTCCTGAACAGTCCCTCAGGTTGCTGCTTCCCTGTTGCTTGGGGGTTGAGTGGCGGGGAGGGGGGTTTGGGGTGGGGGGGGGAAGTGTCGCAACCTCAGATCCGCCAGGGTCAAGCAGGGATACAACCCTAGTGCGTTTGGGGAACGTAGCAACCTCAGGTCCATAGAGTCCATGTAGCTGCAGCGCGCTGTTGCCGCTTCAGCCGGCTGCTGTTGGGCCCACAGATGCTGTTTCACCAGGCGCCAGCACCGCTTCACCGGGTTGCCACCGCCGCGCTTCAGTAGGGCACTGTAGGGCACGCAGCTGCCGCTTCACCAGGCGCCGGGACCACCTCAGCTGGCATTACTGCTGGTTCACCGGGCAGCCACTGCCATGGATGGTGCCGGGCGCACAGAAGTTCAGTTTTTTCCTGGCGCCTTCTGGGACCAGGACACCTAGTTTAAAGTCAGCACCCCAGCCAGAGTTAAAAAACACTGTCTTGCCAAGCTGAGGTTTTTCTCTTCTCCAGGGATGGTTCTATGAGTAATCTCAGCTTCTCTTTCCTTTCCCCTGGACTCGCGGCAGCTCGCCACAACCCGCTTGTTTATCACTCACCACAGCTTCAAGCAAACTGGGTTCCCTCCCCTCGCTCCGTATCTCTGGGTCCCAGTCCCACTTTTATCTTCCCCAGTTCGCACTCACGCACTTATGAGGTTTCCTTCCCAGTGTACTCTGTCTCTTTCTCTTCCCAAACTCCTGTGGCTCAGTGTCCTATGACTTCAGGCCTTCTCTGTTTGAGAGGTGGGTGCAGGAGAAATGTACGGAGCTCCTTTCTTCTCTGCCATCTTGCCTCGGGAGCTAAAAACATATTTTTTAAAAACAAAACTGAACAAGATTTGGAGCTAAGTCATTCATATAATCATATTATTAAGAAATGGAAGGAATAGAGATTATCTGATCTAATCTTTTCATTTCCTAGATTTATCCATTTTTGACTTTAGGTTATTGACATGCCAGCGAGTTCTACAGTTAAAAGCAGGGTTTGTCTTAGAGTCAAGTCTCCTATAACCTAATGTTTTGATGGCTAATTTTTAAATAACTCTAATGAGATATAAAGCATGTACCATAAATTTCCTGTTTTTAAAGTATAAATGTAATAGTTTTTAGTATAGTCACAGAATTATACAACTGTCCCCACCATTTATAGTTTATTTTTATCCCTCCAAACTAAATCCCATACACATTAGCTGTCACTTCCCATTTTCTCTTTCCCTTTGCTCCTGAAAACCACTTTCTATATTTTGATTTGCCTACTCTGGATATTTCATATAAATGCATAGTATAATATGTAGGTTTTTGTGACTGGCTTCTTTCACTGAGAATAATGTTCTATGCTTTGTCCATAGTGTAGCATGTATTAGCATTGCATTCCCTTTGTCTGCAAAGTAACATTCCTACAATTTGAGGGTCTATTCTTCAATTGATAGACTTTTTTTTTTTTTTCAAATTTTGTTCTGAATAATTCCTCTGTGAAAATATATGTACAAGTTTTGGCTTTTGTTTTCAATACTCTTGGGCATATACTTAGGAGTGGAGTTGCTACATTATACAGTAATCTGTGTTTATATTTTGAGGAACTTCCAATCTTCTACAGTGACTTCACCATTTTATAATCCCACTGGCAGTGAAAGAGTATTTCAATTTCTTGGAACACTTTGATATTATCTTTTTACACAATTTCTCATCAACAGTTTGATATTATCTTTTTACTTTAGCTATCCTTGTGGGTGTGAAGTGATATTTCATGGTGATTTGATTTCTATTTTCTCTAATAACTAATGATGTTGAAAATATTTTCAAGTGCTTACTGACCCTTTGTATATATTATTTGTCTATATATATATGTCTATTCAACTCTTCTGTCCATTTCTTAATTGTGTAATTTGTCTATTATTGTTATAAGTTTTCTTAAAATATTCTGGATACAAGTCATGCAAATATTTTCTTACATTCCGGTTTGTCTTACCATTTATTTAATCGTATTCTTTGAAATACAAAAATATAAATTTGAATAAATCTAATTTATTCTTATTTTGTTTCTTGTCTTTTGGTGTGATATTTAAGAAACCATTGCCTAATGAAGGTCATGAAGTTCTATTTCTAAGTTCTCTTCTGAGAGTTTTATCATATTAGCTCTGATATCTAGGTCTATGATCCATTTTAAATTAATTTTTATGTACGGTGAGAAGAAGGAATCTAACTTTATTCTTTTTCATGTGCATATCCAATTGTTCCAGCACCATTTGTTAAAAAAACTGTTCTTTTACTTAGTGAATTCTTTTGGCAACATTGCCAAAAATTAACTAACCATTTGTTAAAAAGACTGTTCTTTTACCTAGTGAATTCTTTTGGTGACTTTGCCAAAAATTAACTAATCATATATATATTACTGTGTCCATTTTATTTCACTGGTCTATATACCTGTCCTTATGACATTACCACCCTGTCTTGGTTACTGTAGCTTTGTAGTTTTGAAATACAGATTTGTGAGTCCTCCAACTTTGTTCTTTTTCAAGATTGTTTTGTCTATTAAAGTTATTTTGAGTTTTCATATAAATTTTGGGATCAGATTGTCAATTTCCACAAAATGCTATCTGGAGGTTCTTAAATGGAATTGTTTTGTAATTTTCCTTTCTGAATGTTCATTGCTACTGTATAGAAACACAATTTATTTTTTCATATTGATTGATCTAGGAATTGCAAGTTTACTGAATTTCTTCATTACATTTAATAGTTTTTCTGTGGATTCCTTGGGATTTTCTATATTTTTTTCATGTTATCTATAAAGATAGTTTTATTTCTTCCCATTTAATATGAATGCTTGTTTCATTTCTTGCTTAAATCCTTGTATAAAAACTCATGTTCAATTCTGAAGAGAAATGGTAAGAACAAATATTTTTGTGTTGTACCTAGAGTGATAGCACTTTTTCAACAATCAGCATTCTGTAAACTGTTAGGTTTTTTGTAGATACACATTATCAAGTTGATGAAGGTAACTACTGACTATTCCCTGTTGGCTATCTGCTCTTATTATAAAACAGTGTTTGACTAAAAAGTATTTTTCTAAATATTAAGACTATCATGATATTTTGTTCTTTATTATATTAATAACATGTATTATATTGATTGATTTTCATATATTAAACCAACCTTGCATTTCTGCACTCATTTAACAATATTTTCTTATTTCTCTGTGATTTCTCCTTTGACTTTTTCATTACTTGGGAGTGTGTTGTTTAACTTATAAATATTTGTTAATTTCCCAAATTTACTCCTGTTACTTATTTATAATTTCATTCCATTGTGTTTGGAGAATATACTTTGGAAAGTTTCAATAATTTAAAATTTAATGAGGTTTGTTTTGTGGCCTAGTCTATGTCTCATCCTGGAAAATATCCTATGTGTACTTGAGGAGAACATGTATTGTATTATTATTTGGTAGAAATTTCTATAGATTTCTGTTAGTGTAATTAACATCTTAATTTAAAACAAAATAGTTCAGATTAATATTGACTTAAATTCAGTATTGTATAAGAGCTTTTTCCAATATAGTTCCTTTCTCTAATCCCACCTTTTTGCTATTAATTATATACAAGTTGCTTATCTATATATTATTCGCCCATCAACACATTTATATAAGTATGGACTTATGTATTTGTCATTTAAATTAGAGAAAATATGGGGCACCTGGATGGCCCAGTCAGTTCAGCAGCAGACTGTTGATCTCCGCTCAGGTCATTGTCTCGCGGTTTATGGGTTTGAGCCCTGTGTGGGACTCTGCACTGACAGCACGTAGCCTACTTGGAATTCTCTCTCCCTCTTTCTCAGCTCCTGCCCCCACACCCAGCTCGCTAAATAAGTAAATAAACTTTAAAAATGAAAAAATATATATGTAAATTAGGAGAAGAAACGTGTTACAAATAAATTACATTTGTGCCATCTTTTATATTTCCAGATTTTATTTTAATTCCAGAATAATTTCTTCGGTGTTCTTTATTTCTTTGTGTTGACTCACATCATTTTCTAGCGTTCTTTCATTTGCTGAGATGGCTGAGTAGATCCAGGAGTCACATGC
Organism: Crocuta crocuta; assembly: GCF_008692635.1. NCBI lineage: Eukaryota > Metazoa > Chordata > Mammalia > Carnivora > Hyaenidae > Crocuta > Crocuta crocuta. The sequence goes on along the minus strand of NW_027527432.1, from coordinate 511,550 downwards.
CTAAAATCTTCAAAAAACCTTCTGTGTGATTGAATATTCTACTTTTTGATCCTTAGAAGGAAGAAAAGAAAGTCTAGCCACGCTCTTGGCTTTTTCTTCAAAACATAATTTCCTCACAGCGAATTTCCTAAATTTAACAATTTTTGCAGTCTGCATAGGCTGATAATTTTTCATACCATGATATCCTGGTTCTTTTAAACATAACAGTTTATCTCCTCATTTTATCTCTTTCTTATCACATTTTACTATAGTGTTTATCAAGAAAAAACATTTTGCTCAGAAATCTTCTTAGCTAAACTTACATCTTACTGTTCACAAGTTCTGCATTCCACATAACTGTAGACATGATTCTGCAAGACCTTCTTCTACTATATGTTAATAAGTCATTTTCCTCTAGTTTTCAATGACATATTCCTCATTTCCTTCTGAGTCCTTATCCCTATTGCCTTTATTATTAGTATTTCTGTCAACAGTGTGCTTGTGATTATTTAAAACAGTTCATTCATATTGTCTTTAAGATAATATAGGTTTTCTCTACCATGGTCTTCACTTTGAATTTTCACTAGCAGAGTTGTTAGTATCTACATTTATACTGCCTTTTCAAGGAAACCCAGGGTGTTTTTTTTTTCTCTGTTGTAGTCCTCTGAATGATTCTAGCTTCTGACTATTGCCCAAAGCCAGAACCCCACTTCCAGTATCAAAATCTGTCTTAGTTTCCTATTGCTGCTGTAACAATTACCAAAAACTGAATGGCTTAAAAGAACATAGGTTTGCTAACTTACAGATCTGGTGATCAGAAATCTAAAATAGGTCTTAGCCAAAATGAAGGTGTCAGTAGGCCTATTTTTCTTCCACAAGCTAGAGATTCCATTTCTGTCTTTCCCAGCTTCTTGAGGCTATTTACATTTCTTTGTTTATGGCTACACCCATCCAACTTCTGCTTCTATCATCACATCCTTCTCTGGATCTGACTCTTTGCCTTGTTCTTATAAGGATCATTGTTTATGTTAAGCCTACATTGAGCTCTGAACAATGCAAGATATATTTCCCCTCCAAACCCAGAATCTCATCTGTAAATCCCTTTTGCCATGTAAAGTAACATATACACAGGTTCTGGAAATGAGGTTGTGAGTACCTTTGAGGGCCATTATTTATTCACCGACACTACCAAACAGAATAAACACTAGAAATTCTATGGTCTCGGACTTACTGGGAATTCTCAGTACATTTTGACTCTTCCTGTAGCTTCTAAGCTGTTGGCTTTCACAACTAATGTGGTTGGAAAGGGTTTGATTTACAAAGCCACCTCAGATGTGGAGTGAGAGAGGTAGAAGTAGATGAAGTCACAATACTACAAAGCTTTATCTTCTTACTGAGCTATCAGCATGTGTCTGTGTAAATTCTCCTGATTGTTGTAAAGCTTTGGCTAATTTCCAGAGTTCTGAAGATATTAATAATTTTGCCAATGTTCTTCTTGTTATTATGGAGTAGTGGTTGTGCAGAGATCCATACTCTGTCATTCCAGAAGTGTTGCCAGTCTGGTGGATATTTTAAAAACCAATTAATCAATAAGATTATCAAAATAATCTCATTATTTTAGTAGTCCCAATTCAGATGCTGTCAAAGACTTCCTTGACTTTAGGGATACCATTGCATGAGGCGGGGTATAGTTCATATGACAAAAATGTGTTATATCACTCTGTTTCGGTAGATGCTGATTTAGAACCTTCTGAGGAACAATGATTATAGATCACTCACATTTTCAAGTATTCTGAAAAAGGTAAATTTCAAGATGCCTTCTCTATAAACACCAAAAAAATCTAAGATTAATAAGTTTCTTTATTTTAAATAATTTTATTTTATATTTTTAAGATTAATAATTTTCTAACAAATATTTATTTTCCTCAAAATATTATGTGAGCCTTTTTATTTATAACATTTTTTTTCATCAGTTATCCATGTCAGTGCAGCTACATAAAGCCTTCAGTCTGACCCAGGAAATATATTTGCATAACAAATTGTACGCAGTTGATTTTGGGCTTGACTAAAGCTTTTTGATAAACATGAAAATTGCTAGTGTGACACTATAGTTCACACACGTTGTAAGCAGCCCAGAATAATGCATGACATATTTATGCAGATGTTAACAGCAGATTCAATTACAATAGTTTAAATTTGTGTTTATGGCTAGAAGAAGATGGAGACAATGAGCACTTAAGGATAATCATTTTGTCAAATAAGTTATGAGAAATAACTTCTTTGAATAACAGTAGAATTCAAGCACAGTGTAAAGGAAGTATTTGTTACACACAGCAATTTGTATTGTGGTATAAAGACAGATAGACAGATGAAAGAAAGATGGATGGCTAGACAGATAGATAGATAATAGATAGAATAAAGGAGGGAGGCTATTTGCTTACACAGTGCACTGAAGATAAAAGGAAGTGTTTAGATTCAAGATTTATGTTGGGGTTCATAATGATGGCAGTTGCTGATGAACAAAATATTACGGTTACCGAAAGGATAAATAGAATACATTAACTTAATTTTTGGCTTGAACCCTGGGTATGCGGAGTTACATTCACTGAGATGGGGGAATAGGGTTAGAGACAATCTGAAACATTTTGGATGTGGAAAGATAAAATTGTGATTCCTCTTATATCTACCAGTGGAGATTCTGAGTTACTCATCAAAAGATGAGTCTGGAAGGTGGGGGAGTGTAAGTGAGAGAGAGAACTGTGATAATTGTCCACGTCTTTGTTTTTAAAGCCACGACACTGAATCTGGCCCCTTAGAGAGAAAGTGCAGATCACAGAGTCCATGACTGGAGGCTGGGTTCCCCAACATGAAATGGCCAGAAAGTGAGGAAAGAACATGCAAAGTACATGGATATCATACAGAATGTCAGGAGGAATAATCAATCAGAGGCCAGTCCACAGTCTCATCAGGTCATCAGCAATGCTATATCTTCCTTCTCATGTTCTATTTACTTAACTTTGATAATGTTGATTAACATCAAGCATCTTTAATTTGTCACACACATGCCAGACTGTTCTAAAATTGCAGCTGCTTAGGAATAGTGGAAAAAAATATTAAAACTTTTCAGGTGAATCTGCTGACATGATGCAATCTATTCAGCCAATAAGCCAAAGAGGTTGTAAATTTTAGAGTTACTGAACATAGCAACTCTAATTGTGTCTCTGCTTAAATGTAGAGTATGAATTTTTAGTGGAAACAAATTTTCTTTATTACCTGGAAAACAGATTAGTTGGCTTTTTAGCAAATCTTTTCCTACTTTCAACTCCCCTCTACTCCTCACTCCACTTTTCACTCTAAGGAAAGCATTTTCTTCCACCCATTCCCTCATTTTGCAAATATTTGTAGAACACCTGCTATGTCCAGTCCCTAAACAAATACTTGACATGCAATGGAGAAAAACAGACCTGGTTGCCTCCCAGAGAAGCTATTCCATTCTGGGCAAAATGCAGCAATGAGTAAGGTATCCATGCCTAACAGAGCCGAGTCCACCTTCTACAAATGAGGGGAGATTGTGACGGCTTAGGAAGCAGACCTGGGAAGGCCCCTGGAAATGATGTTTCAGCTGAAAGCAGAGAAGGAGAGAAGTCTGGGTGCTGGTGTGTGCCCTGTGAGCATTCACATTCTGGCAGAGGAGCAAGGAGAAGAAAGGATGTCTGTGGATCCAAAGGGGACCCTTAAATAAGCTGCTTCTCCTGCATTAATAGGACATCATCCAGTTCCATTCGTTAAGTCAAAACTCATCCAAATTATATTGCCTGAAATAAATAATGGCGTGATTGTTTAAATGACATTTGAATTTCTTATTTCTAATAAATACATCACTCACCAGAGACCTATTCAGTATTTCTTCAATTGCTTAGCTAAATGTAAAGCTATTTTCTAATCATTGTACTTGTATCATACATTTTTATGAAGGGTTTTTATAAAAAACTAATAATTCTGTGAAGTCCTGGGCTTAATTTCTAAAGATCAGTGAAATGTATCCAGTTTTGGAACTGTCACTCAAGCCTATGATGGAATGCCTTTGAACACCATCAACTGCCCAGGACCCAAACTTGTGGAATTATGTCTCTCAAGACACCCTGAGAGTCACCTTCAAAGCAGAAGGCTACCCAAAGAGCCCACCTCTGAGTGACCTTATGTCTTGGAAATAACTTTTATTGCCTGATTACCAACTTCCACAAGATGAATTACCATAGAAAGCAGAGACCTACATTTATCTTGAAGATATTTATTATGGGACCTTAGAAGTTACTGTTTGCACACCGTAGTTTTCTATAACTAGAGTAGGTATAGATTATACTAGTTTAACCCTCTAGCGCATAATCTTATTTCCACGTTGTTAGCATTTAAGATTGACCAGGGACTTTATTGCACTTTTCATGTTTCTACATTTCCCACTACATGCAGTGATACCCTATATATGAGATCTTAGCAATATATGAATTTTTCATGTCTGTGGTGTGAACATCACTAAATTGTGAACTTTGTGCCCAAACTATCTCCGCTCCAACCTGACATCACTCAGGATCCCTGCTCCACCCCAAGAGTCTGCACACTGGGGCACTTCAAGTTGCAGATGGGCTTTCCTTAACAGAGTAGTGCCCTTTCTCATCTGAAAAACTAACCATGACATACTTTTCAACATTATAAATAGAAACAAATAAATAATGTAAAATATTCTGAACCATTTTGATCCTTTATTTTTAAGAATCTATACCCGTCTAGATGAGATTTTTATGGAGTCTGAGATTCACATGTGTGTTTGAGGTTTTTGTTATAGTACCTCTTTTTTTCTCCAACAAGCTAGAAACGTTGGTGAACTGTTTTTGCCTTCTGGCTCCAAAATCATTCCTGTTCAGTAATGCTCATCATTAGCTATGCCATCTGCATTACAATGTGCTTCATCCCATTAGGAGTATCAAAATCCATCTGTCCATGTCACTCCTCTTTGCTGGATACTAACAGCAAATACTAATCTCTGTTAATATAACAGTTAATGTTGAACAGGGTTTTTCTTGTGCTAGGCAATATTAAAGCATGTATAAGCCATCAGACCAATCAAGTAGGCATTTTAAATATTTAGTCCCCATTTTAGTTAAGGAAGCAGATATGAGAGATTCATTATTTTGTCCAGAGCATGGGGTGGACCTAGTGCAACTCTTTAAAGGAAATATACATGTAACACAATTAAGAGTAGATTGTAATGGGGACACCAGGGTAGCTCAGTTGGTTAAGCATCCAACCCTTGATTTCAGCTCAGGTCATTATCTCATGGTTTGTGGGATCAAGCCCTAAGTCAGGCTCTGTGGTACCAGTGCTTGGGATTCTCTCTCTCCCCCTCTCTCAGCCCTCCCTCACTTGTGAGCAATCTCTTTCTCTCTCAAAATAAATAAACATTTTAAAAAATAGCTCATAATCATCTTTAATTATTCAATTACTTAATTTATTATAAATTGGAAGATGAATGACAATGTAAATAGTATAACAATTGTGGAAATCACAATTTTACCATGGTGAAGGCCTGAGATTAGGTTTTCCTATCCTCATGTAAAGGAGGGGTTTTTTTCTTTATTTAAAAAAATTATTTTATAAAATTTATTTATTAATATTTTAGAAAGAGAGAGCATGTGCAAGCAGGGTAGTGGTGCAGAGGGAAAGAGAGAGAAAGAATCTTAAGCAGGCTCCATGATCAGCACAGAGCCCAACTTGGGGTTCAATCCCGTGAACCTGGTCATGATCTGAGCCAACTGAGCCATGCAGGCACCCCTTTTCTTCTTTTTTGAAGGAAGATTGGAGGTAAGCAGAAAGGCATACCTCTGAAATCATCAGGTGTTAGTTATGGATTCTGTCAGTAAGTGACAGCAGCCCTGCTGGGGGCAGAAGGGTGCAGATCTCCACATACCACCAACTGTTCCAATCACCACTTACCTCTACATGAGAAGCCTCCGATAGCCAGATGTGATTTGTAAGGTGCCCCTCCATGGAAGTAAAGTTCTTTATCATACATTGAGTACATTTGGGTATATAACCAAGAGGAACAATGCTATAATGCTATACACCTCAATAGGTGTATTTACAGGTACCCTGGAGCAAAGCTTTCAAATTTTATTACTCAGTTCCAGCTTTACTGATATATTTGGCATATAATATTATGTAAACTTAAGGTATAAAAGGTATATATTACACAATGATTATTTTTCTGTTTTTAGTGTTTATTTATTGAGGGGTGGGGATTAGAGAGACAGAGAGGAAAAGAGAGAATCCCAAGCAGACTCTGCACTGACAGTGCAGGTCTCCATCTTCCAAATCGTGAGATCATGACCTGAGCCAATATCAAGAGTTGGACACTTAACTGACTGAGCCATGCAGGTGCCCCCAAAATGTTTATCTTAATAAGATTAGCTATCACATTCTTCACCTAACATAATTATCATTTTTTCTTGTTGTAGTTATGATGGGAGCAGCTAAGATATACCCTCATACAACTTTCAAGTATATAATATAGCATTGTTAACTACAACCACCATATTTTACATTAAATGTCTGGAACTTATTCATCTTATAACAGAAAATTTGTAGCTTTTAATCAACAACTCCCCATATTCCCAGGTCTGGGTAAACATTAGTCTACCATTTGTTTCTATGAATTTTACATTTTTGAGTTCTACATATAAGTAAGATCATACAGTATTTGTTTGTCTCTTCTGACTTATTTCCACTTTGCATAATTACCTCCAGATCCACTTATGTTGTTGAAATGGCAGGACTTCCTCTTCACTTTTTTTGGAAGAGTTTGTGAAAGATTGATGTTAGTTTTTTTTTTTTTTACATACATGTGCCAGTGCTCATCACAAGGGCCCTCCATTAATATCCATCACCATTTAACCCATACTCCCACTTACCACCCCTCCAGCAACCATTAGTTTGTTTTCTAAGTTAAGAGTATGTTTTATGGTTTGCCTACATCTTTTTACCTCACCATCTTCATCTGTTTCTTTTCTTAAATTCCACACATGAATGAAATCATATGGTATTTGTCTTTTTTTAACTCCCTTATTTCACTTAGCATAATACACTCTATCTCCATTCACATCATAGCAAATGGCAAGAATTCATTATTTTATATATATTTTTTCATTACTTATGCATTATATATATTACATATAAGACATATATGATATAAATATATAATGATATACCCCAATGTTTACAGCAGCATTTTTAACAATAGCCAAATTATGGAAAGAGCTGAAATGTCTATCAGATGATGAATGGATAAATAAGAGCTGAAATGATTAAAGAGATCCATTCATCATCTGATAGACTTTTCAGCTCTTCCTATATGTGGCTATTGTTGATAATGCTACTATAAACATTGGAGTGCATGTGTCCCTTCAAAACAGTATTTTTGTATCCTTTACCTAATGAAATCATTAGGTAAAATACCTAGTAGTACAATTGCTGGATCATAAGGTAGTTCTATTTTTAACTTTTTGAGAAAAGTACTGTTGTCCAGAGTGGATGCACCAGTTTGCATTCCCACCAACAGTGCAAGAGGGTTCCCCTTTATCCACATCTTCCAACACCTGTTGTTTCCTGTGTTGTTAATTTTAGCCATTCTGACAGGTGTGAAGTGGTATTTTATTGTAGTTTTGACTTGTATTTCCCTGAGAATGAGCGATGGTGAGCATCTTTTCATGTGTCTGTTAGTCACTGTATGTCTTCTTTGAAAAAAAAAGTTGTTTTCTGCCCATTTTTAAATTGGATTATTCATTTTTTGGGTGTTGAGTTTAATGAGATTTTCATATATTTTGGATACTAACCCTTTATCAGATATGTTATTTGCAAATACCTTCTCCCATTCCAAAGGTTTCCCTTTAGTTTTGTTGATTGTTTCCTTTGCTGTGCAGAAATTTTTCATCTTGATGAAGTTCCAATAGTTCATGTTTGCTTTTGTTTCCCTTACCTTAGGAGACGTATGTAATAAAAAGTTGTTACAGCTGATATCAAAGAGGCTGATGCCTATGTTCTCCTCTAGGAGTTTGCTTGCTTCTTGTCTTACATTTAGGTCTTTTATCCATTTTAAATGTATTTTTGTGTATGGTGTAAGAAAGTGGTCCAGTTTCATTCTTTTGGATGTTGCAAAACACAATTTGTTGAAGAGATTGTCTTTTTTCCATTGGATATTCTTCCCTGCTTTGTCAAAGATTAGTTAACCATACAGTTGTGGGTTCATTTGTGGGTTTTCTATTCTGTTCCATTGATCTATGTGTCTGTATTGTACCAAAACCATACTGTCTTGATCACTGGTGTTAATTCTTATTCAAATATTTGATAATATTAACTCATGAATCCATGTGGCCCTGAACTTTTTTCTTTTTTTATTGAAGTATGGTTGACATACAATCATACATTATTTTCATGTGTGCAGCATAGTGATTTGACAGTTCCATACATTAAGCTACGCTCACATGAAAATTGCAGTAAAGTTATTATAATATTATTCATTGTATTCCTCATGCTGTACCTTTCATCCCTCTGACTTATCCATTTCATAACTGGTAGTTTGTATCTTTTAATATCCTGTACCTATTTTACCTGTCCTTCGATCCCTTCTTCTCTGGAATCCCCTGACCCCCAGTTCTCTGTATTTATGATTCTATTTCTATTTTTTGTTTGTTCATTTGTGGATTTTTTGTTATTGTTGTTTCTTGTTTTCTTTTTTTAGAATCCACACATAAGTGAAATCATTTGGTATTTGTCTTTCTCTGCCTGACTTATTTCACTTAAGATAATACCCTCAAGAGGGTCTATTCATGTGGTTGCAAATGGCAAGATCTCATTCTTTTTGTAGCTGAGTAATATTCCATTTTGTTCAGCTGAGTAATGTTCCAATGTGTGCAGCTACATATTACATATCTCACATTTCTATATATCTCATCTTCTTTATCCATTCATCTACTGATGGGCACTTAGTCACTTCCATATCTTAGAGAAGTAAAAACCAACACCACAGAAATATAAAAGGTTATAAGAGACTACTGTAAAAAATTATATGACAACTAATTTGACAACCTAGAAGAAATGGATAATTTCTGGAAACATACAGTCTTCCAAACTGAATCAGGAAGATAGGAAACCTGAATGGACGAATTACTAGGAACAAAATTAAATTGCTAATTAAAAAACCTTTAACAAATAAAAGTCTAGAATAAGATGGATTCACAGGTGAATTCTACTATTTAAGAAGGAATTAATACTTATTCTTCTCAAACTATTCCAAAAAATAGAAATGGAAGAAAAGCTTCCCAATTCAATGAGATCAGTATTACCCCAATATATGGAAGATTTTTGATTATCAGTTCAATATCTTTATTCATTATTAGTCTATTCAGATTTTCCATTTCTTCATGATCAGTCTTGGTAGGTTTTATGTTTCTAAAAATTTATCCATTAACTCTTAAGTTAGTTAATTTGTTGGCATATAAATGTTCCAGGAGTCTCTTAAGAACTTTTATATTACATTGATACCAGTTTTAATTTTTACTCCTTCAATTAAAATTTTATTTATTTGAATCTCCTCTATTTTTTTCTTGGTAAGACTAGCTAGAAGTTGGTCAAATTTGTTTATCTTTTGAAAATATCAACTCTTAACTTTATTGATCTTTTCTAGTCTTCCTAGTCTTGATTTCATTTACTTCTACTCTAATCTTTGCTATCTCCTTTCTTCTGCTAACTTTTGCCTTAATTTGCTCTTTTTCTAATTTCTTGAGGTGTAAAGTTATGTTGTTTATTTGATTTTTTTTAAATGCAGGTATTTATTACGATAAACTTCCCTTTTAACTCTGCTTTTGCATTATCCCATAGATTTTGGTATGTTGTGTTTCCATTTATGTTTGTTTCAAGATTTTAAATTTTTCTTTCTGCTTTCTTCTTTGATCTATTAGTTGTTCAGGAGTGTGTTGTTTTATTCCCACATATTTGTGATATTTTTAAGTTTTCCTCCTGTTACTGATTTCTATTCTCATATCATTGTGGTTGAAAAGGATCCTTAGTGTGATTTCAATCCTCTTACATTTTCTAAGGCTTATTTTGTGACTGAGCATATGATTTATCCTGGACAATGCTCCATGTGCACTTGAGAAAAATGTGTATTCTGCCCTTGTAGATGGAATGCTCTGTATATGTCTGTTAGGTTCATTTGATCTAATACCTAGTTCAAGTGCAATGTTTCTTTATTGATTCTCTGGATAATCTGTTCATTGTTGAAATTAAAATCTTCTTTTATTATTATATTGTCATCTATTACTCTTTTCAGATTTGTTAGCACGTGCTTAAAATATTTAGGTATCCAATGTTGGCTGCGTATATATTTACAACTGTTACAACTTCTTGATAAATTGACCCTTATCAGCATATAATGACTTTTACCGTGTCTTTTTGCTTTTTGACTTAAAGTCTGTTTTATGTTAGTATAGCTATCATTGTCTCTTTTGGTTTCCATTTGCATCAAATATCTTTTATTACTATATTTTCACTTTGATCTTATATGTGTTCTTGAAGATGAAATGAGTGTCTTACAGGCAGAATAGAGTTGGGTCTTTCCATTGAATAACTCTATGCTTTTTTTTTTTTAAAGCTTAATGTTTTATTTTATTTTTTGATAAAAAAAGAGAGACAGAGTGCAGTGGAGGGGGCAGTGGTCAGAAAGACAGGGAGACACAGAATCCGAAGCAGGCTCCAGGCTTGAGCTGTCAGCATAGATTCTAATGTGGGACTTGAATCCACAAATGATCATGACCTGAGCTGAAGTCAAACGCTCAACCGACTGAGCCACCCAAGCACCCCAATCACTCTATCCTTTTTATTGGAGAATTTAATCTAACTACATTCAAAGTAATTATTAATTGGTAGGGAGGGACTCTGAAGGCTAATATCTGTGTACATAAAAATCTGAGATGCAAAACTTGTGAAATATGTGGGAGTCTATGGTGTCTGTTCTGGCTGTTACTGTATTCAGTGGCAAAAGGTGCTGGGGTAAAGAACTTCTTTAGGTTGCTGGTATCATCAGAAGCTGCATTCCCGTGTCCTGTTTCACTTCAAAATATGGATCCCCTTTGTTTACCTAAGTGAGAAAAGAAAGACCAGGAGTTTTTTTTTTTTTTCTTATTACAAAAACCATAAACATGAAGAACAGCAAAAATATGGCAGATACTTCTAATGTGTTTTGAGTATTTATTTCAATGATCTATTTACATGACTTATGAATAATCGATGCAGTTTTCTTTCTTGAAGGGATAGCCTATGTTGGAGCATTAGTACAATGTCAATTTTCTGTACCCACTGTAGACTTAAATCTCTTGCAGGGAATATATTGTGTCATCCTAAATTTATCATGTTAAGTTGTTGTTCTGTGTAAGCCATATGGCAGGTATCTCACTGCTCTGCTCTAGAATTAGCAAGTAGAGCACAAAGTATCATATGAAGTGGTTGTTTTTTCATGCTTGACATAGAAAACAGCCCTGGAAAGATGTTTACCTATGCTGTGTCCTTGAACTCCCAGCTACAAGGCAGTTAGGAATTCCCAAGACACACTCCAGGATGAGTGCAGTGACAAATCATTTTCCTTCTTATTTTTGATATTACAGAACTATTTCCCCCAAAAAAACCTTATATTCGTCTTCACTTGCTCTGCTTAGAACCAAAACCTCATCTCTAAAATCTGGGGGGACTGCCAATTTATCCTGAGAACATGTCCAAATCATGGAAGAACCAGGCCAGCCAAAAGCTATCATCGATCCAATTTCCCTTGAATATCCTTTGTGCCTATGGTTTCCTGGGAAGAAACAGCCAAGCCCACACATTCTGATGCGATGGCTCCCATAGAATATTCAGAGAGTTAAAGCTTCTTTTTTTAAAGTTTGTGGTAAAGTTTGGAAACCACTGAAGTAAACACATTTCAATGAAGTATACTGATTTGAGGTTACTCACACCAATTGAGAATTTCAAAATGAGAACATGGTATATAGCATTCCCCAAATTATTTTGCCACAGGTTCATATTTTAAAGAATCAGTTGTGTTTACACTAGGGAAATCTTAGGTCAAAGGATGAGACCTGCTCAAAGCCAGGCCCAGAGAAACCCACTGCCCATTGTTTGCCCCATCCATAGAGCTTCTAGGAGGGAGGGGTGATTCCTTCCCCAGTCTTGGTTGAGTTGACAGCTGATACAGTAAGCAAGGCTCTCAGTCTTAGACTCCTCCTCCAATATTTTGCTCCCTAAAACACAAATTCCTCCAAGTGCCCTTTCTGGTGCTCTCAGAATTTTCTTTCTTTTTATAGTGATTTATGATGATTGCTGCCTTTTGAGTGCACCAGAACAGTGATGTTCTCTACAACCACAACCTCAGAATGGTGGACAGCTCATGAGAATGTAGATGGTGGTTGAATGAGGACTGGAACACAATCATGGGCACAAATCTACTTTATCGCATGTACAAAAGAATATGTCACAGGTCAGCTTCTCCTGGTAACAAATTACTAGGAAAAAGAGTCCACTAAGGGAAAATAACACAGATGTATTTTACTCAAGGTGTCTAATCAAGTCACCTTGGGCATTCTCAGACACTCTAGAAGCTAAACCGTACAGGTATGTGCACTTTACACAAAATGCACTTTGGAAGCCAATTAAGTTATCTCTTCTACTTATTCAACTTTGAGTTCTAGTTTTCATCCTCCTTTAGGACCTTCAGAATCATTTTTTAACCTCTTTTTTCCAGAACATAGCCACTGTATACAGGAAATTTGAACAGGTGAGGCTATAAATCCTTATAACATCTTCTATATCTCAGAGAAACAAAGAAGAATACAATTATTTTCTTCTAAGCAGTAGACTGCATGAGGTCAGAAGGGTCAGCCCATCCAAGAAAATAGGAACTGTCAACCATAAAAAGCAAGTAGAATGTTTGTCTTCAGTAAGGGGGCTCTGTATGCTACCAGAGTGGACAATGCTTTATGAATTGGCCACAGTCAAGCCCTCTCTATGTGAAGTTTGTTATGGGCTGAATATTGTCTCCTAAGCATTCATATGTTGGAGTCCTAATCTCTGGTACTTTAGAATATGACTGCATTTAAAGATAGGGTCTTTGAAGGGGTGATTAAGGTTGAATGAGTTCATATCTGTGGGTTTTAATCCAATCTGGCTTGTTCCTTATAACACGAGATTAAGACACAGACACACATAAAAGAATGATCACCTGAAGGTACAAGGATAAGATGACCATGTGTAAGCTGAAGAGTGAGACATCAGAAGAAACAACCCTGTTGACACTGATCTCAGATGTTCAGCTTCCAGAACTGTGAGACAATATGTTAATTTCTGTTGTTGATACTACCCAGTCTGTGGTACTTTGTCATGGCACAAATGACAGTCAAAGAATCCCATATAAAGTCCTCTCTGTAGAGATCCAGTGTAGTGACTGTCACGTAACATCTTAGATCCCCTCAGTTTATAGTTTTTATTCTTCACTACCTTTGGTAACCCTTTATATGTTTGGCAGGGATTCTCATGCTTTTATTTCACTTTCAATGGACATCCGTCAGAAAATTTAGCATAAAAACAAAGCATTCTGCACTGATGTATTTTCAGTTATTTGCTTTCCAAAAAAACTATGAAGTAAGAACAAAGAAAACTTTAGTTCTAACCATAGCAGTCATAGCTATGAAATCAGAAAACTTTTCAACTAAGCTACCTAGAATTTGTGTAAAAATTTAAGGTCAGGTTTCTGACCTGCTTTTGTTTTGTTTGTGTTTTTGTTCTGCATTTCTTACTGGTTTTCTATTAATTTTTGTAGGGTTTATTTGTTTTAGAGAGAGGGAGAGAGAGAGAACGCATCAGCTAGGGAAGAACAGAGAGAGAGAGAGAGAGGGAGACACAGAATCTGAAGCAGGCTGCAGGCTCTGAGCTGTCAGCACAGAGCCCTAGTCAGGGCTCGAACTCATGAACCGTGAGATCATGACCTGAGCTGAAGTCAGACGCTTAACGGACTGAGCCACCCAGGCGCCCCTCTTACTTGTTTATAATAAAGCTAAGCATTTGGGGGGGCATGAGTGTCCATTTGTTCTTCCCAGTCAACTAATATAAGTGACATTTTGGACTATAGTGAAATGTGACTGCTTTAACCCATTTTATCAAACTTTGCNACATGGCAATGAGAAACAGTGAAATCTGGCCATGTGTAGCAACATGGATGGACCTTGAGGGTGTTATGCAGAGCGAAATAAGTCAGGCAGAGAAGGACAAATATCATATGTTTACAGGTATAAGAGGATTAGGAGGAACTTTACTGAGTACCACTTTACAATAAAGTGTATAATTATGCAGTTCATCAATACTGCAGGGAGTCTCAAAATGAGCAGTTCAAAGGCCTTAGAATTGTCCCACTATAGCATTCATACAGCAATTCCACAGTTACTTGTTGAGACCTACCCCTAGGGGACAATTATTTTCCGAGCTTTCAGCAAGCACACAAATAGGCAAAGGAGACCTTGGTGGCCAATAAAATTAACAGTCAATGGAAGGTTAGGCCGACATGTCCTGAAGTCTTAAGAGTGTGGAGAAATGAGAGTGACATCAACAGATAACAACTGATATCTGCACAAAAGTGACTTCCCATCCATAGATACAGAATATGGAATGCAGAATGAATAAATTTTCTCTTTTTTCTCTTCTCCATAAGTGTCTGTATATGTTTCTTATATCCTCCAATTTACGTAGTAGTAAAAAATTTACATTTTAAATTATATTGCAAATGCTACTTTTCAAGTTTTTCCTCTAATTATTGACTATTAGTACATGAAAAGATAATTGATTTTTCTAAAAAATCCTTTAAATTTACTTATTAAAACTATTAACTTATTACCAACTTTATTTACTTCTTTCTCTACAGATTCTGTTTTAGAGTTTATGTAAATGGAATCCTAAGTGTAGACTATGTTTAACTTTATTTTTTTCATTGAGCTGTTTTTTTAAACTTATTAAATAAATTCATTCCTTTTTATTAGTGAAAAATATTTTCTACTGTAGATATGTCACAATTTGTTTATCCATTTTTTGGTTGGTAGAAAACTGGGTTATTTCCAGCTTTGAGCTTTGAAAAATAAAGCTACTATGAGCATGCATGTGCAAGTCTTTGCCTTTATGTAACTTCACAGTTCTTTTTGGTAAATACCTGGGGATGAAATTATTTGGCCAAATATAAAGGTATGCTTTAATTTATAAGAAACTGCCAAACAGTTTTGTAATGTGACTGCACCATTTTACATTTGCACCAGGAATATTATGAATGTTCTAGTCACTCCACTTGTTATAATTCATCTTTAAATTAGAGTCATTCAAGGAGACGTGTTGTGGCTTTCCTTCTCAGTTTTGCTGTTTGTTTGTTTGTTTTGTTGTGTTTTGTTTTACTGATGTCTTTCAAAGAGCAGAAGTCATTAATTTGGGAAAGTCCAATTTGTAACATTTTTCTTTGATGCGATTTTTGTGTTTTGTGATAAATAATCTTGATTTACTTCAAGGAGGTGAGATGTTTTTTCCTATATTCTCAGAGATTTATATCTTTAGTCTTTACATTCAAATCCACATTAAATTACATTAAACATTTCTAGTTAAATTTTGTAAATGTGAGAGGAAAGGACTGAACTGCACTTTTGCTAAAAAGACTATCCATTCCCAATTGACTTATCTTTATTCCTTTTGTTAAAAATAAATTGACCAGATATATTTGAATTTATTTCTTGATTCAGTTCTGTTTTACTCTAGCAACACAATGTCTTGAAATCTGTAGCTATATAGTAAATCTTGAAATACAACTTTGATATTTTATTTTTTAAATTTAAGTTAATTTATTTTATTTTATTCAAATGTTTATTTACTTACTTGAGAGAAAGAGAGAGAGATAGAGAGAGAGAAAGCAGGGGAAGGGCAAAGAGAGAGAGAGAGAAGGAAAGAGAATTCCAGGTAGGCTCCATGCTGTCAGCACAGAGCCTAATTGTTGGGCTAAATCTCATGAACCATGAGATCATGACCTGAGTGAAAATCAAGAGTGTGATGCTTAACTGACTGAGCCACCCAAGTGGTGCTCTGTTTTGATCTTCTAAAAACTTGTTTCGGCTATTGTAAGTCCACAACATTTTAGTCAACTTTTGTAATTATCTCATCAATTTCTACAAAAATGCCTACTGGGATTTTTATTTAGATAGAATTAAATCTATAGATCAATTTGCAGACAATTGACTTTTTAAGAGCAAAAAGTTTCTCAGTCTATTAAATTGGATATATTTCTTTATTTAGGTATTCTTTACATTTTCTGAGTCGTGCTTGTACCACATATAGCACCACATGTTTTGTTTAAATTATCCCTAAGAATCCATATTTACTGCAATTATACGTGGTTTTATGCTTTAAATTTCATTTTAATTGTTGATTGCTATTGTAGAAGTATAATTTATTTTTGTTTATTGATACTGTACCTGAGGCTCTTCTAAATTAACATATAAGTTTAAATAATTTTTTGTAGATTCATTAGTATTTTTTACACACAGACTCATGTTTTCTTTTCAATTTGCATTTTTTTTTTTCCTTCTACGTGTCTGATTTCTCCTGCTCGAATGTTCAGGACCACTCTGAATAACAGTGGCAAGAAAAGATGTTTTTCTCTTGTCCCAGACCTTAGAAGGAAATTTATTAGGATTTTTATAGATGCCCTTTTTCAAGTTGAAAGAATTCCTTTACAGGTTTCCTGGGAAGTTTTATCATGAATTTATCTATAATAAATATATTCACATCATGAATTGGTACTGAATTTAATCATATGTCTTTATTTAATTTATTGGAATGATCCTACTGTTTTCTGTTTTAATCTATTAGTATGCGGCAAATTTGCATTGATTGATCTTCGAATGTTAATATGATTTTGTATTCCTGAAATAAACTCCACTTGAACATGATATATTATCTTTTTTATATAATCCTAGATTCAAATAGCTAACATTTTGGTGAAGTGTTCGTATCAAATTTCTTTTATTAAAAGATATATGGTTTTTTGGGGCGCCTGGGTGGCTTAGTCGGTTGAGCGTCCGACTTTCGCTTAGGTCANAACCTCATACAATCAGGTGGTAACAATTGATTTTCCATGTCTACCTTGCGAAAGAATTTACAGTTCTTTTATGAATTCTTTAAAAAAAAAAAAGATCAACTTTGTCACACATGTTTTTCAAATCTTCTTACTACTTAGTGAATTTTTGTTTACTTATTCACTTATAGTCACTTATTACCAATTGTTCTCTAGAGAAACAGAACCACATCACAAACCATATTTAAAAATTCCAAAATAATTTCTTTTATTGTTACATCTGGTCCTGTACATTAAGGCTTTGAACATTATGAAGCTATATTAGGATTAGGCAAATTTAGAAATGTTATATTACCCCATAATTGAAATTTTCACCACTATTAAATGTTCTTCATTTTATCTTAAAATCTACATATTCTAATGCTCATATGGCAACAGATGATTTCATGGTATATATTTTACTACAACTTGATCTCCAACTTTCTGAATTTTTATGTTTTAGATATGTGTGTTGAAAATAATATAGGTGTTTCTCAGAGTATTTTAAAAGTCTAAACTTATTGTCTTAGGTGTAGCTATTAGTTCTTTATTATTTAATTTATTATATGTTTGGATTTACTTCATTCACATTTGCAATCCCTCCCCCTTTATTTTCTTTGTTTTGAATAGGTTATATTTCATTATTTTACTTCCCCTTTTATTATCTTAGTATTTATATAGCTTTTAAAATTATTATTTTATAAGCTATGCATTACAAGTTTCCCTGGCTTCTAAGAATTGATGACACGGTGTGTTTTCATTATTTTCAGATAACAAAAGACTTTATGACACTGTACATAATTTACTCTTGTTTACTTAATTTGATATTGAGGTTGCACCTTTAATTATGTATACACTTAAATTTCCATAATGCACTATTATTGTTTTGTATAGTCAATTTTACCAACATATCTACCTTTTGCATGATCTTCAATCTTTACTGCCCTTCAGTGTTTTCCTTTAAGAAAAATTCATTCTGCTTAGTCAACAATATTTTTGATCAGATACATAGATGATAAATTTTCCTAGTTGTTTGACTAAAAATGTCTCAGACTGAGTTTTTAGGATATTTTGCTTCTAAAATTTAAATTTATAAATATTTTCTTTCATCACTGTGAAGATTTTGTACAATTGTATTGTAATTTTCATTTTTCTGTCGAGAAGTTAGCTATCAGTCTAATTGTTGCTAACTTGAAAACATTTATCATTTTCTCTAACTGCTTTAAGATTTTCTCACTGTCATTTGTTTTTAACAGAAATATTATAACGTGTGGCTACATGCATATTATTTGTATTTATTTGTCAGTTTTATTTGTGGTTTATATACCTTATTTAATCTATGGCTTTGTATATTTCTATAGTCTTAGAAAAAATATTTAGCCTTTTTTTTTCAGGTATAGATTATTCCTGATACTTATCTGTTCCTGATTGGACCAAATACACGTATGTTAGACTTTTCCAATATATTCCCATTTTTAAAATACTTTTTAAGGTTTATTTTTTGAGAGAGAGAGAGAGAGAGACAGAGCATGAGTTGGAGAGTGGCAGAGAGAGAGAGGGAGACACAGAATCCAAAGCAGGCTCCAAACTCTGAGCTGTCAGTACAGAGCCTGACATGCAGCTCAAACCCATGAACCATGAAGTGATGACCTAAGCCGAAGTCGGATGCTTAACCCACTGAGCCACCCCGGAGCCCCTTTCCCATTTCTTTATTAATTCTATCGCCCTTTGAATTTCAGTGATTCTGGATATTATTTTCCTGAGCTATGGTCTAGCTCATTGTTTGTTATTTGTATCCACATGGTGTCTAACCTATCCACTGAGTTTTTGTTTGTTTGTTTTTATTTTAATTCCAGTTATTTAACATAGTGTTATATTAGTTTCAAGTGAATCCACTGAGTTGTTAATTTTTATTTTGTATTCTTATCTTCTAGCACTTTTTATGTATGATTCTGTGTTTTACCAAAATTGTTAATTTTATTATGTCTTCTGAAATATATTAAAGGTAAGTATTTAAGCATCTATGTCTGATCATTCCATTAGATAGATCCTGCAAAATCTTTCTATTGTCTGCTAAGTATTTTGGTTTCAATAATTTTTTCCACGTGTCTTTGACAACTTCTTTTTATATAATAGCTTTTTTTGATATACAATTCACATGCCATAAAATCCACCCATTTAATATGAGCAATTTATGATATTTAGCATATCCACAAAACTAAGCAACCATCATCATGATCAATTTTAGAAAAAATTCAGCATCTTTCCAGCATAACCCCCAATTTATTAGCAGTCATTCCCCATTACCTCTGACTCCTTTTTCCATCTTTAGACAAACATTAATAAATTTGCATATTCTGGAAATTTCACATGAATGGAGTTATCAATTAAGTGGCCAGTCTTTTGTGACAGGCTTTTTTCTCTTAGCGTATTCTCAAGTTTCATCTCTGTTTTAGCATGTTTTAGTACGCATTCCATTCCATTGACTGTACAGATATAACACATTTTGATTATCCATTAATCGGTTGATGTGCATTTCCCAGTTTCTCTCCTAGTATGAATAATGCTGCTATTAACCTTCATATACAAATTTTGCATAGACATATGTTTTCATTTCACTTTGATGTATAGCTAGGAATGAATTTTCTGGGTCAAATGGTGTCTCTGGGTTTAGTCTCTTGAGAAACTGTAAGATGGTTTTCAAAGTAGCCGTACCATTTTACATGCCCACCAACAAGTTTCTTACATATTCACTAACCCTTTTTGTTATCTACTTATTATTATTATTATTATAGCCGTCCCACTAAGTGTGAAGTAAAGTTTTGATTCAAATATCTTTATAGCCATTAATGTTGAGTGTCTTTTCATGTTTTTATGTATCTTCTTTGGAGAAGGAAGCCATTGATGCTGAGAGTCTTTTCATATTTCTATGCATCTTCTTTGGAGAAGGAAGTCTATTCAAACTTGTTGCCATTATTAAGTTATTGTATTTGTTATTTTTATTATTGAGTTGTACCTTTTTAAATGTTTCCTGGGCGTTATAAGATTAGCAAACGTTTGCTCCCTTTCTATGCATTGTAATTTTACTTACATACTGGTCTCCTTTGAGGCACAAAGTTCTTAATTTGATAAGGTCTATTTTTTCTTTCAGTTTGTACTTTGGTGTCATATCAAAGAAGGGTTTTCCTAACCCAAGACTTACTCCTAGTATTTTCTTTTTCTTTTTTAATGTTTATTACTTTTGAGAGAAAGAGAGAGACAGAGAATGAGTGGGGGAGGGGCAATGAGAGAGGGATACACAGAATCCAAAGCAGGCTTCAGGCTCTAAGCTGTCAAGCACACAGTTCGTGGGGCTTGAACTCATGAACTGTGAAATCATGACTTCAGCCAAAGTCGGATGTTGAATCGACTGAGCCACACAAGCATCCCACTCCTATTTTTTTCTTATAAGGACTTCTTAGCTTTAACTATATTCCACATTGAGTTAATTTCTGTGTACTAGGAGAAGTGTAGCTTCTTTCTTTCGCAAGCAAATCCAGCTGTGGCCAGCACTACGTTACACTACCATGTAATGATTCAATACTTGTATATATTGTGAAATGATCATCACAGTTCTATCCAGTTAACGTCTGTCATCATACATAGTTAAAATTTTTTTCTTGTGATGAGAACGTTGAAGATCCACTCTTGGAGCTACTTTAAAATATGCAATATGGTATCATTAGCTACAGTCACCGTGCTGTACATTACATCCTTATGGATTATGCATTTCATAACTGAAAACTTGTACCTTTTGACCCCTTTGACTCATTTCATCCATCCGTATCTTCTGCCTTAAGCAACAACCAATCTATTCTCTATATCAATGAACTCCATTTTTTCTGTTTGTTTTTCTTTTGTTTTGTTTTTGGTTCCACAAAAAAGTCAGATAATATGGCATTTATCATTTTCTTTCTGATTTATTTTACTTAGCATGTGTTGTTGCAAATAGCAATCTTTCATTCTTTTTCATGGTTGACTACTATTCCATTAAGCATAGATTTTATAAATATAAACATATAAGATCAATATATGTACACATTTTCTTCATTCATCTATTAATGGACATTAAGGTTGTTTATGTATCTTAACTGTTTTAAATAATGCTACAATGAACATGAGTGCATATATCTTTTTTTTTTACAAGTAGTTTATTGTCAAGTTTGTTTCATATAACACCCAGTGCTCCTCCCCACAAAGGGTGCATATATCTTTTAAAGCTCCAGCTAAATACCTGGAAGTAGAATTACTAAATCATATGGTAGTTCGGTTTTTAATTTTTCAGAAATCTTCATACTGTTTTTTATACTGGCTGTACCAATTTACATTCCAATCAAGTGTATAAAAGTGTTCCATTTTCTTCACAATTTTGCAAAACTTTGGTTCTAGCCTTTATCATAATAGCCATTCTAACAGGTTCAAGGTTACGGCTCATTGTGGTTTTGGTTGCATTTTTTTTTTTATGATTAGTGATGTTGGGCATCTTGTGTCTATCATTCACATGTATAATTTTTTGCGAAAAATATCTATTAAGATCCTCTGCCCATTTTAAATTGGATTGTTTGGATTTTTGCTATCAAGTTTTATAAGGAAGCTCCTCTCTTTTCCTCAGTTTTTAACTGCTTTTTTCCACACAGGAATACAGATTTAGTGAAATTATATTTCTGCATCTCTTGAGAGACTCATGTGTTTCATGTCTTTTATGATATTAATATGATATATTACATTAAGTAATTTTTGAATATTAAATTGTCCTTGTGTATCTGAGATAAATACCACTTAATAATATTATTTAATCCACTTTATACATTGCTGGATTTGGTTTGCAGTATTTTGTTGATATTTTTATCTATTCTTAGGGGATATTGTTCTGAAGTTTGTTTCTTATATTATTTTGTTTGTTTGTTTGTTTTATCTTATGATGTGCTGTCTGGGTTTAGTATCTGTATAATACTAGCCTCATAATGAGTTAGAAATCCTTTGCTCTTTCTCTATTTTGTGGATGAGTTTCTAAAACATTGATATCAACTTGTTTTTAAGTGTTTTACAGTATGTGCCTGTGAATAGATGTGGGCCTAGAATTTTCTTTGCTGTGAGTTTTAAAATACAAATTCAGCCCCTTATCTTGTTATAGATCTATATGGATTCTTTTATGTGCCAATATGTGTAGTGCGTATGTAGTAATTTCTTTATTAATCTGAGTAATTTAATTTGTATGTAACATACAGTTATTCATATTATTCCCATATAGTCATTTTCATTTCTAATTTGATTCAGCACCAATATCCATTCTTCCATACTTAATTTTAGTATTTTGAGGCCTCTATTTTTTTTCATGGAAAGTCTATGTGAAGATTTGTCAATTTTGTTAGCCTTTTCAAAAAGCTAACTTGATTGTTTTATTTTCTTTAATCTTCTATGTTTATTTCATTAATTTATGCCCTAATCTTTAATTTTTTAACTTTTTTTTACCTTTAGGCTTAATTCATTCTTATTTTTCCAGAGTATTAAGGTAGAATGTTAGATTAGTCCTTTTGTATTTCCTCTCTTTTAATAATATGGATGTATACCACTATAAGTTTCCCTTTAAGCACTGCTTAGTTGTATCCCATAAGTTTTGTTATGTTGTTCTTTAGTTTTTATACATCTCTAACTGAATTGCAGTGTAGTATAGAAATATTACTTCAGGCTGCCTGGGTGTCTCAATTTGTTAAGCTTCTGACTCTTGGTTTTGGCTCAGGTCATGATCTCACAATTTTGTGGGTTTGAGCCTCACATTGGGCTCTGTGCTGCTGGCACAGAGCCTGCTTGAGATTCTCTCTCCTCTCCTCTCTCTCTCTCTCTTTCTCTCCCCCCTTTCCCCACTCATGCTGTCTCTGCCTCTCTCAAAAATAAATTTAAAAAACCTTTAAAATTTTTTTAAAAAGAATACTACTTCCATATACCTCTATTTTTTCTCTCCTTTAAAAATGCAATTATTATAGCACATAATGTCTGATAGTTTTTAAGTACTAAATATTGTATATAAAATATACTTATATAATATTAACCCAAAGATATAGTTCATTCTTCAAAGTCTTCGGAGTGAGTTAAATTTACTTCTGGCAGGGCATGAGATGATTTGCAAGTGGTCTTCAGTTCCTAACAGGGCTTCTATCATTTAAGCACATTTATTCATTCAGGATTAAATTCAGGTCAGAATCAATAAAGGATTTTGCCTTATATTCAAGCTTCTTTTGTCTCCTTTTCTATCTAATTCCTTTTCCTACTTCCTACTTGATTTTCCCAAGAATACTTTTACCTAGGTCCCTTGTTTCGTTGTGTTTTGTGTGCTACTTGATTGAGAGCTAACATTTATTTCATCTTTCCTGTGCAGTTTTGAGAGTCCAGAGGCTTTACCCCAGGAGATTTTTTCTTTTACAGTGAGGATTCACAATAATTTAATTATCATAACCATCCTTCCATAGGGAATGAGATTTTCCAATGTCTCATAATGATAAGCAACATAACTAAGAATACTAAACACATATTTGTGCACAGGTGAAAATATTTTAGCAGTATAAATGGGAGATTAGGAGGAACTTAACGGAGGACCAAGGGGGAGAAAAAGGGGGGAAATAGTGGGGGAGAGGGAGAGAGGCAAACCATGAGAGACTCTTGAAATCTGAGAACAAACTGAGGACTGATGGGTGTTGGGGGGGAGAGATGGGTGATGGAGGAGGACACTTGTGGGGATGAGCACTGGATGTTATATAGAAACCAACTTGACAATAAACTATTTGTAAAAATAAAATTAAATTTAATTTAATTTAAAAAAAGAATGCCCTCTAGGAAATCAGCATTTAAACTCCTACCACCTGCATATACAATTGCCTATTTTATTAAGCCTTATATCAACACTCAATAGTATTTATTCTTGTTAATTTCAGCCACAATGATGGGTGAACAATTTATCTCATGGTTTCATTTTGTCTTTCTCTGACTAAAGGAATTTAGCCATATTTTAAAATTTATTTTGGCCATTTATGCTCCTCTGAAGGAGGAGCCTGTTTTCAGCCTTTGCTCATTTTTCTATAACAAAGTTTGAAGATGGGTATTTTGCTCATTTTACACAGCATTTTGTAGTTCTTGTCAAATTTGTTGCCAACATTTAAAAATGGAAATATGTAACAGTTTTTAAATCCATATTTCCAGCTTCCCTTGAATTTTTGAAGGCTCTGCAACACTGGGCTTCTGTTGGCAATAAATGCCTGGACCAGAAGAAAGGTTTCTTCCTCTAGTGGAGCAGGTGGTAGCCTGGATCCCATATCCCTCTCTCAGAGAGAATTTTTGTTAAATTCTTGCAGCATCCATTGAGTAAACAAAGTTGGAAATACTGTAACTCGGTTCAGTTGTTCTAGCCTAATAAATCTCAGATTCTCATCTGCCACTTGTGACAGGCTGAATAAATAAATTAAGGAGGGTAAACCATTTATGGGAGCACTTTGCATATTTAAGGAGTCCTTGAATAGTATTGTCATCATTATTATCATTAACATTATCATTCTCAACCTCTGTGTCAGGTTGTCAGCACCACCAAAAAAGAACAAAGACTCATTGGAGGGACTTTGCTGAGACTTCTTACGTTATTTTTCTTTCAGTGAATAATAAATTATCACACACTTACTGGATACTTAAACCTATTTATTAGTTCAGAATTCTGTAGGTCAGACATTTGGCATAGCATGATTGTGTTAATTGGTTGGCCAATTACATACTTATCTGGAAGGTCCTCTTGGGGAACTCTTCCAAGTTGATTCCTGGTGTTGAAAGAAATCAGTTTCCAGTGGTTGTAAGAATGAAGTCTTATTTTCTGGCTAGACGTCAGCTAGGGACATCTCTGAGTTTATATACGCTGCTCACAAGTTCTTGTTCCATGTCCCCTTCATATTAAAGCCAGGAACATAGAGTTTTCCTCATATCAAATCCCTCTTACTTTTGTAATATTTTGACTATATCTGTGATCATTCATAAAGCTCTGCACTTTTATAGGGCTCATGTGATTAGGCTAAGCCCACCCTATAATCATCCTTTTTAAGGTCAACTGATTAGTAATCTTAAGCATATCTGAAAACTCTTATCTCCATGTAAAGTATCATCATATTGGGAGTTAACATTAGACATCAAGATAATGAAGCCCATTTTAGAGGTAATAAGACATCTCTTGGCAGGCCTTAAGAAAGAGTAAAATAGAACCTATTTAAAATAACATCAGTTAATAAAAGTATGGANTGATGGATGTGGGGGGAGGGGGGATGGGCATGGAGGAGGACACTTGTGGGGATGAGCACTGAGTGTTATGTGGAAACTAATTTGACAATAAACTATTTAAAAAAAAGTATGGAAATAAACCCACTTTGTCCCACTTATACCTCATTTCTAGCTTTTTCTATACATATTATAACTGAGCTCCAGTGTGCATCCACTGATTTTTTGGATCATAGAGGGTCTTTATCTTCCCAAGAGGGTGGTTTTACCAGTGCCTGGGGTAACCTACTCTACTGGATCACCACATAGGATCAAACAGGAACTACACAAATAAGATTCTAAAGAATTTTGATAAGATTGAATTAACTCTAAGTGAGGTTCCTGGATCAGGTAACTAAGTCATACTTAGTACAAAATAGATTCACTGATGTTCTGGTACTTTATTTATTCCCTCTGCAAACTACTATGAACATGGAACTGTATCAAAGCTTTCAAACCCATGTCAAAGCCAGAAGTGTGTTTTTTGATTACTTGAATTCAAATTTATCTGTTTCATCTCTTTTTTCCTTCTACATTGTCAGGGGATTGGCCTGGCATGAGCTAGCCATGTAGTTATCTCTTAGCAAAGACCATGTAGATTTGATGTCACTGAACTCCACACCACTGGTACCCTCTGTCATTTGAATATTCAGACTGGATGCCTCATGCACCTGCCACATCTCCTAAAGCTACTAAAGGTACCTAAAGTCACAACAGCAAATAGCCCACTGAAAGAATCTCTTTTACTAAAGAGTGGGGCATTTATTTCTACTGCTGACCAAGTTGACAACCAAGCTGTACCCATCTGAGGAGGAAATTCATTCATCAGTGAGCTTTGTCCTTCAAAAAAAAAATGCATTAAGTGTGGACATAAGGTGGTTTTCACAAGGCTTGACCATTGGTATGTCACACACACTGATCAGAAGATCTCCAGCTTTTACCATGCTAGGGCAGGCTTCATTCTTATTGAATCATTATAAAGTTGACAGACTCCTTGGAAGGTAACTAAAATATTCAAGGTAGTGAAAGGGTACAGGAACTTGATGGGTTGATTATTCCTGAAACAATAACTAACTAACTGATGTAGAAGAATTTCAACAGTTCAGAAATTCATTAACCCATGCCAGTCCATATTTGTCTTAGAAAGGATAGACGAGATGGGGTTTCCTGGGTGGCTCAGTTGGATAAGCATCCAGCTTTGGCTTAGATCAATCTCATGGTTTGTGGGTCTAGACCCCACATCAGGCACTCTGCTGTCAACACAGAGCCTGCTTAAGGTCCCCTGTCACCTTCTGTCCCTCTCCTGCTCTCTCTCATAATGATTTTTTTAGAAAAACATTTTAACAAAGAAAGAAGATACTGTATTTTGTCAAATGCCTTTTTCTGCATGTACTGACAGACATCTTATCTTTTCTTCTATTAATTACGATATCTCACATTGATTGATTTACAAATATTGAACCAGTCCTGCAGCCCAGGAATGAATTCCACTTGATCATAGTAAATAATTATTTTAGTGTACTGTTGAGTTCAATTTGCTAATATCATGTTGAGAATTTTTGCATCCGGTTTCATCAGGGATATTGGCATTCAATTTTCCTTTTTATTGGGGTCTTTATCTGGTTTTGGAATCAAGATAATGCTGGCTTCACAAAATGGGTTTGGAACTTTTCCTTTCATTTCTTTTTTTTTTTTAACAGTTTGAGCAGAATAGGTATTAACTGTGCTTTAAATGTCTGATAATTCTCCTGGGATGTCATATGACCCTCGGACTCTTTTGTTGAGAGATTTTTGATAAAGGATTCAATTTTTTCACTGGTTATGATTCTGTTCAATTTTCTTTTTCTTCCTGTTTGACTTTTAGTAGTGTGCAAGTGCCTGAGAATTTGTCAATTTCTTCCAGATTGTCCGGTTTTTTGGCATATAATTTTTCATAGCATTCTTTAATAATTTTTTTTGTGTCTCTGTGGTGTTTGTTGTGATCTTCCTCTTTAAATCATGATTTTATTTATTTGGGTCTTCTTTCTTCTATTTTTGAGAGACCTGGCTAGGGTTGTTATCAATTTTATTTATTCTTTCAAAAAACCAGTTCTTAGATTTATTGATCTGTTCTAATGTTTTGTTTTTACTTTTGTTTTGAATTCTATGTCATTTATTTCTGCTCTAATACTTATTATTTCCCTGATTCTGCTAGCTTTGGACTTTTTTGCTGATGTTTTTCTAGTTCCTTTAGGTGTAAGTTTAAGTTGTATATTTGGGACCTTTCTTGCTTCTTGAAATAGGCCTGAATTGCAACATATATTCTTCTTAGGACTTTCTTGGCTGCATCCCAAAGGGTTCAGACTGTCCTGTTTTCATTTTCATTTGCTTCCATGTATTTTTTAATTTCTTCCTTAATTTCCTGGTTAACCCATTCATTTTTAGTAGGCTGTTCTTTAACCTCCATGCATTTGGTAGCGTTCCAAATTTTTTTCTTGTGGCTAATTTCAAGTTTCATAGCACTGTGATCTAAAAATATGCATGGTATGATCTCAATCTTTTTGTACTTGTTGATGGCTGTTTTGTGACCCAGAAAATCTAGCATCCTTTCTTAATAAAACCTTCAAGAATTTGGGATAGCAGGAATATACCTTAACATCATAAAAACCATATATGAAAAGCCCACAGCTAATATCATCCTCAATGGGGAAAAATGGAGAGCTTGTCCTCTGATATCAGGAGCATAACAGGGATGTCCACTCTCATCACTGTTGTTTAACTATGTGTTGGAAGTCCTAGCCTGAGCAATCAGACAACAAAACTAAATAAAACACATCCAAATTGCGAAAGAAGGACTCAAACTTTCACTCTTCATAGATGACATACTTTACATGGAAAATCCCAAATACTGCACCAAAAAACTGATAGAACTGATACATGAATTTAGCAAAATTGCAGGGTATAAAATCAATGTACAGAAATTGGTCGCCTTTCCATACACCAAAATGAAACAACAGAAAGAGATGTCAAGGAATTGATCTCATTTACAATTGCACCAAAAACTATAAATTACTAGAAATAAACATAACCAAAGAGGTAAAAGATCTGTACATTGAAAACTATAGAGTGTTTATGAAAGAAATTGAAGAAAACAAAAACCCATGCAATTAAATGCAATTCTTCTCAGAATAGCACAAGTATTCTTCACAGAGCTAGAGCAAACAATCCTAAAATTTGTATGTAACCCCCAAAACCCCCAAAGCCAAAGTAATTTTGAAAAAGAAAAATAAAGTGGGGGCATCACAATCCCAAACTTTAACTTGTATTACAAAGCTATAATCATCAAGACAGTATGGTATTGACATAAGAACAGACACATAGATCAACAGAATATAATAGAAAACCCAGAAATGGACCCACAGATATATGACCAGTTAATCTTCAACAAAGCAGGAAAGAGTATCCAATGGAAAAAAAATTATAGTCTCTCTAGCAAATTGTGCTGGGAGAACTGGACAGCAACATCCAAAAGAATGAAGCTGTACCACTCTCTTACACTGTACACAAAAATAAATTCAAAATGGATGAAAGACTCAAATGTGAGACAGGAACCATCAAAATCCTACAAGATAAAACAGACAGCAACCTTTTTTACCTTGACCACAGAAACTTCTTACTTGACATGTCTCTGGAGGCAAGGGAAATAAAATAAAAATTGAACTATTGGGACCTCATCAAGATAAAAAGCTTCTGCACAGCAAAGGAAGCGATCAACAAAACTAAAAGGCAACCAAAGGAATGGGAGAAGATATTTGCAAATGATGTATCAGATAAAGGGTTAGGATCAAAAATCTGTGAAATACCTATGAAATTCAACATCTAAAAAACAAATAATCCCATGAAGAAATGGGCAGAAGACATGAATAGACACTTTTCCAAAGAAGACATCCAGATGGCAAACACACATGAAAAGATCCTCAACATCGCTCATCATCAGGGAAATACAAATGAAACCACCTTGAAATAGCACCTCACCCCTGTCAGATGGCTAAAATTAACAACTCAGGAAACAATTGTCGAGGATGTGGAGAAATGGGAACCCTCTTGCACTGTTGGTGGGAATGCAAACTGGCTCAGCCACTCTAGACAATAGTATGGAGGTCCC
Organism: Crocuta crocuta; assembly: GCF_008692635.1. Taxonomy (NCBI): domain Eukaryota; kingdom Metazoa; phylum Chordata; class Mammalia; order Carnivora; family Hyaenidae; genus Crocuta; species Crocuta crocuta. The sequence goes on along the minus strand of NW_027527432.1, from coordinate 481,869 downwards.
TCAAAAAGTTTAAAGTAGAACGACCCTATGACCCAGAAATTGCATTACTAGGAATTTATCTAAAGGATATAAAAGTGCTGATTTGAAGGGGCACATGCACCACAGTATTTATAGCAGTGCTAATACCCAAAATTATGGAAAGAGCCCAAATACCTATCAATTGATGAATATATATAATGGAATACTACTCGGTGATGAATAAGAATGAAATCTTTCCATTTGCAACAAAGTGAATGGAATTGGAGTATTCTGCTAAGCAAAATAAGTCAGTCAGAGAAAGACAGGTATCACATGATTTCATTCATATGTGGAATTTGAAAAACTTAACAGGTGAACATAGTGGAAAGGAAGGAAAAATAAGATAAAAACAGAGAGAGAAGCAAAAGATAAGAGACTGTCAGAGAACAAGCTGAGGGTTGACAGGGGTGGCGGGTGGAGTGGTGGGTTAAATGGATGACAGGCACTCTTTGGGATAAACACTGGGTGTCATGTGTAAGAGATGAACCACCGAATAGAAATTCCTGAAACCAAGATTACATTGTATATTAAGTAACTTAAGAATTAAAAATAAATATATAATAAAAATAAATAATTAAGGGGCGCCTGGGTGGCTTAGTCGGTTAAACATCCGACTTTCGCTTAGGTCATGATCTCGCGGTTCGTGGGTTCGAGCCCCGCGTCGGGCTCTGTGCTGACTGCCAGCTCAGAGCCTGGAGCCTGTTTCAGTCTGTGACTCCCTCTCTCTCTGACCCTCCCCTGCTCACGCTGTCTCTCTCTATCTCTCCTAGAAATAAATAAAACATTAAAAAATAAATAAATAATTAACTAAAAGGAGAAAGCTAATAGGAGCTATTCTTCCCATATGTTTGTTGCCATTTGCTTATTTCACATTTCATTTCCATGCCTATTTGGACATCTCTTTTTTTGTGTCATCTTGAAGAATGCTATTTTTCAGTACAATCACATTTTTCTATAATCACTTATGACATATTAGTTGGTACTCAACTATAAGCTGTACAGGAAAGAATACAATGACTGCTAGGGAAGATGAAGTGCCCTAGGTAAAAGAGAATTGTTGGGAATAGAATCTGGAAGTCACACAATAGAACACCAACCTCCGTAATATCGCAAAAGGCGTTGATGGTCACTGCGAGCAAATGCTGCTAAACTCTGGCTCACACTTACTGTTGATGTCTCACCTTATCCTGCACCCAAGACCCTCCTCCTCTATAGCCTTATATTATTTACAGAAGTATTGCTAAACCCAAAGTCCATTCTATTACACCATACTATTCTCCCCAGACTGATTTTCCTAGTAACAGAGTGAAGATTTCACACACTTTTAATTCTGCTCTTGTTTGTCATTAGTCTTCTGGACTGAACAGATGTAGTTTGGGCAGACGTGAAGGTGGAGAAAATGTAATGCAGTGGAGCATAGACCCTTAAAACACACCGTGTATGCAATACTGTCATGTGTGACTTTAAGTTCAGAGAACTGTTCCTTGTTGACGTTTCAGGAAGGAATGTGGAAAGCTTGTAAATATCACAAAGCAGTCAAATCTAACGCAAACATGAATGACAAGTTTCTCCTGTTCTCATTACATATCCTTTTGACAGCTCGGAATTAACTAGGCAATGTAAAGCTTTGAAATTTGGGCAGGTGCTTCCGATTCTGTGTCTCCCTCTCTCTCTGAACCTCCCCTGCTCATGATGTCTTTATCTCTCTCTCAAAAATAAATAAAATATTAAGAAAAAAAATAAATTCAGGCAGGTGGTGTGTGTGTGTGTGTGTGTGTGTGTGTGTGTGTGTGTGTGTTGTCTTACTCCACTCTTGGGTATCTGTTTGTTTTTTTAATTTTTAAAATGGTTTTTATTTATTTCTAAGAGAGAGAGACAGTGTGAGCAGGGGACGGTCAGAGAGAGGGAGACACAGAATCCAAAGCAGGCTCCAGGCTCTGAGCTGCCAGCACAGAGCCTGACGCGGGGCTCGAACCCACGAACCGAACCATGAGATCATGACCTGAGCCGAAGTCAGACACTTAACCGACTGAACCACCCAGGCGCCCCATCGGGTATCTGTTTTCAACAAAAATCTAACAGTACTTGATTTATTTTTGTTTCATTTGACGCAAATGAAACTTGGGCATATTTCAAACGTTGTAGAATATTTTACATTGCTACAACAAGGTGTATACTGGGTCCGGTATTTGAAATATAGCTTAAGAAACAGTGGTCCACTGAATTGCCCTTTGACTCTCTGGTGTTGTCAGAGAAGAGTTGTCCCCACATTCATATCCTTCCATTATATGACAGACAGAGCTGTCCTTGAGGGTTAGATAGTGTGGCAAAAAGGTGTGTGTGTGTTTTTTTTTTTTTTGAGTAAGACTTTTTTCCAGTATGGGGAGAAATACACTGATCTAGTGAAATGTTTCTAGCTATAGATTGGTGTCCTTGTCTGCTCAGACTCCTTTAACAAAATACCTTATGGGTTGCTAAAACAACAGAAATTTATTTTCTCATAGTTCTAGAGGCTAGAAAGTCCAAGATCCTGATGCTGGCCAAGTAAGTTTCCAGTGAGGACTCTTATCTTGGCTTTCAGATGACCACCTGTTTCCTCACATGGCAGAGAGAGAGTGAGAACGAGAGAGAGCGAGCGAGAGAGAGCAGGCCCTCTGGTGTCTGTTCTTATTGGAGTATTAATCCAATTCAAGGACCCTATCCTCATGACCTCATCTAAACCTAATTATCTCCCCCAAGTCCCATCTCTAAATACAATCACATTCGGGTTTAGGGTTTCAACATATAAATCTCAGGGGGACACAATTCAGCCCATAGTAGTTAGTGCAAATCCATGATTTGCAATCCCATTATATTATTGTAAAATTCCCATTGTATTTTCAAAAGCTGCACTATGGTCTGAATATCTGTGTTCTCCCAGATTCATAGATTGAAATCCTACCCCTAAAGGTGATTATATTAGTTAGTAGACAGAACCTTTGGAGGTACTTAAGTCATGAAGGTGAAACCCTTGTGAATGTGATTAGTTCTTTTATTAAAAAAGAGGTTCTAGAGATATCTTTAGCCTACAATGTGGGTACACAATAAAAAGACACTATGAACCAAAGAGGGGGCTTTCACCACAGAGATGACTGTGCTGGCATCGTGGTATTGGATTTTCCAACCTCCAGAACTGTAAGCAATAAACTTCTCTTTTTTATAAGTTATCAAGTCTGTGATGTTCTGTTTAGCAACCCAAGGAGAATAAGTTAGGCTACTATAAGAATGTGCCACCTCACTCCAGTCAGAGTGGCTAAAATGAGCAAATCAGAGAACTCTAGATGCTGGCGAGGATGTGGAGAAACGGGCACCCTCCTACACTGTTGGTGGGAATGCAAACTGGTGCATCCCCTCTGGAAAACAGTGTGGAGTTTCCTCAGGAAA
>NW_027527432.1:454741-478413 GCF_008692635.1 Crocuta crocuta | reverse complement strand
GTTATACAGAAACCAACTTGACAATAAAATATTTGTAAAAAAAAAAAAAAAAAGAATGTGCCATAAAACAAGTGGCCCAAACCACAAAAATGTATTGTGTCATAGTTTTGAAAGCTGGAAGTCTGACATCAAGGTACTGGCAAGAGTGGCTCCTTCTCAGGGCTATGAGGGAACAATCTGTTCTAGGCCTCTCTGCTTGACTTGCTTATGGCCATTCCCTCCTGTGTCTCTTCATATTGGCTTTCTTCTCCTTTTAAAAAAATTTTTTTAAATGTTTTATTTATTTTTAGAGAGAGATAGAGACAGCATGAACAGGAGAGGGTCAGAGAGAGAGAGAGAGAGGGAGACACAGAATCTGAAGATAGGCTCCAGGCTCTGAGCTAGCTGTCAGCATAGAGCCCAGTGCGGGGTCCGAACTCACCAACCATGAGATCATGACCTGAACTGAAGTCGGATGCTTAACGTACTGAGCCACCCAGGTGCCCCTATATTTGCTTTCTTCTATATATGTCTCTGTGTCCACAGTTCTCTATTTTTTGAGGACACCTGTCATTTGATTAGGACCTACCTAATACCTCATTTTAACTTTATTACCTCTGTAAAGATCTTATTTCCAAATGAGGTCACATTCAGAGACACTGGGAATTAGGACATCAACATATGAAATTTGGAAGAAACAATTGAACTCATAATACCCATAACATCTACACTTCTTTTTTTACAACAAATACTCTATTTCTCTTACTTTTCTGAAAAAAAATACAACCTACTTACACAAAAAAGTTTTCAAAAAAAAAAAAACAAAAAAAAAACTAAACTAATGTTCTGTCACATCGAGGGGAAAGTAAAATGAAAGTAACTTAGAATAGAATAATAATATGTCACTTCCACCTTGTGCTTTTTAAAAAAATATTTTTAACATTAATCATTTTTGAGAGACACAGAGAAATAGCATGAGCTGGGAAGAGAGAGGACAACCTAGAATCTGAAGCAGGCTCCACGCTCTGAGCTGCCAACACAGAGCCCGATGCAGAGCTTGAACTCACAAACCTTGAGATCATGATTTGAGCTGAAGTCAGATATTTACCCGATTGAGCCACCCAGATACCCCACTTCCACCTTGTGCTTTAATTATTCCTAGAAACTACTGTGCTATCTTGGAGCTTCCAGCATGACATATGGGTGTGAGTGTGTGTGTGCCTGAAAAAGAGACAGAGAATGAAAATGAAAGTGATATGTGTTTATGAGTGTGTATATGTATGTGAATGAGTGTGCACAAATGTACGTATATGTTAGTATGGTGTGTGTATGCACATGAGTGAGCACGTATATGAATGTGTGTATGTGTTTCTGAGTGTTGTTTTTGTATGTATATGAATGTGTATTTGTGAATGTGGTGGTATGTGTGTTTGTGTGTGTGTGCGGGAAAAAAAGAGATATATCCTGTTCACTGAGACTACGATGGTTGTGACTTTTGACTATCTTCAAGTCCTTGTCACACTCATGTCAAGGAAGCATGTTAAAAATACCTCCTCATCTAGGACTCATTAGATGGGGATGGTAAACACTCTGCTCACAGATAATACCATGGTTGTTAATCATTCCGGGGCCAGTGAGCTCCTATACCTCCAACTAGGCAGATGAGATCCTTTTGCCTTAAAAAAACATAGATGCTATTCCTCCTCTGCACCAGAGGTGATGTCATGCATTGAAGTGAAAGGAAATCAGACATACATTCCTGCCCACATAAAAAAATTCAAAGCCTATGGAAGAAGGTACACATGTAAAATATTACAATGCATTTGTCAAGGGTCATAACTCAGATGTGTACAAAATGCAAGAGCAATAGAGAGGACAGAACACAATCTATGTGGAGGAGTAAAGAAAGGCCTTGGGAAGAAGGTTCTAATTCTCATCAGAAAGACAATCATGGCAAAACAATAATCATAAGAGGCCAGTGTGCCAAGAGCACCAAGCATACCTGTGCACTCCAGTGAGGGGAATGGAGCTTGTACAAGTGTGTACGTGAGAGAAGCTGCACTAGACCTGGGGTGGTCTTGCTTACCAGGAGACATTTATGCCATAGGAAATGAAGAATCATTACGTTTTTTTAAATGTTTTATGAATTTTTGAGAGAGAAAGCCTGAGTGGGGGAGGGGCAGAGAAAGGGAGACAGGGGATCTGAAGCAGACTCCACACTGACAGCAGTGAGCCCAATGTGGGGCTCAAATTCACAAACCATGAGATCATGACCTGATCTGAAGTTGAACATTCAACCAACTGAGCCACTTAGGTGTCCCTATTAGGTTTTCAATGAAAGAAATGACATAAATATTTTTAGGGAGAAAAATCATTCCAGAAACTGTTTGTACTATACTTTCTGTATAAACAGGAGGGTTGGAATAATTATAAAGAGAAATTAGGAGGCAACTTCAGAGTCCAGAGGACACCTGGGAGAGTCTAAATTAAGACAAGAATGATAGAGTTGAGCAGGTAGGGAGAGAGAAAGACTACACGTACTGATTAAACAATTAAAGGATAAAAGAGAAACGGGATGACTCTAGTAGTTTTTTGCCTACATAGCTAAGGAAATGGTTATATTTTTACCCAAAGGAAGGTGTAGCGAGAAGAAATAAGAATTTATGGGGCGCCTGGGTGGCTTAGTCGGTTAAGCATCCGACTTTCGCTTGGGTCATGATCTCGTGGTTCGTGGGTTCGAGCCCCGCGTCGGGCTCTGTGCTGACTGCCAGCTCGGAGCCTGGAGCCTGTTTCAGTCTGTGACTTCCTCTCTCTCTGACCCTCCCCTGCTCACGCTGTCTCTCTCTCTCTCTCCTAGAAATAAATAAAACATTTAAAAAAAAGAATTTATTATAAAAATAATGAATTTTGTTTTAGACATATTGCAATAGGAATGGAAATACAGACCACAAATCAGACCTGGAATTCAGGTAAATGGGGCTAGAGTATAAACCTGGAAGGCATCAATTCATGTGAAACGGAAGATTCTAGCAGGGAAGAGCATGTAGGATCTCACTTGTAAATCAGCTCATTTTCATTTGAATACCAGTTATGACATAATTATTCACATAATTATGTCTGAAAAATATAGTTTGAGCACACATCCGTAGCACTAGAATTGATGATATTATCTTATATGCTTCAGAGAACCCTGATTTAAATCAGTTTGGCAAATTTTGATGAGTGCACATTCCATAATCTCTGTCAGGGAGAGAAAGCAGGGATCTTTGCTAAGTTCAATGATGTGTCCCATATGCATAGATTCCCATATGGTAGATATTCAGGAAACACTTGTTGGTTGAAATTATTATCCTCAGAAAGCCTGTAGAACTTGAGAAACTGTATGACTTTACACACGCACATGTTGTGCCTGCACAGAAACAAACATACAGGCACATATGCATGCACACACACTTGCAAAGTTATTAAATTTATATTCTCTAAAAGTAGCTTCTATCATGTATAATCTGGACCAGGCATTTTCCAAACTGTGTCCTTTGGAGTTCTTTTGGACAGATTCAGAAAGCTCCCTGAATAACAAAATTCAGTGTATTTATTTAATAACAATTTTTTAGTCTCTAATGCATAGATCCTCTCCAAGAGGGGAGGAAAATGTGTGTGGTGTCCAAAATGTACCTGTAGCAGACACAAAATCTGTCTTCCTTCTTTTTCATGCTAACCCCTTATTCTTGCCTTGATCGTCTCCTGCAAAGGTGTCTCCTATACCAGTAGGTGAAGGAAAGAAACATTCTGAGAGCTGTAGTCTTTCAGGGATAGCTCTGCCTCTGCATAACTGCTGGAAGACTAGTTTCCTCAGGCTCAGTTTGGGCCACTTTTTCTCTCATTTGGATGCCTCCCCAGTAGTATTCCTTACCAGTGACAACTCAGAAGGGCTAGAGGAGCCTACAGAATTCAATCAGCAAAAGCCCAGCTCTGCAGAAGATTTTGTGTGTTTGTTTGTTTTGTTTTTCATCACCTTACCCAATTTCAGACCAGCCATCCGTAAGTTTTCAGTAATGAAATCTAATCTTTTTTAAAAATTCTATTTTGAAAAGTTAAGCTTGTATACCCATGAAAATAGACAAATGTACAATGTTTACATTTATTGCTGTTAGATAAGGAAGAAAAGAATTTTGTTACTTGAGATTTCTACATTTTTGTCCAGGGCTGGGGTGGGGGAGCTTCAGATAAACTGGTTTAAAATAGTGAAAAAAATGAGGAATATGGAATGGCTATGTGGGCTCCATGTCTAGGAAAACAAATTCATTTGTGTGAGTCATATAGGAAAAAGTACCCACATTGTGCTGATATGTTATATGGGCTATGGACAATGAGGGCAGACTCTTAAGATGTCTAAACACATACACATACATAGTGAGCCGTGCTGTAATCAACTCAATATTAAGTTTGTGTGAAGTTCAATTAAAATAATTGAACATCATCAATTCTTGCCAGACTCTCAGTAGAAAATGAAATATTCTCCAGGGGTATATGACGGTGCTGGTGACTGATTTTGTACCTTTTCTATCGCTGCAAGTGTATCTGTCTTTTAAAATACTCTATACATTCGAAATGTGATTTTGCAAATTCACCCTGCTATCAGGCATTTTGCACTAGAGATAGGCTGAACGGATGTTTGGTTCATAAATGGAGATTCTGGAAAAATTCTGCCTCCTCCGTGAGAAGAACATAGCTATTTTCTGGCAGCCATAGACATTTGGGGGTGGATTTTCATAAGCTTGACAAAAACATATCTTTTGCAACTTCCTTCCCTGCTGTCATTCTTTTCATTTTTAATCCACTGAATATGCTTTCTTAAAATATGAAAATACATGAATTATTCATATACCCAAGAGTAGAACATAGCCATTTAATCGCATCAGTACCTTTGAAATCACAAAATCCCTCAAACTATTTTAAGTTCATATTGGCAACAATCTTGTTCTTCTTTTCCCCTGTAATTTTGTACCTTTTGACCAACATTTCCTCTTCATCCTTCCCAGACCCTGATTACCCTACCACTCTATTCACTGATTCTATGAGTTTGACTTTTTTTAAAAAATAAATCACTTATAAATAACATTATACAGTATTTGTCTTTCTCTGTCTAGTTTATTTTACTTAGGATAATGCCCTCCAGATCCATTTATGGTGTCACAAATGGTAATATTTCCTTCTTTCTCATTGCTGAATAATATTCCTCTGTGTGTGTGTGTGTGTGTGTGTGTGTGTGTATGTATCACACTTTACCTGTTCATCCATTGATGGATACTTTAGGGTATTTTCATATCTTGACCATTGTGAATAATGCTACAATAAACATGGTGTGCAGATATCTGAGATCCTGATTTCATTTCCTTTGAAAACTTGCCCCAAAGTAGGATTACTGGATCATATGGGAGTGTCATTTTTAATTTTTTCAGGAAACTCCATACTGTTTTCAACAGTGGCTACACCAATTTACATTCTTAAAATAATGCACGAGTTCCTTTTTCTCCACACACTCACAAACACATAATATCTCCCATTTTACTGATGACATCCATTCTTTTCCTACCCTCCAATTTTATTTGTTTTAATTCTAGTGTAGTTATACAGTTTTATATTAGATTCAGTGGTATAGTATAGTGATTCAACATTTCCATATACTACTGTTTATCAAGATAATGTACTTTTAATTCCCTTCACCTATTTCACCAATTCCTGACCCAGCTGCCCTCTTATAACCATCAGTTTGTTCTCTATAGTTGAGAGTTTAATTTTTAGTTTGTCTCTCTTTTTATTTCCTTAGTTAATTTGTTTTATTTCTTAAATTCCATATATGAGTGAAATATATGGTATTTGTTTCTCTCTGACAGGTTCATACTTCTTCGTATTGCTTCATATTATACTCCTGAGAGCCTTCCTCCCATGTTGTTGTTGCAAACAGCAAGAATTCATTCTTTATGGCTGATATATACACATATATATGTACATATATATATGTAATGTGATATATGTCACATGTTCTATATCCATCCATCTATTAATGGGCATTTAGGCTGTTTCCATAATTTCACTATTAGAAATAATACTGCATTCCCACCAACAGTGTAGGAGGGTGCCCGTTTCTCCACAACTCCCCTATGACCCAGCAATAGCACTGCTAGGAATTTACCCCAGGGATACAGAAATGCTGAGGCATAGGAGCACATGTACCCCAATGTTCATAGCAGCACTCTCCACAATAGCTAAAACATGGAAAGAGCCTAAGTGTCCATCAACGGACGAATGGATCAAGAAGATGTGGTTTATCTATACCATGGAATACTACATGGCAATGAGAAACAATGAAATCTGGCCATGTGTAGCAACATGGATGGACCTTGAGGGTGTTATGCTGAGCGAAATAAGTCAGGCAGAGAAGGACAAATATCATATGTGTGCACGTATAGGAGGATTAGGAGGAACTTGACTGAGGAACAAGGGGGAGAAGAAGGGCGGAAATGGTGGGGGAAAGGGAGAGAGGCAAACCATGAGAGACTCTTGAATGCTGACAAAAACTGAGGACTGATGGATGTGGGGGGGAGGGGGGATGGGCATGGAGGAGGACACTTGTGGGGATGAGCACTGAGTGTTATGTGGAAACTAATTTGACAATAAAGTATTTGTAAAAAAAAATAAATAAAATAAATAAAAATTTTAAAAAAAGAAATAATACTGCAGTAAACATAGGGTACAGCCCTTCAAACATTTTTATTAGTGTTTTTGTAATTAGTGCTTCACTGGGTAAATACCCAGTCTTGCCATTACTAGATAATAGGGTAGTTGTACTTTTGACTTTTTGAGGAAATTTCATACTGTCTTCCACAGTGGCTGCAAGAGTTTACATTCCAACCAAAAATGCACAAAATTTCCTTTTCCTCCACATTCTTACCAACACGTGCTGTTTCTTTAGGGTTTTTTGTTGTTGTTGGCTATTCTGACAGGTGTGAGGTAATATTTCATCATGCTTTTGATGAGTGATGTTGAGCATCTTTTCATGTGTCAGTGGCTATCTGTATGTCTTTAGAAAAATGATTATGTCTTCTGCCCATTTTATTTATTTATTTTTAAATGTTTTATTTATTTCCAGGAGAGAGATAGAGACAGCATGAGCAGGGGAGGGTCAGAGAGAGAGGGAATCACAGACTCTGAAACAGGCTCCAGGCTCTGAGCTGGCTGTCAGCACAGAGCCCGACGCGGGGCTCGAACCCACGAACCGCGAGATCATGACCCAAGCGAAAGTCGGACGCTTAACCGACTAAGCCACCCAGGCGCCCCTGTCTTCTGCCCATTTTAAAAATTAGATTATTTTCTTTTTTAGTGTTGAGTTATACAAGCTCTTTATATATTTGGATACCTACCCTTTATCAGATATGTCATTTGCAAATATCTTCTTCCATTCAGTAGATTGCCCGTTAGTTTTGCTGCTTGTTTTCTTTGCTGTTCAGAAGATTTTTATTTTGTCGAAGTTCCTAATAGTTAATTTTGGCTTCTGTTTCCCTTGCTTCAGGAGATATATCTAGAAAAATGTCAGCCAATGCCAGATAATGTACTGTTTGTGCTCTCTTCTAGGATTTTTATTGTTTTAATTCTCACATTTAGTTACTTAATTCATTTTGAGTTTATTTTTGTGTATGATGTAAGAAAGTGGTCCAATTTTATTCTTTTGCATGTAGCTGAATAGTTTTTTCAACATCATTTGTTGAAAAAACTATCTTTTTCTCATTGCATATTCTTGCCTCCCTCGTTAAAGATTAGTTGACTATATAATCATGGGTTTTTCTGGGGTTTATATTCTGTTCTGTTGAAATATGTGTCTGTTCTTGTGCCAGTGTGATACTGTTTTTTTTCCCTTTGTTTTTGTTTTTGTTTTGTTTTATTTTAAGTAAGCTTACACCCAACATGGAGCTTGACTTCACAACCCTGAGATTAAGAGTCACATGCTCTACTGATTGTGCCAGACAGGCACCCCAATACAATAAAATACTGTTTTGAATATGATAGCTTTGAAACATAACTTATAGTCTAGAACTGTGATTCCCCCAGTTTTCTTTTTCTTTCTCAAGATTTCTTTAGCTATTCGGGGTCTTTTGTGTTTGATACACATTTTAGGATTGTCTTTTCTAGTTATGTGGAAAAAATGCTGTTGGGAGACACCTGGGTGTCTCAGTCAGTTAAGCATCTGACTCTTGATTTTGGCTCATGTCATGATCTTACAGTTTGTGAGATTGAGCCCCCATTCAGGCTCCACACTCTCAGCTTAGGATTCCCTCTCCCCCCTCTCTCTGCTCCTCCCCTACTTGTGCATGCTCCTCTCTCTCTCCCTCCCTCTCTTTCAAAATAAATAAACTTTAAAAAAAGAGAAAAGAAAAAATTCTATTGGTATTTTGATAAAGGATTGCATTAAATCTGTAGATCGCATTGGGTAGTACAGACATTAAGCGATCTTTTTCTTTTCAATCCATGTACATGGAATATCTATTTGTTCATGTTGTTTTCAATTTCTTTAATAAATTTTTCAGTTTTCAGAGAACAGATCTTTCACCTCATAGGTTAAGTTTACTCCTAGATATATTACTTTTTGGTGTAATTGTAAATGGTATTGTTTTCTTAATTTCTCTTTCTGTTGCTCTGTCATTAGTGTATAGAAATTCAATGGATTCTGCATATTGATTTTGTATCCTGACTTAACTGAATTAATTTATTAATTGTAGTAGTATTTGATAGATTCTTTAGGGTTTGCTATATAGATTATCATATCATCTGCAAATAGTGAAAATTTTACTTCTTTTCTGATTTTGATGACTTTTACTTCTTTCTGTTATCTGATTGCTAAGGTTAGGACTTCCAGTACTATTTTGAATAAAAGTGGTAAGAGGGTCTTGTCTTGTTCCTGACTTTAGCAGGAAAGCTCTCAGTTTTCCCCCAGTGAGTATGATGTTGGCAGTAGATTATTCATATATGACTTTTATTATGTTGAGGTATGTTTCCTATAAACCTACTTTTTTGAAGGTTTTTATCATGAATGGATGTTATACTTTGTCAAGTGCTTTTTCTGGGGGCACCTGAATGGCTCAGTGTGTTAAGCGTCCAGTTCAGCTCAAGTCATGATCTCACAGTACCTGGGTTCGAGCCCTGCTTCGGGCTCTGTGCTGACAGCTAGCTCAGAGCCTGGAGCCTGTCTTCAGATTCTGTGTCTCCCTCTCTCTGACCCTTCCCTGCTCATGCTGTTTCTATCTCTCTCTCTCAAAAATAAAACATTATAAAATGCTCTTTCTGTATCAATTGAGATGATTGTATGATGTTTACACTTTCTCTTATGGATGTGATATATCATGTTGATTGATTTATGAGTATTGAAATGCCCCTTACATTTTGGGAATAAATCCCACTTAATCGTGGTGAATGATTTTTATAATATATTGTTGGATTTGATTTGATAGTATTTTGTTGAGGATTTTTGCATCTATGTTTATTAAAAAGATTGCTCTGTAGTTCTCATGTTTTGTGATGCGTTTATCTGGTTTGAGTATCAGGGTGATACTGGCTTCATAGAATGAATTTGGAATTTTTCCTTCCACTTCTGTTTTTCGCAATAGTTTGAGTAGGACAAGTATTAACTCTTCTTTAAATATTTGGTAGAATTTGCCTGTGAAGCCATCTGGTCCTGAACTTTTGCTTGTAGGGAGTTTTTTTGATTACTAATTTAATCTCCTTGATGGTGATTAGTCTGTTCTAATTTTGTATTTCTTCCTGTTTAAGATTTGGTAGGTATTATGTTTCTAGAAATATATTCATTTATTCTAGGTTATCTAATTTGTTGGCATATAGTTTTTCATAATCTCTTACATTTGTTTGTATTTCTGTGGTGTTGGTTGTTGTTTCTTCTCTTTCATTCACAATTTTGTTTATTTGAATTTTCTCTTTTTGAAAAGCTTATTTTTAAGTCAGGCAGAGAAGNCAATAAACTATTTGTAAAAAAAAAAAAAAAAAGCTTATTTTTGTTTGTTTCAAGTTTTTATTTAAATTCTATTTAGTCAACATATAGGGTAATACTGGTTTCCGAAATAGAATTTAGTAATTCATCACTTATATATAACACCCAGTGCTAATCACAAGGACCTCCTTAAAACTCTTAACCCATTCATTCCATCACCCACCCACCTCCCCCCATCAATCCTCAATTTGTTCTCCACAGTTAAAAGCCTCTTATGATTTGTTCCCCTCTCTCTGTCTCTCTCTGTCTCTGTCTCTCTCTCTCTCTAACTCTCTGCTAAGTCTGGCCAGAGATTTGTCAATTTTGTTGATCTTCTCAAAGAACCATTTCCTGGTTTCATTAATATGTTATATATATGTATACATATGATATATGTTATATTATGCTATATAGGTATATAATATGTTATATATGTATACATGCATACATGTATGTATACATGTGTATACATATATGTATACATGTGTATATACGTGTATGTATACATATGTCTGCATATATATAATTTCATTTTTAATATAATTTATTGTCAAATTGGTTTCCATACATACCCAGTACTCATCCCAACAAGTGCCCTACTCAATGCCCATCACCCACTTTCCCCTCTCTCCCACCGCCCATCAAACCTCAGTTTGTTCTCAGTATTCAAGAGTCTCTAATGATTTGCCTCCTTCCCTCTGTAACTTATATTACCCCCTTACACCTCCCATAGTCTTCTGTTTAGTTTCTCCAGATCCACATATGAGTGAAAACATATGGTATCTGTCTTTCTCTGATAGACTTGTTTCACTTAGCATAATGCCCTCCAGTTCCCTCCGCGTTGCTACACATGGCCAGATTTCATTTTTCTCATTGTCATGTAGTATTCCATTGTATATATAAACCACATCTTCTTTATCCATTAATCAGTTGATAGATATTTGGGCTCTTTCCATGATTTGGTTATTGTTGAAAGTAATGCTATAAAATTTGGGGTACATATGTCCCTATGCATCAACACTCCTGTATCCTTTGGGTAAATTCCTAGCAGCGCTATTTCTGGGTCATGCAGTACTTTTATTTTTAATATTTTGAGGAACCTCCACACTGTTTTCCAGAGCGATTGCACCAGTTTGCATTCCCACCAACAGTGTAAGAGGGTTCCTGTTTCTCAACATCCTCGCCAGCATCTATAGTTTCCAGATTTGTTCGTTTTAGCCACTCGGACTGGCGTGAGGTGGTATCTCAGTGTGGTTTTGATTTGTATTTCCCTGATGAGGAGGGATGTTGAGAATCATTTCATGTGTCTATTGACCATCTGGATGTCCTCTTTGAAAAAGTGTCTATTCGTGTCTTCTGCCCAATTCCTCACTAGATTATTTGTATTTTGGGTGTGGAGTTTGGTGAGTTCCTTATAGATTTTGGATACTAGCCCTTTATCTGTTATGTCATTTGTGAATATTTTTCCCGTTCCATCAGTTGCTTTTTAGTTGTGTTGATTGTTTCCTTGGCCATGCAGAGGCTTTTTATCATGATGAGGTCCCAATAGTTCATTTTTGCTTTTAATTCCCTTGCCTTTGGAGATGTGCCAAGCGGTCACATGTTGCGTCTGAGGTCAAGGAGGTTGTTCCCTTCTTTTTCCTCCAGTTTTTTAATGGTTTTCTGTATCACATCAGGTCCTTAATCCATTTTGAGTTTATTTTTATGTATGGTATAAGAAAGTGGTCTAGTTTCATTCTTCTGCATGTTGCTGTCCAGTTCTCCCAGCACCATTTGCTAAAGAGACTGTCTTTTTTTCCATTAGATACTCTTTCCTGCTTTGTCAAATATTAGTTGGCCATTCATTTGCGGGTCCAATTCTGAGTTCTCTATTCTATTCCATTGGTCTATGCGTCTGTTTTTGTGCTAATACCATATTGTCCTGATGATTACATCCTTGTAGTAGAGGCTGAAGTCTGGGATTGTGATGCCTCCTGCTTTGGTTTTCTTCTTCAATATTACTTTGGCTATTCAGGCTCTTTTGTAGTTCCATACAAATTCTAGGATTGTTTGTTCTAGCTTTGAGAAGAATGCTGGTGCAATTTTGATTGACATTGCATTGAATGTGTAGATTGCTTTGAGTAGTATTGACATTTAACAGTATTTATTCTTCCAATCTATGAGCATGGAATGTTTTTCCATTTCTTTGGGGACTCTTGAATTTCCTTCATAAGCTTTCTATAGTTTTCAACATACAGATCTTTTGCATCTTTGGTTAGGTTTATTCCTAAGTATTTTATGGGATTTTTGTGCAATTGTGAATGGGATCAGTTTCTTGATTTCTCTTTCTGTTGCTTCATTTTGGTGTAAAAAATTGCAACCGATTTCTGTACATTGATTTTGTACCCTGGAACGTTGCTGAATTCATGGATCAGTTCTTGCAGACTTTTGGTGGATTCTGTTGGGTTTTCCATGTAGAAGTACGGATCCTGCTCCTTCTCCACAATGTTGGCCTGGATCACTGCTATATTGGTTTCTGTATCATCTATTTCTGCTCTAATTTTTATTATTTCCTTTCTTCTGCTGGTTTGGGGGTTTTATCTACTCTTCCCTTTCTAGCTCCTGTAGGCATAAGGTTAAGTTATTTATCTGAGTTTTTTCTTGCTTTTAAGGTAGGTCTCTAATGCTATAAACTTTCCCCATAGAACCACTTTTGCTGCATCCCAAAGATTTTGGGCCATTGTGTTTTCATTTACATTTGTTTCCATATAATTTTTTATTGCTTCCTTAAGCAATAAAATATGTTATTTAACTTCCATATAATTGTGGTTTTTCCAGATTTTTTCTTGCAGTTGGTTTCTAATTTCATAGTATTGTAGTCAGAAAAGTTGCATGCTGTAATTTCGGTCTTACTGAATTTGTTGAGATTTTTTTTTGTCCCTAGTATGTGATCTGTTTTGGAGAATGTTCCATGTGCGCTTAAAAAGAATGTGTATTCTGCTCTTTGGGGATGGAATGTTCTGAATATATCTATTAAATCTATCTGGTCCAATGTATAATGGTCCAAAGCCACTATTTACTTGATTTTCTGTTTAAATTATCTTTCCATTCATGTAAATGGGGTGTTAACATCCCCTACCATTAACGTTTTATTATTTGTTAGTTTCTTTATGTTTTCTATTAACTGTTTCATATATTTGGTTGCCCTCATCTTGGGTTCATAAATATTTAAAATCATTATGTCTTCTTGTTGCATTGTTCCCTGAATAATTACACAGCTCCCTTCTTTGTCTCTTATCACTGTTTTTGTTTTAAAAACTATTTTGTCCAATATGAATATTACTACTCCCTATCACACCCATTAGTGTAATAAATGTTTCTCCATCCACTCACTTTCAATCTTCATGTGACTTTTGGTCTGAAATGAGATTCTCTTTGGCAGCGTATATATGGGTCTTCTTATTTTATCTGTTCTGTCACCATGTGTCTTTTGATTGGAGCATTTAGTCCATTTGCAGTTAATGTAATTACCTATAGGTAATTATATTATTGCTATTTTGTTATTGGTTTTGTCACTATTTTTGTAGATCTTCTCTGTTCCTTTCTTCCCTTATTCTCTTCTCTCACCATTGACTTTCTTTAATGGTATACAATGATTTATTTCCCTTTATTATCTGAATATGTAATACTGACTTTCGATTTGTGATTACCACAATGTCTTCTGCATATAATGGTCTATATTAAGTTATGGTTGCTTAAGCTTGAACCCATTCATTTATAAATGTTCATCTGTTTTTGGAGGGAGAGAGAGAGAGAGAGAGAGGGAGCACAGTGGGGGAAGGGTAGGGAGAGAAGGGAACAGAAGATCCAAAGGAGACTCTGTGCTAACAGCAGAGAACCCAATATAGAGCTCAAACTCAGGAACCATGAGATCATGAATGGAGCTGAAGTGAGACACTTAACTGACTTGAGCCACCCAAGTGCCGCAAGTTTGAACCCATTCTTTACTTCTCTCCCCCCACATTTTAGGTATAAGGTGTCCTGCTCTACATCCCTTATTTTGTGAATTCCTTTACTGATTTTTACAAATATACTTATTTTTACCACTTGTATGTGTCCTACTTCTTTTTTTTACCCTTCCTTATGGTCTTTCCTTTCCACTCGAAGAGTCCCCTTTAATATTCCTTGCAGTGCTGGTTTGCAGTGCTGGTTTAGTAGTCATGAATTTCTTTAACTTTCATTTTTCTAGGAAACTCTTTATCTGTCTTTCTATTCTGAATAATAGCGTTATTGTATAGAGTATTCTTGGCTATAGATATTTCTTTTCAGCCTTTTAAATATATTATACCCCTTCCTTTCTGGTCTACAAAGTTTCAGTTGAAAAATCAGCTAATAGCCTTATGGAGTTTTCTTTCTATGCAATTGTCTTCTTTTCTTTTGTTGCTTTTAAAATTATTTCCTTACCACTTGTTTTGGCCATTTTAATTATTAAGACTATTTGTGTGACCTCCTGGAGTCACAGGGAACCTCTGTATCTCCTGGAACTCAATTTTCATTTACTTCTGCAGATTTGGGAAGTTTTCAGCTATTATTTCTTCAAATAACATTTCTGCTCCCTTTTCTTTCTTCTTCCCTTGTAATCCTTACAATGCAAGTATTATTATACTTAATGTAGTCACTGAGTTCCCTAAGTCTAGCTCACTTTACATATTTTTTTTCTTTCACTTGCTAAGCTTCATCCTTTTCCATTACTCCATCTTTCAGGTGACCGATTCATTTCTCTGCTTCCTCTAGCCTGTTATTTATTCTACCTGATATGTTTCAATTTTATTTATTGTTTTCTTCATCTATGGTTCCTTTTTTATCTCTCTGTTGAGTCTCACTGATGTCCTCCACTCTTCTCAAGTCCAGTGAGTACCTTAATGACCATTACTTTAAATTTTCTATCTGGCATATTACTTATCTCCATTTCGCTTAAGTCTCCTGGTGTCATTTTGTCCTATTCTTTCATCTGACACAAATCCTTCCATCTACTCATTTTGTCTAACTCTTTTTTGTTGTTTCTCTGTGTTAGGAAAGTCAGCTATGTCTCCTATTTTTAAAGTAGTGGATGAAGCATGAACTTTCACAAGGTGGTGCTGGTCCTTTGCCAGAGGGCACATGCCTTGCCACCAAGACCAGGCCAACCAGGGCAAATCTACAAAGTGCATGTGAATGGGACATGAAGTGTTCACACATTTTGTTTTCTGGTCTTATTCCACTGAGGGCTGCACAGTCACTGCTGAAACCAAGGCAGCTGGATCTGCTCTACAAATTATGCATGGGCACAGCATGCAGTGCCAACAAGTTATTCACACCAGTTCTCTTCCACAGGGTAGGTAACACCCTGGTCTTGGCAGGATGTTCAGTGCCCACAGTTTTTCCCATAAGTCCTCTTCCACAAGAATGTATTGCCACTGCCAAGACTAGGGTTCTGCTAACCACATGGATCAGGAGACATGGTATTGGCAAAGTTTGTATTGGTCTCCTGTTGATGGAACCCAAAGTGTGGAGACTGAGGCAGGCCTGGCTTCAGGGAGTGAGGAGCAGTATAAGTAAGTTAGGTAGTAAATATTTTCACTGTACTGGTTCTCACAGGTAGCCAGTATGTTTATGCTAAAGGGCACAGAAGAGAAATAGTGCCTGTCAACTCCTTTGTTCCTGGAAGAGTTTCCCAGTGATCACCGTTCCTTTGGGACACATTCCTCAATTAGTAAATAACTCTACTTCACAAGTGTCTCAGGTGTTTTTCAAACTTCTGCTTGTGTGCTATATATCCATGGGCTGTTTGTTGTGTTGTTTCTTTAAAGGCAAGGAGTTAGTTTCCTATTGCCCTTCTGTATCTCCTATAGCTAAGGCTTCTGTTTTTATAGTTCCATGCTTTAAGTCCCACTAGTTTTAAGAAACCATGGAATTCAGTTTGCAAAGCCAAATACTATGGGGATTCATCTTCCCTGATTTGATAGTCTGTTTCTCACTCTTCTTCATACCCATGGCTCCCTCTTTCTTGCAGATGGCCCAAGAGTCCTTTTAGCTCACCACCATGTCTCTGACCTTCCTACCCACTTCAATATAGCCTCTTCTCTACCTTTAGTTGTGGAGTTTGTTCTGCTAGTCTTTGGGTCATTTTATAGGTTATTTATTGCTTATATGAAGGTTATCCAGTTGCATCCATGTAGAAGGTGAGTTTAGGGTCCTCCTACGGTGCCATATTTCCCAGAAGTCCAATGATATCCATTCTAACAGGTGTGAGATGACATCTCCTTGTGGTTTGGATTTACATTTCTCTGATGATTAGTGATATTGAGAAACTTTCCATGTACCTGTTGTCTTATTTTGAGAAACATTGATCTTAATTTTAATCTTTTTCACTCTGCTTGTTCTGCATCCCCATTTGTTTACTCTTCCTTTTCCTATGTTATTCCCTATGTTTATGTCTGTGGACTTCTCCCTATGGTTCTGTCATAAGTCTCAGGAGTTCTGCAGTCTATTCAAAGTCTATATTGAAACTTATAGGTCCATAAAGATGGCTGACATGCTGGCAGGTCATGCGGAAGGTGCAGGTAAAACTCCTTCACAAGATCAATTTAGGGCTATACCTTTGTTTATGTAGCTCCAGTGTGTCCATCTTTAGATAAGCATTTCATGATGCTTTCATAAGAATAACATAGCACTTCCTTAAGCATTTTTGGAAAAATTAAATATATGTCATATGACATGGACATAAACATGTGATCTGTCCCTGGCCCTGCACAAAAATGAGAGAAAAGTTATGATCCATCATAAAAACATCCTTTATCTAGATATTTTCTATGCTCCCTGGGAATTTTTGTAGTACTCATCTGAATCCAGAAAAGTTGAGTAATGTATTTCTAATACCTTTGCTTCAGAATTGAAGAATTTTGTGAAAGAGTAATTTATCACACTGGTGATATTGGTGTTAATATTTCTCAAGCAGAGGGAATGACATGGTCCAATGGCTCAAGGCTCCATGTGGCTCTGTAATGCTGCCACCATGCAGACACCTAGCGGTGCTGATGTAATTATGTTTCTTTCACACTGCCAGAGCACAGAAAAGAGAAACCCACACATTAGACTCTGTTATTTAGCTACCTGGAGTATTCAGACCATAGTAGCAAAGTGACTATTCTATTAGGATCTATATTATGTTCCTCCATTCCTGTGCTTCAGTCCTTAGCAAATCATCCTTGTCGGCTTTTGGAAAAATGCTCATTTTTGCTTCTTTCAAAGCAGTTTCACATTAATATATGTGTATGTTGACAAAGTGAAAAATTGTGAATAGTAACACCTGCAGGAAACAATAATGAGTTCATCCAATTCTATACTAAATCTGTATAAACTGTAAGTCTTGAATGTTACAAGGCTGTTATTAACCTTTTCTTTCTTGAGCAAATCAGAGAACTCTAGGTGCTGGAGAGGATGTGGAGAAACGGGCACCCTTCTACACTGTTGGTGGGAATGCAAACTGGTGCAGCCCCTCTGGAAAACAGTGTGGAGGTTCCTCAGGAAAATAACAATAGAACTCCCCTAGGACCCAGCAATAGCACTGCTAGGAATTTACCCAAGGGATACAGAAATGCTGATGCATAGGAGCACACGTACCCCAATGTTCATAGCAGCACTCTCCACAATAGCTAAAACATGGAAAGAGTCTAAGTGTCCATCAACTGAGGAATGGATCAAGAAGATGTGGTTTATTTATACCATGGAATACTACATGCCAACGAGAAAGAACGAAATCTGACCATGTGCAGCAACATGGATGGACCTTGAGGGTGTTATGCTTAGTGAAATAAGTCAGGCAGAGAAGGACAAATATCATATGTTTGCACGTATAGGAGGATTAGGAGGAACTTAACGGAGGACCATGGGATGAAGAAGGGGGGAAATGGTGGGGGAAAGGGAGAGAGGCAAACCATGAGAGATTCTTGAATGCTAAGAAACAAACTGAGGACTGATGGATGGGGGGGAAGGGGGGAGATGGGCATGGAGGAGGGCACTTGTGGGGATGAGCACTGGGTGTTATATGGAAACCAATTTGACAATAAACTATTTGAAAAAAAATCTTTTCTTTCTCCCTTCAGGTAGTTAGCTCTAAGAAGCTTCTCTTTAACATCAATAAACATAGACATCGTTCCCATTTACTACAGCATCTAATGGCAGTTCAACATCTAAGGGTAGTTCATTTTCCATAATAATTTTATAGGTTTTTAAAATAATTAGTTTTGAGATGCAGAGACACAGAGTATGAGCAGGGGAGGGGTCAGAGAGAGAGGGAGACACAGAATCTGAAGTAGGCTCCAGGCTCTTAGCTGTCAGCACAGAGCCTGATGTGGGGTGCGAACTCATGAACAGTGAGATTATGACCTGAGCTGAAGTCATTCACTTAACCAACTGAGCCACCCAGGCACCCCTATTTTCCACAATCATTTTAGTAATTCTGTTCCTGAGGCCTGGCATTGCCTAAAAGGAATTTGCTTTTCATTGGGGTCTTTCTCTTTTACTGTAATCTTGAATTTTTAAAGTGAAAAACTGCTAATATTCTTGATTATCACCATTATTCAGGCTGGCAGAAGGTGGAATGATAAATAGTCCAAGAAAATAAATCAGTGTAAGCAGTTACAGAACATTCTATGTGTTCATACCACTCTTCCTTTAGTCTTCCACTATTTGTATATGCTGTGTGTGTGTATGTGGTGAGTATGTGTTTGTTTGTATGGGTGTATGCATGTGAGTGTGTCTGTGTGTAGTGTATTATAGGTGTGTTCACATGATGTGTGTGTGGTATGTATGTGTATGCATGTCACATGTGATTGTGTGTGTGTGTGTGTGTGTGTAGGGTATGTATGCGCGTGTGCACATGGTATGTAAGTGTATGTGTGTGTGTGCATGTGTATGAACTTAATATGAAGATGCTACATCTCCTAATTTCAGACCATTAAACAAAGCTTCCAGGCTCCAAGGCTGTGGAGTTCTCTCATGGGATATTACTGGATGCAGCCTGGCAAAGGAGGCAGAAGCTAGGTCAGTTATAAGGTTCTTTTTCCTCTTTATTGTAAACTTTCAAGAACGTGCAGGAACTATGTCCAAAACTCCATTCCATGGTCCTCCTCCTCTTGATACCCCACTTCATCTCAGTCTCCATCTGTATTAGTCAGGACTTTTGAGGGAAACAGAACCAATTGGTTAGAAACGAAATTTATTGTAGGAAAAAGCTCATATGAAGTCTACGAAATCCCACAATCTGCCATCTGCAAGCTGAAAAGCCAGGAAAGCTGATGGTGAAATTCAATATGTCTGAGAGTCTGAGAACCAGGAGAGTTGATGATGCAAATCCCAGCCAAAAGCAGGAGAAAATAAAAAGACATGCCCCAGCTCAAAATTTAGGCAAGAAAAGGGGGGCAAATTTACCCTTCTTTTGTCTTTTATTTTATTCAGGCTCTCAACTGATTGAATTGTCTGCCCATATAGGGAAGAGCCATCTGCTTTACTTATTCCACCAATTAAATTGCTAACCTGAACTGGAAACACCATCACAAACACACCCAGAGATAACGTTTAACCAGCTATCTCAGCTTTCCTTAACCTAGTCAAACTAACACATAAAATTCACCATCATAAGTCCACCCCTTGTCAACATGGCACCCATACAAATCTCCATAAACTATACTTAATCTCCAAAGAAAGACAATGACAAATCATAATTCCAGCTAAAAATGCTACAACTACCTGGTGTACAATCCAAAACACACTAACTTCTTCCACATAAAAGAAAGTAAGTCCCTACTCTTCTCTTTGATATTCTGAAACTTAAATACTATAATGTTATTATAGTTATATAATATATATTTTATATTATATATATTTATAAAGTTATATAAAAGTTATATAAAAAGTTTATATATAAAAGTTATATAAAGTTAACAATACTTAAATAATATGATATAAAGTCAATACAATTTATGTTACATTAGGGAATAAAATAAGATATTTGTTATATACACATATATTCACAATAAAGAAGACAATTACTCATGACAGTTATAGCATTCTTTTGTGTAACTGGTCATGTGTTAATAGCTGGTATTTATATGCACTCCATATTTCCTTTGCCTACAACAACACCTCAGTTGGTCTTGATTCTTTACCTAATGGGATGACCAAACCTTCATTCCTAGAGTCTGGACCTTTGCTAGTCATGCTTGGATTGAATTGTTTTTTATTTACGTCAATCACAGGGCATGGTCATATTAAGAGAGATCCTGAGGAATCACATGTATTCCAGACATACTATTCCTTAACTTCACTGTGGAATGGTATTATCCAATCTCCTCTTGGTATTCTGCCTAACACAGAGACGGTCTTCTTTTCTTATTGATTCAGAAGCATGAGGAATCCAAAATGAATGGATAACAGTCTTCGCTACCAACTCAATGGGATCATTGTTGTGTCTCCTGGTAGAAACATTCCTCCTTTTGAAACTAAGACCTCTGGTCCAGAGATCAGGAAGGAAACATTTTCAGTGGGTCACTAGATAATGAATGATGCCACTCTCATTTCCATCCCTTGATTCCTGAATTGTAAATCGTGACTATCAGAGAAACAGCACTATTTTTATTGAATACTGATTTAGAGCATATACAACCTCCTAGACTGTAGTAGACTTTGGGTCTGAAATTCTCTTTTGTCCAGAAAGAGAGCAGGACTCAGGATTAAAATGCCAGAGAGGCTAATATCTTGGAGGAGACATAAGGGTCCTTGCTCTGCTTTTATTAGGATCAGAAAGCTTACAGGCATTATGGGTGTGCACAAAGAGACAATGAAATCATGAACATTAATTCATGAGCATGGAGGAAAGGGGATTTTAAAGATATGCAGTGTTAGGGGCTTGGGTCAATACAAAACAAAATTCTGGTATTGAGCTGACAGTTGTTTACAGCAGACATGAAGCACCACCTCTGTTTACCTAAACGGGCCTAGGGGACAAGAAAGACAGAACATGCACCTTGGGGTCAACAAGGCACGTTTCTTTTATTAATTAGATCTTCTCTGGGAAACTTTGCCCTGCTGCAGCCTATAGTCCTGTTTATCTGTTTACCTATATTACTTCTTCCTTCCTGTAAAACCAGCTTTCTGCTATTGTACTAAGTTGGGGGGGGCATTTCTGCCCTGAACACCTAATCTTGTTTACCTCATTTTTGATGCTTTCATCCTGCCTGAGGTTTTCTAATCCTATATCTTTGTCCTACACTGGGGGCCTTAGCCCCATCTACCTGATCTTGTTTACCCAATCTTGGGTGTGTTTATCCTATGGCTTTCTAATTCCTTATGCCTTGGTAACCCATTGGTGCAAGCTTAAATTCCCTAGCTTATTCCCCACACTAGACAATCTTGACTTAGCCCTGCAAGATATTGCCACTTAGCTGGTGTTGCATCTGAGTCTTCAAAAGGCCATTCCACCATTCTATGAAGCAAGCTGATTTAGGATGGTAGGCAATGTAGTAAGACTTGTGAATTCCATAAGTGCAAGTGCATTGTCAGACTTCTTTTGCTGGCACATGCTGAACACTGACCAGTGCACTCTGCTTGAGGAATGACCAGATAGCATCTTAAGGACAAGCAAATGCAGATAATGACAATCCCACTGGAATGTGACTTACAGGGGAAATGCCTCTCTTATTCTTCAAATGCAACTAAGTGACTCATCACAATGCTCCATCCTAGTGAATCACATTGACAATCATGCTGCTTATCTTCATTCAATTTGGGAGAAAGAACCACAGAACCGCTTAATAAAAGTACTTTTTGACTGGTGACATGTATTTGTCTAGCCAATTCTCACCCTGAGTGAAACTGTTTTAATAGTTTCTTTTAATATGGCCTTGGTTACTGGGAACACTATCCTCTTTCTCTGAAATTGCACCCCCATGCTCATTCATATGCTCATCAAGTCTTGAGAGGTGTTCCATAGCTGTCTCATGATTAAGGAAATGCAAGCTCAATTTCATTATCTAGCTGAGAAGCAATCAATTCCTTCTGGCTCCATTGGATCAGAGATTGGGTGGCAATTAAATGTGCCTCTCAGGGGAGTCTCTTAACTGAGCAGGGCTCACTTTGTTCTTATGCTTCTGACAAAAAATACCCAAAAAGAATATAATCCAGGCTTATTTTCCAGAGGTTATTTTTTATGTGAGGTAAATGGATGCAAATTGCTGCTCATAGCCTATAACAGAGGATGCAATGATGAGAGTCTAGGCTGTCCAGTCTTTTAGAAGAACTCTTGGTTTCCGTGGCACCCAGACATGGAAAAATAGTTCTCCACAAGGAAGCTGTGAGTGTCACATTCCCAGGAACTTGTCTCTGACTGCCCTGTCTCCAGCATGTTTCTGACCCTCTTTTCTGATTCCAGTGTTTCATGCCCATTATTTTCATGTTCTCATAGATCGATTCCACCAAAATCCTCCCTTATAAGACTTTTCTCCCTTCTCTGCTTTCCCCAAACATATATACCTCCCTAGGACACATATATGAATATCAAAAGCGGTTATTCTCTTCCCTCTGTCTCAACAATTTTTACTTATTTATTTCTAAGTTTTAAAAAATGTTTGTTTTTGACAGAGAGGCAAAACATGAGCACAGAAGGGACAGAGAAAAGGGTAGACAGAATCTGAAGCAGGCTTCAGGCTCTGTGCTGATAGCTCAGAGCCTGATGTGGGGCTTGAACCCATGAACTGCAAGATCATGACCTGCATCGAAGTCGGACCCTAAACCAACAGAGCCACCCAGGCATCCCTGTCTCAACAATTTTTAAATGGAATATATGATAGCTATTGAAAATGTGTCAGTGTAAAAATATGAAAGGGCTATTCTCTTTCTCTTCTCATGGTGAGACAAGAGAGCCTTCAGAGTCAGTTCCCACATAGTGGCGGTTTGTTCTCCTTTTGCCTCAGTCTCGTGGTGTGGTGGGTCCCCAGAACTTCAACATGAATCCTATGGGCCACAGGCAACCCATGTACTTCATGTGACACAGGTGAAAATGTGGGAGTTTTCCAAAAAGAAGGAAAAATCGCTTCCAAGGGGCTTGTTCTCCAAAACATGTCACCCTCCAAAAAAATAAACTGGAGAGCAAATTACAATTAGCATAATGAAATTGATAAGGGCGATGATTTGAACATGGATCTCTGGACAGTCCTTTACAATTTCACAAAGTCAAACTTCCTTCAAACTATAACTAAATTCCTTAGACTGATATACATTTTCTTTTGTCCAATATTCAGAGTTTTTCTCTCTCATTTCTTGCTGTCAAGTGTCATTTTTCATTATCAAACAGTGAAACTTGCATTTTTTTGGCCTGTATCTCATATTGGTTGTTTCTGTTTTAAGGGAAGTGAGGGGAAGGTGACTACGGGATAGTGGAATCATGGGGAGCCTAAAAATCTGAAGGTTCATTCTACATAATTAGGTTGTGGCACTGTTATTTTAATTACTCAGAGACCATACTTCTGGAGCTGTGGCTGTATCCACAAAGATTTGAATTTAGTAATAAAACACTGACCTTTAGTAAGTTGAAGTTTTATATATTATATATATATAGTATAACATATAATACCTAAAT
>NW_027527432.1:416865-454658 GCF_008692635.1 Crocuta crocuta | reverse complement strand
ATCTTTTCAAAGGTCAAAATATACTATATGTATTTATTAATATATCTTATATCTTATTATATCTTATATATTATAATATATCTTATTATCTTTCTGGTATTCTAACCAGAAAAAAAATAAATAATTACTTTTCTCAATATTTTTGCTTGCCATTTCCTCAAATAGAACAGTTTATATATTTTTAGTTTCTAGTTCTTCATTTATTTTAGACAGACAGCCAAAACAAACAAAAAAAAAAAACACAGTTATTTTAAGGCAGACTATTTTTGTGTGATAAGTTGCATGAAGCAATGATTCAAACAATGTCTAAATTAAAATAAAAATCATTCCACCTCTCCTCATAGCACGCATATCTCTGAACCACAGCACATCATGTACTTGTCCCATACATTTATGTTTGGTCATGCAAACATACAATAATATGTACGTTAATACACACATGCACACACACCTCTACTTTTTAAAAGAGAAACTTATACTTGACAGACCCTTCTGGATCTTGTGTTTTATAACGTGCTGTGGGCATACTTCCAATTCAGTACATATTTTACTACCTCCTTCTTTTCAATGGCCACATTGTAATCAAGAATATGGATGGAGCATCATTTCTTCCACCATTCAAGTTGCTGAAAAGTAGCATAGCAATAAACATTTGTAATGTGTCTATTTTGTTTGAATTTTTATTACTATTATTATTTTTTCCAGAACTAAATTTCTGTCACATAAATTCACAAGTCAAAATTTATGACATTTGCTACTTTAAAAAATAGTAACACATTTCATTCCATGATTTTGTATTAGTTAATAATGTGTAAGTGACATTTTTACCACCCTTGTTAGCATTTCCTGTTTTAATAAGTTGTTTTTAATACATTTATATTAAATATGTATTTAATATAATATATATGGCCTATCTCATGAGAAAAGTGAATCTTAATTGTTAATTTTATTTTTATTCCCCTGACTCTTAATGAATCATGTCATTATCTGCCATATATATTGGCCACTTGCTGCTCCTCCAGCCATTTCTCCCTCATTCTGTCCCCTCACTGATCTATTCTTGTCGTACACTACCTTGTTCTTTCTGAACCATACCAAGCTTGCCCTTCCTTGCTCACAGCCTTAATGCTGGCTGCACCCTCAAGGTTTCTCCAGCATCTTCCTCACCTCCTTTCTGATAATCTCAGATTCCAAGCCGGCTGATCACTCTCAGTCTCTCTCCACACCTACCTCTATCTGCTTATTGTCTCATCCCCAAGAGAACAGAAGTCAAAGAAAGCAGGTAGGTTGGAATACTCCTTACTGTTTCTGAAACACTGAGAGTAGTGTCAGGTACCCAATAAAATGGAAACAAAGAGTAGAACCAACCAACTAGCCAAACCTCTGAGTTTGGAAGTAAACTAAATAAAAGGGATATATCACAACTAAATTCATAAAGAATAATGAAACAAGGATATCTAAAATTATGAAAGAATACAGAAAGGATACTTACTTAAAAACCATGAATGAAATATATTAGAAAGTTAGAACAATATATTTAGAAATGGAAGAATTATGCATCATTTTCTAGCAAAGAATAAAAACCCCAAATTGGTCCAAGAATTGGAAAACACTAAAGGACGAATAACTGAAGAAAAATAAACGATTCATAAAGAGCTACTATTTTAAAAAGTATGAAAAAGAAACTAGATGCAAAGGCGAACTTACTAATTCCTTTCATCTGAAGAACAAAAACAGAGGAAACTAATCAGTGGTATCAGAAGCAAGATATTGGTTACAATTCCAATAGGGAAGCAATTAATAAAGGTGATAGAGGCATCTGGGTGGCTCAGTCAGATGAGCATCTGACTCTTGATTTTGAATCACATAGGGCTCCATGCTCAGTGTGGAGAGATTCTCTTCTCTCTATTCCTCTGTCTCTCTGTCTGTCTCTCAAATAAAAAAGAAAGAATAGAGGTAAATATAGGAAAGCCCTGGGCCCCCGCTATGTTCTAGATCATAAAAGCATGGTCAATCAGGTTTAGAAGGCAGGGTACAGGTTATTGCTGCAATAGGACTATGAAGCAGCTAATGTGGTGGGAATAAAGATTTTAGCTTCCCTTGGGATGAAGTAGTCTTTGGGGGCTGCCAGAAATTTTGGGGATCTGCAATATTCTGTCTCCAGACTAAAACAATGGATAGATGGGCACACTAAGTTTTGTAAATCCATCAAAGTGGGTACTTTTGACGTGTGTTTTTTTCTTTCAATAAATTTAGTTTACTTCAATGAAAAGTTAAGACCCTATTTGTCTATATGGTATTTGAGATGAAATTTAGCAAACTTTTTCAAAAAGCTTATTATTCTAATTAAAATTGAAATTTTGGAATCATATATTTTATTCTAATGTTACTTCTGCCATCACACAATATAAACCTTAACTTTAAATTTTGTGTTAAAAGTATGATGCATCACAATCCAACATTCCACTGAAACTGCAGATTCCAAATAATGTACTGACAAGCTTAATTTAGCAATTTATTTTTTAAATTGAACAATACAATTGATTAGAATTTATTTCAGAAATGTGATGGTGCCACATTGGAATATCTGTGACAAGAATATATTAAATGAATATATTAAGACCTTAAAAACATGATTCAGTATCATATTTCAATAAAAAACTAAGCATGCATTACAGGGAGAAATATTAGGTGACAGACACAAAGCAAACATCAAGGATATTATCATTGCTTCAGTGAATTATACAAAGGAAATAAAAATAAGCCTCATGAATACTAGAAAAGTCAATATTATCATTAATTCCAGATGAAATGACCATATATCTTGAAAAAATCATGCATGATGAAATGATTAAAATTAATATAAGTATTGAAATGGGCTAAATCCAAAATAAATACATATGTTTAACAGCTCTTATTCACATTATCAATATCTATGTAAAATATAAATGAAAAATACCTTTACATTAGGCAAAAAATTAGAAAGCAAAAACAAACTTATACATCATAAAAACATTTTTTAAACATTATTGGCACAGTACATATGTGAAAATTGTAATCAAAATTCTATTGAAGAACCTAAAATAAGTCCTTCCAGGGAGGTATATGTTTCTGAAAGGAAAGATTCGCTATTGCAAAGATGTCTTCCATGATTAATTTGACAATTAAGGTATTTCAATCAGAATTCAAATGGTGTTGATTTTTCTGCATAATTGTCATATTAGCTGCTCTTAAAACTGGAGAAAGGATCTTAATTTTAACAGTGATCCAGGGGAAGATTACTGTGAAAATGATAAGCTTCAACTACCCGACCCCTTATTTGCACAAGCGGTTTCCAAATCCCAAGGGGGTCTTCTAGGAAAATATGTAAAAATAAAGATATTTGAGCTATGCTATGTGCTCATGATTGCCCCTTTCCACATTGTCTCCCAAGCACTTTGGGAGAGGCAGTGGACAGAGTGGTGACCACACTGAGGATGCAGCAGGGAAGGTTGATTGTAGTCGCAAGTGTCTGCACTTCACACCTGTGTACATGGCTTGAGACATGTTCCTGAGTAACTTCTCTCTGAGGTTGTGAGGGATGGCTTTGCACTTTAGAAACTCTTCAGGAAAATGAGGTAAAAAAGAGTAATAGCTCCTCTGCTACTCATGAAAAGTTGGGTCTTTACTACATTACTTAACAAATTCTGCCCCCCTCCCAGGGAGTGGGCTCAGTTTCAACATCACCAAATCCACAGGCCCGTTCTCATAACTACAACTTGAGATTTCCTGAATCTTTATTAAACATTTCTAACATTTTTAGAGAGAGAGGAAGCAGAGACAGAGAGAAGCAGAGGAGAGGAAGGAGGTGAGGAAGGGAGAGAGAGAGAATCTTAACCAGAATCTACACTCAACATGGAGCCTGATGTGGGGCTCCATCCCATAACTGTGAGATCATGACCTGAGCCAAAGTCAAGAGCTGGACATTCAACAAACTGAACCACCCAGCCACCCCATGTTGTGTCTTTATTCAAATCACTCACATGCATCCTGTTGTCAGTGAAAAAGGAGCCAATTTCACTCATGCATTGGTGCTCCCAAACAGCTATTGGTGGTGTAAGCACTCAGTATTTATGGTACTCCCAAGATTTTTTTAAGTAACCATTTTATTGAGTTATATTTCATATACTACAAAATTCACCAATTTAAAGTATACATTTTTGCAGTGTTTGGTGTGTTTATAGAACTGCACAACTGTCATCACGACCTAACTTAAAATATTCTCATCACCCCATATGAAACCCTGTACCCATTAGGCAGTCACTCTGCATTCTCCTCCTGTCAGCCCTTAGGCAATCATTAATGTATTTTCTGTCTCTCTAGTTTGTCCATTGTGGACATTTCATATAAGTAGAATCATACAATATGTGGGCTTGTTTTTCATATTAATCAGTTGGTACATACTGGGTTCTTTCCACTTTGTGGTTATTATGACTATTGCTGCTATGAACACTAGCATACAGGTTTTGGTGTGAACATATGTTTTCCTTTCTCTTGGGCGCGTACCTTGAAGTGACATATATGGTGGAAATTTTGAAGAACTGCTAAACTGTTTTCTGTAGATTTTGTACCATTTTACATTCCTATCAACAGTGTTTGAGGTTTCCAATTTTTCCATATCCTCTCAAATCCTTGTTATTTTCTCTCTCTTTTTTTTTAAATTGTACCTACCACAGTGCATGTGAAGCAGTATCTCATGTTAGTTTTGATTTTCATTTCCCTAATGACTAATGATATTGAGCATCTTTTAATGTACTTTTTGGCCACACTCATATCTTCCTTAAAAAAAATCTATTCAGAATAATTGCCTGTTGTCTTTTAATTGTTAAGATGTAAAAGTTCTTATATATTCTAGACATACATACCTCATCCTATGCCTGATTTGCAAATATTTTCTCCCATTCTGTGCTAGCATTCTTTTTAAATTTTTATTTTTGTTTTTTTTAATCTGGTAGGATATTAAAATTGTACAAAAAGGCTAAGAATTTAAAATTTATGGATGGGTAATTCTTTATAAGCACCTACATTTTTTAAACTAGTGAGTAAGTGAAATCTTGGAAGACTTTGGAAGCTACATACTCCCAAGCACAGAGTTCATGGATGTCTCCCAGACTGAACCAAGCAAGGATAATGTGGTACCATTCACTTAGTGCATAGGGTGTCAACCTCATATGGACACACTATCTCTGACCCACCTCATCTGGGCCCATTTTTCATCCATATGGTGAGATTAAGGATCTGTGATACTCTCCTGAGAATTAATAAAGAGAATAAGGTATAATTACACCCAGACCAGTGTTTTCACCTTTTTTAAAGCTATGAAACCCTTCAAAGTGATACAAAATATAAACATAAGACCAAGGGTCTCTGGTTGACTATCAACCCCTCATAGTCAGACCGCTGTCTACCAAGGGAAACACAATTTGAAAATATTTACCTTGTACTAACCAATGCCATAAAGTGCAACATGCATCCCATGGACAAACTTTGTTTAAAAAAAAAAAAAGAATAAAGTTAGTTGTCAACATTTAGAAGTCAAGAGATTTTATTCAAAATTATATATTTCTTACTTTTTCTTTCTTTGAAAGGCCAAAATATTTGGTGACTATGGGCAGTTTCACAAAATGAGCACTGCTCTGGATAGTGCTGTGTGCTGAAGGTCTTGGTGCCCCTAATCCCAGTTCACCCCAGGGCCTTTCTCATTTATCTTCCCTGTTTCTGAAAGCACTGAACTTGCAAATTCATCTCTAGATGGAGNTACATTTTCCCTTCCAGAATCAGGACACACACACACATGCATACCGAAAATAACACAAAACAAAATTTCTGGGGACTATGTATGATGCCTTCTGATATGTTCTTTTCTATTCTCCTGTATTTCATTTAAAAATCATGGATATGATGGGGTGCCTGGGTGGCTCAGTCGGTTAAACGTCCTAGTTCGGCTCAGGTCATGATCTCACAGTTCGTAGGTTTGAGCCCCACATCGGGCTCTGTGCTGACAGCTAGCGAGCGCCTGGAGCCTGTCTTTGAATTCTGTGACTCCCTCTCTACCCTGCTCACGCTGTCTCTGTCTTTCTCTCAAAAATAAATAAAACATTTAA
Organism: Crocuta crocuta; assembly: GCF_008692635.1. Taxonomy (NCBI): domain Eukaryota; kingdom Metazoa; phylum Chordata; class Mammalia; order Carnivora; family Hyaenidae; genus Crocuta; species Crocuta crocuta. Next base: position 448,515 of record NW_027527432.1, on the reverse strand, counting down.
AATTTAAAATAAATCCTGGATATGATACAATAAATTGATATCAAAATCACTGTCCTAGATTATCCCATCATATCCCACATATCTCTTTGATAAGTCCACAAGATATTGAGTGGCTTGTCTCCTGTCTAGAAACAAGGTAAATAATGTGTTTAGACCAAATAACAACTTACAAGCTTCAATTCAAGCACACTTATTTAATAATAAATAGCCACTGAATTCTGGACTACACTGAGTTGAGAAATCTCTGAATGAAGAATTTTGAGGAAGAATCTGTCATTATGTTTAAACAGTGGACAAAGAATTTTGTGATCTGCCAGTAGACCCTACAGTATCCAGTAACCACTAGAGTCCAGTAGCCCTTAAAATATGACTTAATCTCTGTGGCCTCCTACCCTGACAGTAATAAATTTATCATTGGTTCCTAAAGTTGCTCCCAAGTTTTGAAGCATTTTTGTGGCATTTGATTGAGAATATAATATTTTTCTTGCATCAGGAAAATTATTATTATACTTGGGCACATTATTAACCATGGACAAAAAAATTTATCACAATTGCCAAAATGGAATTTATTTTTTCTTTCATAGAAACAAAAATAAATTTAAAAACAGTTTCTCACTGCATCTTTTAAATCAGTGCTATCCTCTTTTCCCTCTAAACTTTTCTCAAAATAGATCAAATGCAACAGACTAGGAGCTACCAGTTAACTCTCATCATTCAAAACAATTACAACTTTTCCTTAGACATAAGACTGTGCAAAGTGTAATTCTTCTCTAAGTCCTTGCCTCTTGACCAACGGTATCCTAAGCTGAAGCACAGGAAGAAGAGGGACGCAGAGGGGCATGCAGGAGAGGATCCTCCAGTACAAACATGTTGAGAGCTGTCTTATATACTAGTCATTGAACCACCCCAACTCCCCTCCTTTAGCCACCTAGGACTGGGAACCCATAAGGGAGAGCCTCTGCACAGCCTAGAGAGGGTTTTCAATGCAATATTTTTAGTGAATTTTATTTTTGGCACTACAATAAAAACTAAAGTTGACATTAATTCCATAATTACCATGACCTGGAACACTGCTAAGCACTTTATGTAATCTCTTAGTCAGTTGGGGCTACTATTATAAAATTCTATAAAATGGTGGCTTCAACAGCAAACATGTATTTATCACAGTTCTGGAGGTTGGAAGTCCAATATCAAAATGCTATGAAATTCAATGTCTACTGAGGGCCCTCTTCCTGGTCTGCAGATCTGCCTGCTGTGTCCCTATGTGTGGAAAAGAGACATGTCTTTCTTGTGTCTCTTATAAAGACATTAATTCCATCAAGGAAGCTCCACCTTGAGTCCCAAATATCACTATGAGTAGGAAATTAAAGTAACCAAGGTCTCGACAAGAGAGACCAAGAGATACCATTCAAAAAACACTCTCTGAAAGGATAGGCCCTGGACAGTCAAAGAGTCTTCTTGGATACAGGAGCGCTCACAGGTGCAGAGAGCCTAACAAGTCTTTAAAACTAACAAGAGACAGAAAGCTAATTAAAATGACGAAACGAAAAAGCTCTCCTCCAAAGAAATTCCAAGAAGAATTGACAGCTAAAGAACTGCTCAAAACAGATATAAGCAGCGTAACTGAACAAGATTTTAGAATAATCATCATAAATATAATAGCTGGGCTTGAAAAAAGTATAGGGGCCATCAAAGAAACTATGGCTACTGACAAAATGGAGAATAAAAATAGGCAAGATGAATTTAAAAATGCGATAAATGAGATACATAATAAATTAGAGGCCTCCAATGCACGGATTGAAGAGGCAGAAAGGAGAGTAAGTGATTTAGAAGACACCATTATAGAAAACCAAGAAACCGACCAAAGAAAGAGACAAACTGATCCACGAACATGAAAGAAGAATTCGAGAGCTCAACGACACAGTCAAACGCAACAATATCCGTATCATATGAATTCCAGAAGAGGAAGAGAGGGGGAAAGGTGCTGAAGGAGTCCTGGAACAAATTGTAGCAGAAAACTTCCCCAATCTGGGGAAGGAAGTAAATGTTGAAATACAAAAGGCTCAGAGAACTCCCCTCAGACATAATTTGAATCGACCTTCTGCACGACATATCATAGTAAAAGTGGCAAAATATAAGGACAAAGAGAAAATTTTGAAAGCAGCTAGGGAGAAAAGGGCCATAACATACAAAGGAAAACCTATCAGAGTGGTGATAGACCTATCTACTGAAATTTGGCAGGCCACAAAGGAATGGCAGGAGATCTTCAATGTGATGAACAGAAACAATATGCAGCCAAGAATCCTCTATCCAGAAATCCTGTCATTCAAAATAGAAGGAGAGATAAAAATCTTTCCAAATGAACAGAAATTGAGAGAATTTGTCACCACTACGCTCCAGCCCTACAAGAGATCCTGAGGGGGACGCTCTGAAGGAAAGGTTGCAAGGAACAAAGATACCAGAGACACCACCACAAACATGAACCCTACAAAAGATACAAAGACTCTAAACCCACATATTTCAATAATAACACTGAATGTAAATGGGCTGAATGCTCCAATCAAAAGACATAGGGTAGCAGAATGGAAAAAAAAACAAAATCCATCTATATGCTGTCTACAAGAAACTCATTTTAGACTGGAAGATACCTTCAGATTAAAAGTAAGGGGATGGAGAAATATATATCATGCTACAGGAAATCAGAAGAAAGCTGGAGTAGCTATGCTATACTTATATCAGACAAACTGGACTCTAAATTAAAGACAATAACAAAAGATGAAGAAGGGCACTACATAATAATTACAGGGTCTATCCATCAGGAAGAACTAACAATCATAAATGTCTATGCACTGAATATGGAAGCACCTAAATATTTAAAACAATCACAAACAGAAACAAGCTTATAGATAAGAATGTGCTAATAGCAGGACTTTAATACTCCGCACAGCAATGGTTAGGTCAACCAGACAAAAAATCACTAATGAAATAATGGACTTGAAAGACACATTGGACCAGATGGATCTGACAGATATATTTAGAACTCTACATCCTGAGGTCAGGGAATTCACTTTCTTCTCAAGTGCGCATGGCACATTCTCCAATAGATCACATACTGGGACTTAAAGCAGCCCTCAATAAATATAAAATAATTGAGATCCTACCATGCACACTCTCAAAAATAATGCTTTAAAACTTGAAATGAATCACAGGAAGAAGTCTGGAAAACCTCCAAAAACATGGAGGTTAAAGAACACCCTACTAAAGAAAGAATGAGCCAATCAGGCAATTAGAGAAGAAGTTTAAAAATATATGGAAACAAACGAAAGTGAAAACAAAACTCTATGGGATGCGGCAAAGTCAGTCCTAAGAGGAAGGTACATAGCACTCCAGGCCTATTTCAAGAAATTAGAGAAAGCGAAAGTGCAACATCTAACAACTCCCCTAAAGGTACTAGAGACAAAGCAACATAACACCCCAAACACAGTAGAAGAAGATAAATAGTAAAAATCAGAGCAGAAATAGACAACATAAAGACCAAAGAAACAATTGAACAGATCCATGAAACCAAGAGTTGGTTCTTTGAAATAATAAACAAAATGGACAAGTCTCTAGCCAGGCTTCTCAAAAAGAAAAGAGAGAGCACCCAAACAGACAAAATCATGAATGAAAATGGACTTATAACAACCAACCCCTGAGAAATACATGTAATTATCAGGGAATACTATGAAAAATTATATTCCAACAAATTGGACAACTTAGAAGAAATGGACAAATTCCTAAACACACACTCACTACCAAAATTCACACGGGAAAAAATAGGAAATCTGAACAGACCCATAACTAGTGAGGAAATCGAATCAGTTATCAAAAATCTCCCAACATATTAGAGTCCTGACCGAGATGGCTTCCCTGGGGAATTCTACCAGACGTTTAAAACAGAATTAATACCAATTCTTCTCAAGCTATTCCAAAAAGAGAAAACAAAGGAAAACACCCGAACTCATTTTATGAAGCCAGCATCACTCTGATTCCCAAGCCAGACAGAGATCCTGCTAAAAAAATTACTACAGGCANAGACGACATGATACTCTACATAGAAAACCCAACAGACTCCATCAGAAGTCTACTGGAAGTGATCCAAGAAGTCAGCAAAGTTGCAGGGTACAAAATCAACGTACAGAATTCGGTTGCATTTTTATACACCAACAATGAAGCAACAGAGAGAGAATTCANAAATCTGGCCATGTGTAGCAACATGGATGAACCTTGAGGGTGCTATGCTGAGGGAAATAAGTCAGGCAAAGGAGGACAGATACCATATGTTTGCACGTATAGGAGGATTAGGAAGAACTTAACGGAGGACCATGGGGGAGAAGAAGAGGGGAAATGGTGTGGGAAAGGGAGAGAGGCAAACCATGAGAGACTTCTGAATGCTGAGAAAAAAACTGAGGGCTGATGGATGTGGGGGGGAGCGGGGAGTTGGGCATGGAGGGGGACACTTGTGGGGATGAGCACTGGATGTTATATGGAAACCAGCTTGACAATAAACTATTTGTAAAAATTTTTAAAAAGGTATGAAACCTTCAAAAAATAAAATTATATAGATCCCCCCAAAAAAGAATCTTATTATCCTTCTGTTTGCAAAATAATGGTTTCAAATTTATTTGTAGCAAAAATCACAGAAACTAAGATATGTTTGAAAATAGCACACCAAATCTGATTTCTGAGGGAAATGTTAGGACACTTTAATTTTTTTTTTTGTAAGAGAGAGGCAAAACACTGTTTCTTATGATCAACATTTTAATTTTTCCTGTGGAGCAGGAGAATCAAAGCTGCTGTGGCGAGGGAGGGAAAGAAGAAAGAGATGAAGAAGGATGGTGGATAAATTTTCATACCATGTATGCTAGATGTTAAGTTCTAAGATATTTGTGACATGATGTAAGGAATGAAACATATTATGAAAAGAGTTAAAAAAATGGAATATTAGATCAAATAAATTAAATTTCTTCTCATGTTGTTTTAAAAACCTATGGTTGTTACAAAGTAAGAAATCTATACAATAATAAAAGTACTTATTAAAAAAGAGAGAGAGAGAGAGAATGAGCTCCACCTTCATAAACTGGTTACCTTCCAAAGGTCCCGCATCCAAATATCAACATATTGGGGGTTAGAGCTTCAACATATAAATTTGGTAGGTGGTAAGAGACAGAAACATTCACCCCATAACATGGAATTATGTGCAGTTTTCAGTACTACTACACTATTAAAAGGTAGGTATCCCATCCACGTTCTCCACATTTCACAAATTAGGAGCCTAAAATCTGGAGAGTGTCTCATTTAATGCGATCTAATGTCTCACTTAGAGCATATAAATGGCAGAGTCTGAATCCAAAGTGTAGGATTGCTGGTGCTTCNAAATGTTAGGACACTTTAATTTTTTTTTTTTTTTTTTTTGTAAGAGAGAGGCAAAACACTGCTTCTTATGATCAACATTTTAATTTTTCATGTGGAGCAGGAGAATGAAAGCTGCTGTGGTGAGGAAGGGAAATGAAAGAAGGGAAGGGAAGAGATGAAGAAGGATGGTGGATAAATTTTCATACCATGTATGCTAGATGTTAAGTTCTAAGATATTTGTGACATGATGTAAGGAATGAAACATATTATGAAAAGAGTTAAAAAAATGGAATATTAGATCAAATAAATTAAATTTCTTCTCATGTTGTTTTAAAAACCTATGGTTGTTACAAAGTAAGAAATCTATACAATAATAAAAGTACTTATTAAAAAAGAGAGAGAGAGAGAGAATGAGCTCCACCTTCATAAACTGGTTACCTTCCAAAGGTCCCGCATCCAAATATCAACATATTGGGGGTTAGAGCTTCAACATATAAATTTGGTAGGTGGTAAGAGACAGAAACATTCACCCCATAACATGGAATTATGTGCAGTTTTCAGTACTACTACACTATTAAAAGGTAGGTATCCCATCCACGTTCTCCACATTTCACAAATTAGGAGCCTAAAATCTGGAGAGTGTCTCATTTAATGCGATCTAATGTCTCACTTAGAGCATATAAATGGCAGAGTCTGAATCCAAAGTGTAGGATTGCTGGTGCTTCTGTGTTTTTTTTTTTTAATGTTTTTTATTTATTTCTAGGAGAGAGAGAGACAGCGTGAGCAGGGGAGGGTCCGAGAGAGAGGGAGTCACAGACTGAAACAGGCTCCAGGCTCTGAGCTGGCAGTCAGGGGCTCGAACCCACGGACCGCGAGATCATGACCCAAGCCAAAGTCGGACGCTTAACCGACTAAGCCACCCAGGCGCCCCGAGTGGTGCTGCGGTTTTTAACCTGCTCATATATTTTCATTTTGATAAACCTTTTAGGCTTCCAATGGTGATTTTATTGGCTAAATATAGGTTTTGGTTTGCAAATTGCATGAAGATTTTCTCAGACATTTTTATTTTTTAATAGGGAGAAGAGTGCAGTGAAACCCCATGTGCTAGTTACCCAACATCAACATTTTGCTCTTTTGGGTTAGGGTGTCTCATTTGTTAAAGAATACTTTAAGCAAATGTTAGCCATCATATGGATTCTCCAATAAACACTTCGTCTAACTGATATGCACCTCTGCTAATCCGTTGTCATTATCACAAAGTTAATAGTGATTCCTTAGTATCATAGAAAACTCAATCCATGGCCAGTTTGTGCAGGGGTCTTTTTTACAGTCATTTCAAATCAGTATCAATCAAGGTCTACACATTGCATTTGGTTGATATTTCTCTCAAGCTTATTTTAGTCTGTACAGCTTCCTTTATTTATTTGGGTAGACATGAGGCTATCTTGCCTGTCAAGTTGCACATATCCTAGATTTGGCTGATTATATTTTCATGGTGTCATGTATTCCCTACATTTCTTACAACTGGTAGTTATCTCTAGAGCCTTAGTGAGCTTTTAGTTTCAACTCTTTAGGATAACACTTCATTAGCAGTTCTGTGTAATTTTGATACATCATGGCAGAAGGAGCATGTCTTCTTGTCCTTCTTTAGTGATGCTGAGAAAGACTCCCAGATCCATCAGAGGCTACAGAGAGGCGTATTTATTTATATCACTTTTTTCCTGTATTTGTTAGCTGTGGTTTGTCTGTACAAGAGAAGTTTCCCTAATTGGCATTTATTTAGCCCAAATTCAGTCCTCAGAGGGCGCCTGAACAAACTTCATATTGTCCTTTATTTATTCATTTTCAGAACAATTCGTTGGTGCCCAGCAGCTACTCCTTTTTCTTATATGGAGTGAAGTTTGGTGTCTGTGAACTGTTTATTCATAGATTTTACTGTTGTATTTTTGGTCTTACTTTTTCTCATTTTTAAGCGTCATTCATTATTAATGTAATTAATCCTTTTTCTGTGATATATAAACCATATTTTTCTCAACTTATTTGTCATGTTTACTTTCCTTAAATAATAGTGTTTGCTGTGTTAAATCATTTTTTTCATGTTGCCAATTTTATAAATATGTTTTTAAATTCTTCTTGGATATTGAGTCATTGTTAGGAAAATTTTTATTAATCCAGAGTTGTAAAGGAATTCATTCATATTTCTATTCTTTCTATGGGATTTTCTGACCCTCTTGGAATTTATTCCGGCGGATGGTATAAAATGCATCCAAATTTATATTTTTCTCATATGGCTTCCACAGATCATAAACTCTTTCTTCCTCTTATTAATTTCAGTTGCTGCCATATACTAATTCCAGGAGAACCTCAGCTATCTTGTTTCCTTAGTCTGTTATGTACTAATGCAAAATTGAGTTTCGTAAAGTCTATGTGATATTTTATAAATACAGTTTTTAAATATTTAATAATATTTAATAATCTAAGAAAACTGGTTCCCTTCAATGCATTTCTCCTGGTAATTCTTTTTTAAAAATTGTTTTAATGTTTATTTTATTATTTTTGAGAGAGAGAGACAGAGTGTGAGGAGGGGAGGGGCAGGGAGTGAGAGGGAGACACAGACAGACACAGAAGGAGATCCAGTCTCTGATTGTCAGCACAGAGCCCAATGTAGGGCTTAAACTTACAAACCGTGATATCATGACCTGAGCTGAAGTTGGACACTTAGCCAACTGAGCCACCCAGGCACCGCTATCCTGGTAATTCTTAATATATTTCCAAGTAAAATTGATAGATAACTTGTCTGGAAACAGAAAAAAAAAGAAAAAAGAAAAAGTTAGTGATTTTCTTGAGATCACTTCAAATGAACATATTTAGCTTGGGTAAAATCAACACCTTTATGGTTTTGAGTCCCATTAAGCAGGAATATGGCTTGTCTTTTGTTTATTCAGTTTACTTTTGGCTCAGTAGTAACTTATGGACTGCTTATAGAATTTGCATATTTTTGTTAAGTTATACTTAGCTATTTTATGATATTTAAAAATTATTCATGTTAATTTATCCATTGATTTTTCTGTGTCTTCTAAAGGCAAAACCACATTTTTCCTTCTAATTTGTATGTGTCTTATTATTTTATTTATTTATTTTGCTAGAACTATTTTGGTTAATGGATCCAATATAATGACAAGTAATAGTGAAGATAATGGATATTTACTTGTTTTAAAAAGAAAAGGAAAGTCTGTAGTGTTTTCTTTGTAATCAAATGACTGGTTTCTACTAATAACATACTATACACATATACATGTATCTATAAATACTAATGTATATATACTTATACATGTATATATGAAATATCATTTAAGCTCTTTTTTATTGATTATTTTTAACCCAATGTATGCTACATTTTATCAAATGTCTGCCTTCTATGAAGATGAACATCAGATGGATTATATTCATGAATTTCTACTCTTTCTTTCCTATTAATCTTATTAGGTCATAATGTGTTTAATATGCTGATTGAGACTGTTTATTAACAATTCATTTGAGATTTTGCATTAGTGTTTGTAAGTGAGATTTGTTTTTTTTTTTATGCATCCATTACCAGGTTGTCTATAATTGTTATACTTACTATATAAAAATAATCAGGGGGGCGCCTGGGTGGCTTAGTCGGTTAAGCGTCCGACTTTCGCTTAGGTCATGATCTCGCGGTTCGTGGGTTCGAGCCCCGGGTCGGGCTCTGTGCTGACTGCCAGATCAGAGCCTGGAGCCTATTTTAGAGTCTGTATCTCCCTCTCTCTCTGACCCTCCCCTGCTCACGCTCTCTCTCTCTCTCTCTCTCTCTCCTAGAAATAACTTTAAAAAAAATAAAAAAATAAAAAAAAATAATTAGGGTGTTTTCCTTCATTTTTACTCTGGACTGGGTTGAGTAGCACTGACAATATCTGGTTGTTAAAGTTGTGGTGGGACTCCACTGTGTCCACCTGACCTGATGCTTTCTCACACAGGTAGTCTTTCTACAATATATTACATTTTTCTTCTATGGGAACTAAATTGTTTTGGAGAAAAACTTGAAACTACTGAAAAGGAGAAAAATACTTATATTTTTGAAAATTAGAACTTGAAGGTGAAAGTTTTTACAAAGGAAAATGTTATCAAATTGTGGAATATTGTTGTTTGTTAAGTCTGTGCTAGAAGGAACTGTAACCTTCATGACAAACTTGACCAGCCACTGAAGTTATAAATGTCTGGTCCATGAATCATTGATATTTTTATTTCATATGTGAACTATTAAATGTAATAAGGTGATTGATCAGATTCTTTAATAAAAAGCCTACTTTTATATACTTCAATATGAAGTAAGATAGAAGAAATAATTTTCACATTTTTACCATAAACAGATAAAACAAGTCAAGTGAGAAATAAATGAGACTGATCAGATTTGGATTCCAGAGGAATATATGGTTATGGCTAGGATTTTGGTTTCTATATGATATTATAGTAAATATTATACCCAAACTTATAATCTAAGTATTAAGCTAGATCTCGTAATGTGTGTGAAAGAACTGATGGTTGAAAACAAAATATCTTTGTTTTAATGAAACAACAAAGCAACAATTAATAGAAAAAGCCTGTAAAGATTTAAAATCTTTGCCTTCTTTTTCTTACCTAGTTTTTTTCTTAACATTGTTTTCTAGCTTCAAAAATTTGAAAATGCTTTGTTTTATAGGATCCAAATAGAGGGCCTCCATCATGGGAGCCAAGGACTGAGACTGAAAAGCAGGCATATTCACTGTGGTCATGGCTTTTAATGCAAGATTCAGTAGCATTACTACAACATGAAGCCAGCTGGACAGATTGATGGGCAAGATTAGTAATTAACTTTGTTGATATGAAAATTTTATTTCCATAACCATAAAGCGTGTTCTCTTTTAAAATTGTTATCAAGTAGTATTAGTTAATTTCATATATACACAGAAGTAAAACACACACACAAATATGTACGTATACATATACACATACACAGAACCTACATTTACGTGGAAGGGTCCTGCTCAAAATAATTTCAGAATAACTAATTAAAAATGTAATAATAAAACTATAAAATAATTATAATTAAATTTTGTAAAAACTTATCTGAACATATTTTAAGGAAGTATTACTTAAGCATCAATACAGAGATAAATATAGAAATGATTGATGAAAGATGCCTGGGTGGCACAGTCACTTAAGCATCTGACTCTAGATTTTGGCTCAGGTCAAGATCTCACAGTTTGTGGATTTGAGCCCTGTGTCCAGATCTGTACTGATGGAGCAGAGCCTAGTTTGGATTCTCTCTCTCTCCATCTCTCTCTCTCTCTCTCTCTGTCCCTCTCTCTCTTTCTTTCTCAAAAATAAATTAAAGAAAGAAATGATTGATCAATTTACTAATATGAAGTTGTTGAGGTTCAGCATGTCAGACATAACAATAAAAATACCAAGAAAGAGGAAACAAATAGGAATGGGAGGACTTCTCTAAATGATTCAAAATTATCCAAAAACAAAAGTTTCTATGCCCTTCTCAGGACTTTAGACTCTTACAAGTAAGGTCCCATGGCCCTTAGAACATTGACTGGCACATAATTACAGTTATATGTGACAGAAATATGATGATGATTGTGATGATGATGATGATAGTGGTGGTGGTGGTGGTGGTATTGGTGAAGGTGATGATCACTGTGTATTGATTATTTGGGGAAGGGAGGATACAACAGGAGGCCTTCTGAATTAGAAATAAGAATGGAAGTTGTAAAAGAAGTCAGGTAGAATGACGTTGAGAGAAGTCTATTCACAATGAATGGAGAGGATAGATCTCTTTGGGTACTCTGTAAAGAACTTTATGTCAAGAGCATAGTCAATATTTTGTCAAAACTAGCAGTATTCTAGTAAAATAAAAAAATTTCATCCCCTAGGTGATGTGTCCATTTGACTTGACTCAGAGCTCAGCTCCGCTTAAATAAAATCAATTTAAGATTCACTAAAGCATCACAGAAAAAAATTTGGAAATCTGACAATATTATATCTGTCTAAGTTTGTGATACTAATTAGTGCAAACAGAAGACCATCCCCTCCCCTCAAAATTAAAGAAAGACCTATATTACAAGGAACTTTGATAAGCTCCAGCAAATTCCTGGGGATCTATAAGAATGTTGTGCACCTGTGCAGAGTTGTGTGCATGCCCAGGAAAGACTTAGTAATGGAGAAGTTCCAGCCATTCACCTCTGGCTTTGAGGACCTGTGCAAACAGAAAATTAAAGCTAAGGCTGTCCTTTAAACTGTTCAAAGCTTGAAGTTATGACTCCACACAAAGATCTCCATGGCAGAATTAGATAGAAATACAGGCAACACGTTTTGTTTTGTTTTGTTTTTTTCAATTTTCAATTTATTTATTTATTTATTTATTTATTTATTTATTTATTTTACAAATAGTTTATTGTCAAATTAGTTTCCACATAACACCCAGTGCTCATCCNCCCTTCTTCTCCCCCTTGTTCCTCAGTTAAGTTCCTCCTAATCCTCTTATACGTGCAAACATATGATATTTGTCCTTCTCTGCCTGACTTATTTCGCTCAGCGTAACACCCTCAGGGTCCATCCATGTTGCTACACATGGCCAGATTTCATTGTTTCTCATAGGCAACACGTTTAAGGAAACTTTCTCACTGATCACTGGCCGACCACTGAATTATAATGAACTAAAAGTGAAGCTTAGGAGAGACCAGGCTTAAAAGCAAAAGCAAGAGCATAAAGTCAACAAAGTGTTAGGAAACTCAGTTGCTACACACTGTAGAAAATACAGATTTACAAATTAGAAGAGTCACTAAGAAAATGAAAAACAAGCACAAAACCAAAAAACCCAGAAACAGCAACCACCCCTTGAGTGGAAAGAGGATTCAGATACTGGAGTTGTTCTAATACGTTATCTAAAATGTCTGGTTTCCAATGAAAAATTACAAAACCTGCAAAGAAATAAGAAAGCATACCAATACACAGGAATAAAAGCTGTCAAAAAAAAATCTTTGAAGTGTCTCAGGTATTGGATGTAATAGACAGACTTTAAGTCAGCTATTCTACATTCATTCAAAGATCTAAAGTAAACCATGTCCAATGAATTAAGGGCAAGGAAAGTATGATAATTAAGTCTCACTAAATAGAGAGTATCTATAAAAAAGGTAGAAACTATTAAAAAGACGAGCGCCTGGGTGGCTCAGTCAGTTAAGTGTCCGACTTCTGCTCAGGTCATGATCTCACAGTCTGTAGGTTCAAGCCCTGTGTAGGGCTCTGTGCTGACAGCTGAGAGCCTAGAGCCTGCTTCAGATTCTGTGTCTCCCTCTCTCCCTCTGCCCCTCCCTGCTCACTTTCTGTCTCTCAAAATAAAGACATATGAAAGAAAAAAGAAAAAAGAGAAACTATTAAAAATAAATAATTTCCAATTCTGGAGTTAAGTAACACAATGACTGAAAGAAAAAAATCACTAGCCAGCTACAAACTACAGATTTGAGCAGAGTTGAAGACAGACTAGTAAAGATTATCTAGTAAGAGAAACAAAATGAAGACTGAATTGAGGAAAATGTATAGAAACTCATATATCGCAGGCACACCATGGCACATCATTATGTCTTTAATGAAAGTCTCAGAGAAAAAGAGCAGAGAAATAGGGCCAAAATTATTTGAAAATCTATCAACCTAAAGAAGCTCAACAAATTCCAAAGAACTCAAAGAGATACATACCTATCCACATCAGAGTCAAACTGATAATTTCTCAACAGAAACCATGGAGACCAGACAATTTCCTTCAAAATGTTGAAGCCGAAAGACTGTCAACCAATAATTCTAGAACTAGAAAACTCTTGTTCAAAAATGCAGGAAAATCCAAAGACAAGCCATAGAATACCAGAAAATATTTGTAAAATATGCCTAATAATGGACTTCACACAAAATATACAGATAACTCTTAAGCCTCAACAATAAGAAAACACATAACCCAAATTAAAAATGTACAAAAAATCTGAATACCTCACCAAAGAAGACATATACATGGCCAATAAAATCATGAAATGATGTTCAATATCATCAGTCATTAGGGAAGTGAAAATTAAACAGCAACCTACCACTTTACACCCACTGTGACTATTATAATTAGAAATACATATATTAGCAAATTTTGGAAATGCTATGGAGAAATTGGAGCCTTCAGATATTGCTGGTAGGATTTTAAGTTATTGCCTTGAAAAACAGTTTGGCAGTTTCCCAAAAATATTAAATATAGGGACTCCTGGGTGTCTAGTTGGTTAAGTGTCTGACTCTTAATTTCGGTTCAGGTCATGATCTCATGGTTCATGAGATGGAGCCTGACATTGGGCTCTGAGCTGACATTGGGAAGCCTACTTGGGATTCTCTATCCCTCTCTTGCTCTGTCCCTCCCCTGCTCTCTGTCTCCTCTGCATGCTAATTCTCTCTCTCTCTCTCTCTCTCTCTCTTTCTCTCTCTCTCTCAAAATATATAAGCTTAAAAAAAATTAGCTTTTCTTCATTTTTGACAGAGAGAGAGATTGCAAGCTGGGGAAGGATAGAGAGAGGGGGGCTCTAGCAAGCTCTAGCTTCTGAGCCGTCAGCATAGAGGCTGAACTGTCAGCACAGAGCCCAGTGCAGGCCCAATGTGGGGCTCAAACTCACAAACTATGATATCGTGACCTGAGCCAAAGTCAGACACTTTCTGACTGAGCCACCCAGGCACTCCAATAAATAAACTTTAAAAAATGTTAAATATAGTTACTCTATGACTCAACAATTCCACTCCTATTTATATACCCAAAGCAAATTTAAAACCTAAGTCAACACAAAATCTCATACACAGGTGTTCATAACTCTTGCACAATTAGGTGGATAATACTGTTATTTGCTTAAGTAGAAAAGTGGAAAAGAAACAAGTTTGAGTTAAGGGAAGGGAAATCTGTCCTTGAAACAGGTTAAACATGTGGTGCTTTTAGACATCCTATGAGAAAAGGGAGCTGGATACCTGATTCTTGAAATGTAGAAAAATGTCAAGACTAAGGCATTGACATAGGAGTCATCAGCATAAAGATGGTACTTAACATAATGGAGCAGGAAAATATTACCTAGAGAGAAAGTGATGTCAAAAAGGAAAAAAAAAAAAAAAAAAAAGGAAGAAGTCCAGGCCAAACTCTGAGGCACTTCAACTTTCAGACATCAGAGAGGAAAAGCCAGCAAAAGAGTCAGGAAAGGAACATCCAGTGAAGCGGATGAAAAAAACAGAAAGCAAGGGAATATAGTTTCAAGAAGAAGGAGTTAATTCTATTGAATGTTGCTGAAATCAAGTAAGTAACAGAAGGAGAATCTGAACACTGGATTTGGTAATATGTTGACTAGTCACAGGAGAGTATTAGATGGAGTAATAGAATGTATTGAAGAGTGAACAGGACGTGATTTATCAGAGACAACGACAATAAGTAGCCCTTTCAAGAAGTTTTGTCTTGAAGACAAGCAGAGAAGTAGGACAGTAGCAGCAGAAAATACATTTTTACTTTGTTTTACTGTACACCATGCTGAGGTTACCTGGTGACCAAGATGCTTTAAGTACCCCTCACCTTGACTAAATTTCACACAACCCTTTTCCTGCTAGGCTCCTGACTTTCCTTCTCTGACAGCATTTACTTTTAAAAAATGTAATTATAAGTTCTTTCTCTGACATTTGGAGATGTAAATCTTTTTAAAGGGTTCTTGCTAATTTCATAATAAATGACTTTCTCAAGGATCTGGGAGCCATCTCTTCAAAATATATTCAAGAAAGGCAATATCCCAATCTCCTAGTTTCTGTAGGAAGGTAATAGCCTAACTTCAGTGGGGCTTTGTTCCAAGTTGCAAAATTACCTCTCATCATAAAGATATGTGAAGCTTATTAGCAAACACTGGTGGACTATGACCTCTTTGTAATATCCTCCTGTTGCTTTCCACTTGCTCACCCTACCTTAAAAAACAAACAAATTCTATTGTTCTTTATTTTGATGGAGTTGAGTTCTAACTTTATTCTCCATTACAGTAGTCTTTTTTTTAAAAAAAATTAATACTTATTTATTTTTGAGAGAGACAAAGACAGAACATGAGCTGGGGAGGGGCAGAGAGAGAGGGAAACACAGAATCCAAAGCAGGCTTTAGGCTCTGAGCTGTCAGCACAGAGCCTGATGTGGGGCTCAAACCCATGAACTGTGAGATCATGACCTGAGCCAAAGTCAGACACTTAACTGGCTGAGTCATCCAGGTGCCCCATCCTATTACAATAGTCTTGAGTAAATTCTTCCTTATTTGTTAAATGTCAAATGTTCATGACAGCATTATTCATAAGAGTGTAGAAGTACACTCAAGCAAACTGCCTATCAGCTGACAAATGGGTAAGCAAAATATGGTATATTCATGTGGTAGAATATAAATAAGGGTGAACAACTGATGGGGCTACAGTATGAGTGAAACTTAAGTGCATTACACTAAGTGAAGGAGGTCAGTTTAAAAGATAACATGTATGATTCCATTTATATGCAATGTCCCAAATAGGTAAATCTATAGGTGGAAAATATATTAGTGGATGCCAAGGACTGGATGAAACAGGTGATGTGTGTGATGTGTGCAAGGGGAATAGGAAGTGACTGTTAGTGGATCTGAGGTTTCATTTTGGGGTGATGGAAATATTCTAAAATTACATTACGAAAATAGTTCCACCACTCTGAGAATATACTAAAAACCACTAAACTGTGCATGTTTTATGTATGCAGATTGCATGTCAATAAAGCTGTTTAATGAAACAAGTTAAAAAGAAAGAATTATAGCATAAAATCCTTTATGACAGTCTGATAGGAAGATAAAGCAAGCAGGACAGTGACTAATGGCCAAGTAAAATGTCTGTTTACTTCATAGAAATGTCTGGAGCCGAGTCTTAGTGCCTTGATATCAACATTGTCAAGTTAAAGGAGAGAAATTATACCAGCATTGGTGACAATAATTTCACAGTACAATACACAATCAAAAAGCTGGGGGTAGGGGCGCCTGGGTGGCTTAGCTGGTTAAGCGTCCGACTTTCGCTTAGGTCATGATCTCGCGGTTCGTGGGTTCGAGCCCCGCGTCGGGCTCTGTGCTGACTGCCAGCTCAGAGCCTGGAGCCTGTTTCAGTCTGTGACTCCCTCTCTCTCTGACCCTCCCCTGCTCACGCTGTCTCTCTCTCTCCCCTAGAAATAAATAAAACATTAAAAAAAAAAGCTGGGGGTATACCTGTGCTCTATTTTAGTCTTTGAATGAGGGAGCCAAGTTAGCAGTAATGGGCAGAAGGGAAAATACCAAGAATGCATACTGTCTTTAAGGATTTTGTAAACTGATCTTTGCAATGTTTAATTAGAAACTTTCAATTGCTTTATTAATATGTTTGTATTAGTATGTGCATACCAGTATGGTGCTTTTTATATTAAGGATTCGCTATCATCTTAAATATAAATGCATACATTTCCTACTACCACAGTCATGCCATCAGTGTCTATATGAATCAGTGAAGGGCTAACAGTACTAATGCTGTCATGTGTTGGGTGACAACATGGGTTATAGGCCTGCTTTTAGATGAGGCATGCCCTATCCCACATACCTTGTTATAGAGCCTGGACACAGGACAGTACCCCAAAAAGTAAGAGTTGCCCAAGTGCTGTTCAGAAGTGGGGACCCAGGAGTTGAGAAGCAGTAATTGGGACAATCTTGTGCTTGGGTCAGGAAGCCTACAGGGCCCTGTTAACAACACTTGTCCATGACACCTGGGTTTGAACAGGTTGCCACATTAGGCTTAAGGCAGCAGAAACACAATAGCATCTTGTTTCCTGGAGAGATTAATAAGGTGAGTGTTGGTCTCTAACAAAGGTCCAAGCAGGACTGAGAGTCAGTTGAACCCTGGAATCCTGGAGTGATTGCCTTATTAAATTAGTCTTTCCTGAGATCTGAATGGACTAAGTTTTAGGGAAGGTGAAGGTGGTGTAGGCCAGATAGTTGTATCTCAGAGTCTGGAAACTAGTGACACTCTGACCAGCATCTCCACTCTTTGAAAGTTGACCACAGCCTATGGTGACTAAAAGTCACCACAGTTAAAGAAGTAGAGACAAGTAGCCCCCTTATATGGGGGTCCACACAGATGATGACTAGACTTCTGACTGAGAATATCTTGCTGATCATGAAGATCTGCAGCAGGAACTCTCTGGGTTGAATGGCCTTTACCCATTAATTTTTGAGTTTTAGAGTCTTTGAGTAAATTTTTTAGAAGAAATATGACCTAAAATTTTAACTTCTGTCAAATGAACAGAATTATAATTTTGACATTAATGTTTTATAAACTTATGTCTTCAAAGGTAAATATTTGTTCTGTGTTTTCAGATGGCTACCCCAAAGAAGAAATGATTTATAGATGGAGAAAAAATTCAGTTGAGGCAGCTGATCAGAAATCCTGGCGCCTTTATCAGTTTGACTTTATGGGCCTCAGAAACACTTCAGAAATTGTAACAACATCTGCAGGTAGGACTTAATTTAAGAAAGAATAACTTTCAAAAAAAGTCTGACTTTTCTTCCCTGATTCCTAAGGCTACATATAATCAGACCCTTAATGTAAAATTCCATCATGCATATGTTTTAACTACTTATATTTGGGTAATCATATGCCTCAGTGATATCTGAGGCAAAACAACTGATTCAAAAGTAAAAATATTTTTAATATTTTAATTGGTATGGGAAAAGGATGATCAGAATTGCCTTTTCTAATCAAAATTTTAATTAAGTCTATATTTCCATCATATCCGTAAACTTAACTAGGATTCCCACTGTTGACTATATTTATATAAATTGATTTTAGTTATGATGAGAGTTGTACAACTTTCCACATACCTAATAAGAATAAAATATTATTGATAATCTCAACATGAAAGAAGTTGGTGTGAAATGTCCTTTGCATTTTAATTTCTAGTTTCTTTCTATCCTTTACTCTAAACTTTATTTTAAGCTTTTATTTCTTTTCTGATATATTGAAAATAATAATCCCCCAATCTGACTTCATTAAGTGACTATTATATGCATATTATGAAGTATGTAATTAGATGAAAAGAAGTGATTCATCTATTAAT
Source organism: Crocuta crocuta (assembly GCF_008692635.1). Taxonomy (NCBI): domain Eukaryota; kingdom Metazoa; phylum Chordata; class Mammalia; order Carnivora; family Hyaenidae; genus Crocuta; species Crocuta crocuta. The sequence continues at coordinate 429,935 of NW_027527432.1, read as the reverse complement.
GTATTTGGATGTTTGGGAATTTTTGTTTTATAGAGGTTTTTGCTTTGTTTTATGGGATTTTTTTTGTCTGTTTTGATTATTTATTTATGCCTATGACCTACTATTTTGCAATTAATTTTCTTTTGCCAGGGTGTGGGGTGCAGATGGCTTTAAAGTCTCCATTTCTACTGACCTTAATGTTAATGTGAATAGTTTATTGGCTCTTAAAATCCCATAATAATTTTTTCACTAATAATAAAGATTAAAATGTAAACTATGATAATTAGTGGTAAATACCTTTAAAGGATAGTCTGAATTTTTGATAGAAGAGTAAAATATAGAACATTTCCACATTAAAATAAGTCTGAAACAGAGAAAAGCAAAACTTCCTAGTAGGTGTCATGGTGGTAAAGGTGAGAAATGGCATCTGTGTTTAAATATTAAACAATGATAAAAAGAATAGAACATCATAATTTATTTAAATGAGCTGTGGATGCAGCAAGAAAGGAAGTGTGTTGAAGATGCTTTTCCCCAATTATGTGTCACCTACATTAAGAATGTAATTCTGCTCCCTGGAAAGTTGTAATGCAGTAGCAGACGTTTTGGGTATAAGGCAGCCCAATGGGGGGTAACTAAATGAGGGATATCGATGCTGTTTTTCCACCCTTTGTGTTCCCTGAAAGATGATGTCAAAGGATAGGAAATGCAAAGACAAGTAAAACACAACTGGCCAAAGGGGTTTTGAAATCTACTGTAAGAGAATATCAGCACAGGGAAGTAGCAAATAGAGGGCCTGTGGAGTCAAGGTAATAGTCTGAGCAATTATGTGCTAGGTGTTATATTACCAGACAGAGAATTGGTTCCAAACTTAGGTTCAGCTTCTTGCTGCACAAAAAACAATACTCAAGAGAAAAGTGATGGTGGGAGAGGAAATGTTGCTTTATACACGAAGCTGGCAACCTGGGAAAATGGTGGAGTAACATCTCAAAGATCATCTTCCCAGTCGAGGTGAAGATGGAGGGTTTTAAAGGGGAAGGCATGGGAAAAGGGAGGGGGGCTGTATGCAGGAGAAGCAGGTGCCCTGGAAGCTGGTTCTGTGTTGATGTGACCCTGAACATAATTGCTGGTATCAGTGGCAGCTGTTTTCAAATATAGTCAGGACTTAAGTTCTGGGTAAGTTTGGTTCTTCACTCTTCAAGGTCAGGGGTCTGAAAATTTCGGGGAAAGTAAGTTAGTTTGGCTACAGATTAAGAGTTTATGTCTGCAAGCAAAGAGTGCCTACGTTTGCAATACATTAACCCGCCTTTTTTTTTTAGTATTCTGGTGGAAATTCATTTTAAGATTAATAACTATCATTTTTTTAAAAATTATATATGGGATTCCAACCAGGATTTTTTTTCTTAAATATTTAATTGTCAAGTTGGTTTCCATATAACACCCAGTGCTCATCCCCACAAGTGCCCTCCTCCATGCCCATCACCTCCCTTCTCCTCTTCCCCACCCCCATCGGCCCTCAGTTTGTTCTCAGCATTCAAAGGTCTCTCATGGTTTGCCTCTCTCCCTCTCCGCAACTATTTTTCCCCTTCTCCTCCCCCATGGTCGTCTGTTAAGTTTCTACTAATCCACCTATAAGTGAAAACATATGGTACCTGTCTTTCTCTGCCTGACTTATTTCGCTCAGCATAACACCCTCGACTTCCATCCATGTTGCCACAAATGGCCAGATTGCATTCTTTCTCATTGCCATGTAGTATTCCATTGTATAGATGAACCACATCTTCTTGATCCATTCGTCAGTTGATGGACTCTTAGGCTCTTTCCATGTTTTGGCTATTGTTGAGAGTGCTGCTATGAACATTGGGGTACATGTGCCCCTATGCATCAGCTCTCCTGTATCCCTTGGATAAATTCCTAGCAGTGCTATTGCTGGGATATAGGGAAGTCCTACTATTAACTTTTTGAGGAACCTCTACACTGTTTTCCAGAGGAGCTGCACCAGTTTACATTCCCACCAACAGCGTAGGAGGGTGCCTGTTTCTCCACATCCTGGCCAGCATCTAGAGTCACCTGATTTGTTCATTTTAGCCACTCTGACCGGCGTGAGGTGGCATCTCAGTGTGGTTTTGACTTGTATTTCCCTGATGAGGAGGGACGCTGAGCATCATTTCATGTGTCTGTTGGCCATCTGGATGTCCTCTTTGGAGAAGTGTCTGTTCATGTGTTCTGCCCATTTCTTCAATGGATTGTTTGTTTTTTGGGTGTGGAGTTTGGTGAATTCCTTATAGATGTTGGATACTAGTCCTTTATCTCATATGTCATTTGCAACTATCTGTTCCCATTCCGTCATTTGCCTCGTAGTTTTATGGATTGTTTCCTTTGCCATGCAGAAGCCTTTTATCTTAATGAGGTCCCAGTAGTTCATTTTTGCTCTTGATTTCCTTGCCTTTAACGATGTGTCAAGTAAGAAATTGCTGCGGTTGAGGTCAAAGAGGTTTTTTTCCTGCTTTCTCCTCTAGGGTTTTGATGGTTTCCTGTCTCACATTGATGTCCTATATCAATTTTGAGTTTATTTTTGTGTATGGTGTGAGAAAATGATCTAGATCCTGAGGTCATGGGAATTCACTTTCTTCTCAAGTGCTCATGGCACATTCTCCAAGATAGATCACATACTGGGACATAAAGCAGCCCTCAATAAATATAAAAGAATTGAGATCATACGATGCACACTTTCAGATCACAATGCTATGAAACTGGAAATCAATCACAGGAAGAAGTCTGGAAAACCTCCAAAAAAATGGAGGTTAAAGAACACCCTACTAAAGAACGAATGGGCCAATCAGGCAATTAGAGAAGAAATTTAAAAATACATGGAAACAAATGAAAATGAAAATACAACAATCCAAACTCTATGGGATGCGGCAAAGGCAGTCCTAAGAGGAAAGTACATTGCATCCCAGGCCTATTCAAAACTTAGAAAAAGCACAAGTACAAAATCTAACAGCTCACTTAAAGGAACTAGGGGGAGAGCAACAGGAACACCCCAAACCCAGTAGGAGAAGAGAAATAATAAAAATCAGGGCAGAAATAAACCATATAGAAAAAACAGTTGAACAGATCAAGGAAACCAAGAGTTGGTTTTTTGAAAAAGTAAACAAAATTGACAAACTTCTAATCAGGCTTCTCAGTAAGTTAATCCTTAAGACTGGTTGGAGTGCTATTACACTAGTGTGGGTTTTTTAAAATGTGGAAAACATTCAGTGGCAGCAAGAGTTTTCAGTCTCATTAGAAAATCATGGTAGTCATAAAAGACTTATGAACAAACTAAGAATTTATACACCAGGATAACAAATAGACATTATATTAAACTAAATTCCATGCAATATAGATGCAATATTTAGGGCAGTCATTTATGAATAAGAAATGAATGTTTCCCAGGAATTGTTTTTCACTTTTTCCACGAAGTCAATGAATGTATTGGCATTGATAGACAGATGTTCTCCATCTGCTCCTCTTCTCTGACATCTTCTGTTTTTATTTGAAACTTCACATTATGTTGAATCTTATAAATCACTCTCTCCCCTTTAGAAAATAAGCAAAAAATATATTCTAAAGACATTAATATATATTAAAAATTAAACTCACTTGCCTCTAATAAATCAGATGTTGTTTAAGATGAGAGTGAGATGTAAATGATGGATTTTCATTCTTCATTTCTAAACGTTTCGTGGGCCTAAGGTGTTTGCCATCTCCCCTGTGGCCATGCTTATCTGTAGCAGCCCAGAATACTCTATTTCCTATTTCCCCAGTGGAAAACCCTGGCGAAATTATTACAACCACTTTTACACACTCTCTCAGTTCCCTTTTCCCCTTATTCTTGCACACGATCCAACTCTGGTGAAATCCAGCCCTCTGCCCACTCCACACCACACCCATGCAGCATTATGGAGGAAAAATAATAATAAATAAAAACACACTATTTTCCATCAACACTATCTTTTGAAGTTTATTGGCCATGAATTTCAAGAAAGTTTTAAGGTTATCATATTACATTGTGCCCAGCGTTTTTCAATCTTTTATTCATTATCACCTCTCCTAAGGTGTCTTTTTAGATATTATTAACCACTTCCCTTAGAAATACTGATACTAAAGGGGCCCTTGGCTAGCTCAGTCGACTGAGCATCTCACTTCAGCTCAGGTCATGAACTCACAGTTTCATGAGTTTGAGTCCCGGGTCTGTGATGACAGCTCCAAGCCTGGAGTCTGCTTCCGATTCTGTGTTTCTTCTCTCTCTCTGTTGCTCCTTCACTCATTCTCTCTCTTTCTCTCAAAAATAAAGATTAAAAACTTTTAAAAAGAAATACTGATATGAATGATATGCTTGTATATCTTTTCATGTATTATGTCCTTTTAGAGGACTACACATATCAAAGATTGCCTCTCCTCCCAAAAAAGATTTCATTCCCATAGGAGTAATATCACCTCTATTAAAATGTACGCTCCAGTCTATTTATTCTTCCACTTCCCTGGATGGCCAGTTCCTATTTTGTTTTTGGTCCCAACCGCATTCTTGACTTTCCTCTAGTGACCTTGCTCCTCACTGTTCCTAGAATATTGAGAAATTCAGAGAACATCCACACTTTTGCCTACCTCTTGCAATCCCCATTGCTTATCTACATGTGCACCAGGTTCTGTTTCTTTTCCCCTACATAAGATATTGCTCCAACACATCTCCCTCTCTCACACACTATTTATTTTTTACTCTCTACTGGATCATTACTACCATCTACATAAAAGCAAACTTTTATTTAAGTAATCTTTTTTAAAAAATGGTTTCAATAAGTTCTCCAGCATGCAAAAAAAAAAAAAAAAGCACAAACAAATGGTGTAATTAAGAAGAAGTTAATGAAGGGAAGAAATTTTATACAATCTTGCTGGTAGGGCTTATGACATACTTAAATAAGGCATTGTGGTAGGCAGAATAATAGCTCTCAAAGACGTCCATTTTCTAATCCCCAGAACTTGTGAATACATCATGTTATCATGTTATTTGACAAAGGAGAATTAAGGTGCCTAATGGAATTAAGGTTGGTAGTCAGCTGACCTTAAGACAGAGAGTTTATCCTGAATTATCTAGATGGGTTAAATGTGGAATAAGGAGGCAGAAGAAGAGAGTCAGAAGAAAATGTGACTGTGGAAGAAACTCATAGAGGTACAACTTTGCTGGGTTTGAAGATGGAGGAAAAGGCCACCAACCAAGGCAAATGGGTGGTTCTAGAAGCTGGAAAGAGCAAGGAAACAAATTCTAGAACTTCTAGAAGGGAACATGGCCCTACTGACATCTTAATTTTAGCCAAGAAAGGTATGTCATATTTCTAAACTGAAGAGCTATAAGATAAAAATGTTTGTTGTTTCAAGCCACTAAGTTTGTGGTCATTTGTTACAACAGCAATAGGAAACTAATATAGATATATTGCAGTAACCTCGAGTTAGTGATATTGGGAATCTATTACCACTTAGCTGAAGAGGCAATAAGTGGGAGTGGTTACTGGAATCTGGAGAAATAGTTGCAGTGAAAGGGCTGCATAACAGCTAATATCACTTTCAGCAGAGAATCCAGCCGAACTGCCGCACTGAGGCAGGAAGGGAGTCTAAGAATACATGCCTTAACCTCCTTTACCTCACATTATCTGTCCTTTTTCCCCAATGGCCAGAAGCCAAGAATCAGGGAACTTATATGGTGTGGTGCAGACAGAAGCTTCCTGGGCATAAAGCAGGTGGGAAAGATTAGAAGGTAGATATGGAGGGTTTTATTCTTCCATATTCTAGAGTATTATTCCTCCACAAGCTACTGCCCTATTTGTGCCCTTTGCAGCAAACTCTTCTAAGGAGTCTTCTAGTCTCACTTACCTGGTACCTCCATGCCATTCTCTTGAGCCCACCCCAGCCAGGTTTTCCTCTTCACTGCTCCACCAACACTATTCTCAGAAAGGTTACCTGGGACCTCTAAAATGCTAAACCTCCTTGTCTCTCTATGATTCCTCTTACCTCTTCTCTTGGTTCCCAAGACGCTCCTCTCTTGGTTCTCCTTCCCCTGATGTCTCTTCCTTCACAGTTTTGTATTGGACCTACATTTTCTCACACTTTGCTTGTCTGGGAGTGCCCTGGTATTTATACTTACTCCCCTATGAATCTCATCCAGGCTTCTGTGGTGTGAACTCCAAATTTACATCTCCAGCTCCAGATCAAATAACTCATAAATTCCAGCCTCCGGGACCCAGCTACATTCTCAAGATCTCCTCTGGGATTTCTCAGAGATCAGTCCCACTCAGCATGTCCCAAACTGATGCCTACACAGGCAATTCTACCTATAGTCTTTCCCTACCAGATGATGACCCCTCCACCCTTTCATTTTCTCAGGCCTAAACTCCAGGATCATCAACTCTTCCCTTCTTTTATAGAACAAATCCAAAATATCAGCAAATGCTGTTAACTATACTTCCAAAATATTCTAAATATGATGGTTTCTACCAATTGCATTGCTACTATCCTGATCTGACCCACCATCATCTATTTCCTGAATTATAGCATTAGCCCCCTTATTTATCCCTTTGATTATAGACTTGCCCACTTATGGCCCACAGGAAAGTGATATTTCATTACTGAAGTCAACATTCCTCCACTGGAAACTTTTCCATGACTCCTCTTCTTGTGTAGACAAATGCCAGTCTTTATGATGGCCTACAAAGCACCGAAAGATTCACTTCCTGATGGCCTACTCCCACTTCTCACCCAAGCACTCTCTCTGACTCTATTCTCACCATATCAAGCATATTCTCACCATATGACTTTTGACTGACTGTTCTATGCCTAGATATCTTTCATCAGGGTTTCTGCATGACTAACTCCCCTATTTTCTGTACGTCTGTGCAAAGAAATAATCTTCTCATTGAATCCTACCCTATGAGCAATCTCTGCCTTCACTAGTTGATATAATTTATCATATAATTTATGTATTTATTATTTTTTCTTTTTTGTATTACATTAAGGGGTTATTGTCTATGTTGTTAACTAATTATATGAAACATGTAGACTGTGGTTGCTCCTAGTGATGTTCTCCTAAATGAGATAGAGAGGAAAATATTTTGAGGAAGTCTGTTAGGAGGAGTATATGAGTCTAGGCAAGAAGTCATTAGTGTTATCAAAAAGAAAGAAAAGGAAGTATTATATTTAAAAGACTTTCTGTCAGTCAAATGGACAAGTCTAGTAAGTGATATGTAAGTATATGGGGTAAGACAAATACCAAAAGGAAAGAGGAACGAAGTAAAACATATTGGAGCAATATGTGATCACATCACTAAAATAGGATTGGACATTTGTTGGAGGGAATCATGAGACTGGCTCAGATATTCTGGAGGAAAATTCTCATTAAGTTTTCTCAATGGCAGATATGACTCCAAATCTAGTAGGCTTATCTCTTACTAATGAAATAGGGACTGAACAAGTTGATGTCCATTTTTCTGCAGTAGAACCATGTTTGAATAACTAGTCACACCCAGAAATTTATACCCATAAGAACAGATCTACATCTGTGCACCTAAGTGATTCAGTCAGTTAGGCATCTGACTCTTGATATCGGCTCAGGTCATGATCTCGCTGTTGTGAGATGGAGCCCATGTTGGGCTCCGCACTGACAACATGGGAGTCTCCTTGGGTTTCTCTCTCTCCCTCATTTTCTTTCTCTGCCCCTCCTCAACTTGCACATCTGCGCACACTCGCTCTCAAAACAAATATATAAACGTGAAAAAAAAAACAGATCTAAGTCAAATAGTTTTTGGAATAATGCCTGCCTGAAGTGGAATCCCTCCCTGATTGCCCTAGCCTATGGAGTTCTTTGGCGGAAGGGAATACAGCTGTTAGATTTCACTTGCACTTCCAGGGAGATTCCTAGGATCTTACTTTGTGCAATATCCATTCTGGCATCTGGTTGTAAGGCTGCGAGTAAAACATTTCCCCAAAGATTTGTAAAGCAGTTTGGTAATTGGGCAATCTCAAATACAGCACAATGAGCTGGATGACTTTGGCTATAATAATGCCAGCTAATGTGGGGCACCTGAGTGGCTCAGTTGGTTAAGTGTCTGACTTAAGCTCAGGACATGTTCTCACAGTTCATGAGTTCAAACCCCATGACAGGCTCTGTACTCACAGCTCAGAGCCTGGAGCTTGCTTTGAATTTTGTGTGTATGTGTGTCTCTCTCTCTTTCTTTTCTTTTTTTTTTTTTTTTACAAATAGTTTATTGTCAAGCTGGTTTCCACATAACACCCAGTGCTCATCCCCACAAGCGCCCTCCTCCATGCCCATCATCCCCCTCCCCCCCCACATCCATCAGTCCTCAGTTTGTTCTCAGCATTCAAGAGTCTCTCATGGTTTGCCTCTCTCCCCTTCCTCCACCATTTCCCCCCTTCTTCTCCCCCATGGTCCTCCGTTAAGTTCTTCCTAATCCTCCTATACATGCAAACATATATTTGTCCTTTTCTGCCTGACTTATTTCACTAAGCATAACACCCTCAAGGTCCAACCATGTTGCTACACATGGCCAGATTTCACTGTTCCTCATTGCCATGTAGTATTCCATGGTATAGATAAACCACATCTTCTTGATCCATTCGTCTGTTGATGGACACTTAGTCTCTTTCCATGTTTTGGCTATTGTTGAGAGAGCTGCTATGAACATTGGGGTACATGTGCCCCTATGCATCAGCACTCCTATATCCCTTGGATAAATTCCTAGCAGTGCTATTGCTGGGTCCTAGGTGAGTTCTGTTGTTAATTTTTTGAGGAACCTCCACACTGTTTTCCAGAGGGGCTGTATCAGCTTACATTCCCACCAACAATGTAGGAGGAGGGTGCCCGTTTCTCCACAACCTCGCCAGCATCTAGAGTTCTCTGATTTGCTCATTTTAGCCACTCTGACTGGTGTGAGGTGGTATCTCAGTGTGGTTTTGATTTGTTGTTCCCTGATGTGTCTCTTTCTTTCTATACCCCACCCCCAGATTGTACTCTCTCTCTAAAATAAACTTAAAAAAATAATGCTAGTTCATGTATAATATTCCAGTTATTATTTTAAATGTTTTACATGAACTAACTCATATGAATTTCACAATTCCTACTCATTTATTACTCTTGCCATAGAGGAGTAGTTTCAAAGGGCTTCAAAGCATTCCAGTTCCACCAATAACTTGCTGTTAGCACACTACTTTATCTAGACAAGTTTTGGGTTCTCTAGAACCCCTGACAAGCCTTATACACATAGGATGATTATGTTGCGAAGGGCTGTTAAATACAGACAAAGTAATCTTTCTGTTAAAATATCAAGACAGATAACTCTAATCTATTTAAAAAGTTGTGAAAGTGTTCATAAATGGGCTGATTTCCCCTGGAATGTTTTTATGCAAACTTTGCTATGTCTTTAAAAGTATTTTTAACTACTATTCTTAGATTCAGTCATCTAATAACTCTTTTAATTGCAAAAAAGTTCGTAGAAAACTAAAATGTTCTGGACATCTCTTCATCTTAAGAAGTCTCCAGGCTCACAAGGAATACAAGGATTTAAAATTTAGTGAGAGGTGTTTAAATATAAATGTGTCTCATCAACTGCAGCAGAAGTATAGAGGTAAAGAAAGAGCTATTTGCTGGAACTTCACATGTGATCAGTGTTTCAGCATCTCACCACCNTCATGACCTAAACGAAAGTCGGACGCTTAACCGACTAAGTCACCCAGGCGCCCCATGTTTATTTATTTTTGAGAGAGAGAGACAGAGCATGAGTCAGGGAGGGGCAGAGAGAGAGGGAGACACAGATTGCAAAGCAGTCTCCCCAAGGGTCTCTAACTCATGAACTGGGAGATCTTGACCTGAGATGAAGTCAGAAGCTTAACCAACTGATCCACCCAGGCACCCCTCCCCACCATTTTCTATAGGTCACCAGTATATTACAAGATACCAACATCAGTGTTAGCCAAAGTGTTTCCTAACCACAGCAATAAATTAAGAAACACTCCATTACTGTATTCTGCTTCTGGAGATGTCCCATGTGTCTTAAACAAAGAAGAATTGTGTTAAATAAATCAGTCTGTTTAATCCTGCACTTTTCAGATCATTATACCAGAAAATATTTTTTTCATGGAATAACCAAAAATTTCCCTGGCAGCATTGTTAGTCTGCAAAAGAATCATTTTGGGGATTCCATTTGTGTCTAATAATATGTTTTTAGGATTTGAAGATATGTTGAATACTAAATATCATCACTAAGGGAGAAATGCCAAAAAAAATTGCCCCACAAAATCAACCTACTAGTCAATAATTGAGCTTTTTACATGGAATAATATGAAATATTTACATGTGCCTCTCACATGTACTCTCAGAGAGGAAAAGAAGAATTGCATTCTGCTACAGAGAAGCTGGCAGATTTATTTCTCATTTATGTTTTTATCATGAAGAATACTAATTTCCTTCAAGTGAGATTATTTATTTTTACCAATACTGTGGCCATAAGAAAATTAGATTAAATCTGAGTTGACACTTTTAAAAAGTTTTATAAACATAGTCAATCTTTTGTTAATTATACTTGTAATGAAAACATTCTTTACATGTAAAAAATATTCCAATACCTATATTTACTAATTGATAAGCTTTAACATGCACCGTTAGCCATTGATAGGCATTAATAACATTCTGAACACAATTCTATTAGATTGTTGTTGATTATTATCAAAATCCAAATTATGTGAACCAGGAAATTGATTCATTAGTAGAATGAGTGTTTACAAAATAAACATTACAAATAGTTTTTTTTAGGAATTTCTTTATTTGGCAATTGCATTCTTATGCTGTGATGTCTCAAAGACAAAAAAAAAAAAATCTGTTCCTGCAGGAGTTTACTTACTGATCAAATATATTAGGGTTTTTTGGGGGGATGGGGCGCCTGGGTGGCTCAGTCAGTTAAGCATCCAACTTCGGCTCAGGTCATGATCTCACTGCTTGTGGGTTCAATCCCTGCGTCGGGCTCTGTGCTGACACTCAAAGCCTAGAGCCTGTTTTGGATTCTGTGTCTCCCTCTCTCTCTGGCCCTTCCCCACTCACACTCTCTCAAAAATGAATAAATGTTTAAAAAAATTTTTAAAGAAAATATTAGGTTTTTATACTTTTCAGGGTATGTTTATAATTCAGGTGAGTTTCGTGTTATTCAGGGTCTTCTCACACTATTCTTAGCTTCACATCATTTTCTAGGATGCCCAGAGTGGTGTTACAAATGCAGTTTGGAGAGATCTGACCTGACCCCCCACTTTCTACTGAGGGAATTCCTGGGTAGCATATCTCTCTGTGTAGAAATTCAAATATAATGTAATTTATGTCCAACACGGATTTGAGAAAGAGGTACTATGAGCCCCTTAAACCCCAAAGCAGCATCATGACAAATGTCTGGCATTGCCTTGTTAATCTTCTTCAAAATCTTTTGTAAGTAAGTGAAATGTTTTTATTACAACAATTCATTTATTCATTTAAATAATTTGCAAAGATAAAACTTAAACCTCTGGTTACTATTAAGGTTTTCAAGAAAGTGCAGCAAGGATAGGTGGGAACATTTCTCAAATATAAATGTTCATAAGCTCTGTGCACTCAAGATAACATGAGATGGGAGTGTGGTAGCTGGAGCCCACAAAGATGAGAAAGCATGCTATGCCTGCACACCACAGTGTGCTGTTCCGTACATGTTTTTCTGGCCATATCCAGCATGAGTTCAGGTGTCAACATTTAAGACAGTTTAATGAATATTCATGAAACACTGTTGTGTGGCTAAGTGTGTCAGGCATTTTGCAATATGGAGGGTCACTCACAGTGTCCTGATAGCCTTTTAGAGGACCCCTGCTAAATAAATGTCTATTTATAGACCAATGTCATTTGTTTTCAATCTTCTAATTCAACATGATAATAATATAGAATTACACATCTCTTGCTTCCAAGAAGATTAAAGCATTTGGAGCATTATCTATCTCAATGGTTCTCAGAAATCATTGTGAAGCTTGAAAATGGATATTATTATTCCATGTTTTTAAACATGTATAAATAATTTACTATGTAACTTATCTGTGAAGTGCATGAGCATTGAAAAACTTCACAATCATGGGGCCAGGTGTCCAATCTCTAGATATGTTGCCAACACCAAGTACTTTGAGATGGACTGATGTCATTATTGCCTCACATTGCCATGGAACCTGTGTGAGCACTATCTTCACTAATCCCAATATCCTTTTGGTGTGACCCTGGACAGCCACTTTTAAATGACTGGTCGTCCTTTTCTCTGTTAAGATAACAATAATATAAAAGTATGATTTTTATGACTGAGACTTTGATATAAAATCATAAATATGTTTTTTAAATATATCATATTGCAATTTTTTTTCCAAATAGTTTATTGTCACGTTAGTTTCCATATAACACCCAGTGCTCATCCCCACAAGCGCCCTCCTCCATGCCCATCTCTCCCCTCCCCCCAACACCCATCAGTCCTCAGTTTGTTCTCAGCATTCAAGAGTCTCTCATGGTTTGCCTCTTTCCCTCTTCCCCACTATTTCCCCCCTTTTTCTCCCCCATTGTCCTCCGTTAGGTTCCTCCTAATCCTCCTGTACATGCAAACATATTGTATCTGTCCTTCCCTGCCTGACTTACTTCGCTCAGCATAACACCCTCAAGTTCCATCCATGATGCTACACATAGCCATATTTCATTCTTTCTCATTGCCATATAGTATTCTATCATATAGATAAACCACATCTTCTTGATCCATTCGTCCGTTGATGGACACTTAGGTTCTTTTCATGATTTGGCTATTGTTGAGAGTGCTGCTATGAACATTGGGGTACATGTGCCCCTATGCATCAGCACTCCTGTATCCCTTGGGTAAATTCCTAGCAGTGCTATTGCTGGGTCATAGGGGAATTCTATTGTTAATTTTTTGAGGAACCTCCACATTGTTTTCCAGAGGGGCTGCACCAGTTTACATTCCCACCAACAGTGTAGGAGGGTGCCCGTT
>NW_027527432.1:412926-416626 GCF_008692635.1 Crocuta crocuta | reverse complement strand
TGCATCAGCATTTCTGTATCCCTTGGGTAAATTCCTAGCAGTGCTATTGCTGGGTCATAGGGGAATTCTATTGTTAATTTTTTGAGGAACCTCCACATTGTTTTCCAGAGGGGCTGCACCAGTTTACATTCCCACCAACAGTGTAGGAGGGTGCCCGTTTCTCCACATCCTCACCAGCATCTAGAGTCGTCTGATTTGCTCATTTTAGCCACTCTGGCTGGTGTGAGGTGGTATCTAAGTGTGGTTTTGACTTGTATTTCCCTGATGAGGAGGGACGCTGAGCATCATTTCATGTGTCTGTTGGCCATCTGGATGTCCTCTTTGGAGAAGTGTCTGTTCATATCTTCTGCCCATTTCTTCACTGGGTTGTTTGTTTTTCGGGTGTGGAGTTTGGTGAGTTCCCTACAGATTTTGGATATTAACCCTTTATCTGATATGTCAATAATAAATACGTTTATTTAAAATTTGCAAACACCATTTAAGAGTATGAGTGACTGTATGTGTTTCCTGGGGCTGTTGTAAGAGTAGCACAAAAGTCTCACAGTTCCAGAGATGGGAAGTCCAAATTCAAGTTGTCATCAGGGTTGGTTCCTTCTGAGGACTGTACAGTAGGACCTGTTCCTAACCCCCAATCCATGGCTTGTAGGTGGTATTGTCTCTGTGTCTTCATGTCATCTTCCTTCTGTGCATGTCTGTCTCTGTGTTTGAATTTCCTCTTTTGTATAAGGATATCAGTCATACTGGCTGCCATCATAAGGATAACATGGTATCCTTGATCCATGTTACTCCAGTTAGACCTCACCTTAACTAATTACAGACACAATGACTATATTTCCAAATAAAGTCACATTCTGCGGTACTGGGTATGAGGAGCATAATACCTTTTGGGGAACACAATTCAACCCATAACAATAATCAAGAAAGTGTCATACATCATGAGAATTAGCATTTTGATTGCATTTGGAAAGAGACTTTCTTTGTCCTGGACACATTCTGTATACCTAAATTCCCTTAAGGATTAGTGCCCCCTCCCAAGTGGACTATTTGCATTGACTGTGAAGAAAACAGGTCATGGGCCAGCACTGCTAGCATGTGTGACCTGTTGATGGGCAGCTTTTGCATCACCTAGTAGGTGGTAAGAAATTGAGATTCCTCGGCCTCACCTTAAACCTTTTAGGTCAGAATCTCTTGGAAGAGAAGTCCAGGACTCTGCATCTCATACTCCTACATGATTCTGGTGATACTGAAGATTGGTATGCACTGGGTGGACCAGACCAAACTATAGCTGATGGATGGTATAAAAATCTCATTCCTGTGAGATCAATAATAATTGAATAATAATCTCCTATAATGTTTTCTGATTCAACAGTGTGCTGTATTTCTTATGTTACTGATGTTCTTGAACATTCTTTAGAAAGTCTTTATGCCTTCCTCAACTATTCTCCCAAGGATGGTTGCAGCAAATCTTTTCATTTTTTTAGCCCAATGCCATCTTGCAAAATGAAAATCAGAAATTTTATATCTAAATACATAAATTCTACCAATTAACATAGGAAATAAATCTACATGCATACGTCATACATATTGCTGGTTCAGTTCCAGACTACCAAAATAAAGCAAATATCATAACAAACCAAGTCAAATACTTTGTTTGGTTTCTCAATGCATATATAACATATGTTTACACTGCACTATAGTGTATTGAGTTTGCAATAGCATTATGTCTTTAAAATAAAGTACATAGTGGGGCGCCTAGGTGGCTCAGTTGGTTGAGCGTCCAACTTCAGCTCAGGTCATGGTCTCACGGTTCGTGGGTTTGAGCTGTGCTGACAGCTCAGAGCCTGGAGCCTGCTTCAGATTCTGTATCTCCCTCTCTCTCTGACCCTCCCATGCTCACGCTGTCTCTTTCTCTCAGAAATAAATAAAAACATTAAAAATTAAAAAAAAATAAAGTACATAATTTAATTAAAATATATTATTACCATAAAATGCTATCATCTGAGCTTTCAGCAAGCCATAATCTCTTTTGCTGGTGGAAGGTCAGTGTTGTTGGCTGCTGACTGGTCATAATGCCAGTTACTGAAGGTTGGGGTGGGTGTGGCAATTTCCTAAAACAAGAAAACAATAAAAATTTTCACATCAATTGACTCTTCCTTTTGCAAACAATTTATCTGCAGCATGTGATGTTGTTTGATAGCATTTTACCCACAATCTTTGAAAATTGAATTCAATCCTCTTAAGACCCTGCCACTGTTTTATCAATTAAGTTTATGTAATATCCTAAATCCTTTGTTGTAATTTCAACAATCTTCACAGCACCTTTACCAGAAGGGATTCAATCTCAAGAAAACCACTTTTTCTTTGCTCAACTCTAAGAAGCAACTCCCCATCCATTAAAGTTTTATCCTTAGAATGTAGCAATTCAGTCACATCTTTGGGCTCCACTTCTAATTCTAGTTCTCTTGCTATTTCTTCTACATCTGCAGTTACTTCCTCCATTGAAGTCTTAAACCCTTCAAAGCCATCCTTGAGAATTAGAATCAAGTTCTTCTAGTTTCCTGTTCATGTTGATATTTTGATCTCTTCCCATGAATCACCCATGTCCTTAATGGCATCTAGAATGGTGAATCCTTTCCAGAATATTTTCAATTGACTGCCCAGAATTATCAGAAAAATCATAATCTCTGGTAGTTATAGCATTATGAAATTTATTTCTTAAATAATAGGACTTCAGAATTGAAATGACTCTTTGACCCATGAGCTGCAGAATGGATGTTCTGTTAGCAGGCATGTAAACAATATTAATTTCATATGTTTCTATCAGAGCTCTTGGTTGACCAGGTTCATTGTCAATGAGCAGTAATATTTTGGGGAAAAAATGTTTTTCTCAGCAGTAGGTGTCAGTAGTGGGCTTAAATATTCATTAACCATATTGTAAACAGATGTGTTGTCATTCGGACTTTGTTGTTCCATTTATAGAGCATAGGCATAGTAGATCTAGCATATTTCTTAATGGCCCTAGGATTTTTGGGATAGCAAATGAACATTGGCTGCAACTTAAAGTCATGAGCTGCATTAGCAACGGAGTCAGCCATTCCTTTGAAGCTTTGAAAGACAGACACTAATTTCTCTTCTCAAGCTATGAAAGTCCAAAAACAGTATCTTATTCCACTATAAGGCTCTTTTTTATACATTGAAAGTCTGTTGTTTAATGTAGCCACTTTAATTAAATATCTCAGCTAGATATTCTGGATAACTTTTTGCACCTTCTACATCAGTACTTGCTGCTTTGCCTTGTACTTTTACATTATGGAAACAGCTTCTTTCCTTAAAACCTCATGAACCAACGTCTGCTAGCTTCAGACTTTTCTTCTGCAGTTTTCTCACCTCTCTCAGCCTTCATAAAAATTGAAAAAGGTCTCCCCCACCTCTGGGATAAGTTTTGGCTTAAGGGAATGTTGTATCTGGTTTGATCCTCTTTGTAGACCACTAAAACTTTCTTTGTATCAGCATTAAAGCTGTTTCATTTTTTTATCATATGTCTGTTCACTGGAGTAGTACCTTTGATTTCCTTCAAAAACTTTTCCTATGCATTCACAACTTGGATAACTGGTGCAAGAGGCCTCACTTTTGGCCTATCTCAGCTTTCAATGTGCTTTTCCTGCTAAGCTTAATCATTTCTAGCTTTTTTTTTTTTTTT
>NW_027527432.1:403651-412456 GCF_008692635.1 Crocuta crocuta | reverse complement strand
GCCTCAAGGAACCAGCACAAAGAAGCAGTTTGTGTGCTCAGCTCCCCCCAGGACCAGTTGGCGTGAGGGGACCTGGTGTGCAGGTATTTGGCAAGTACGGTCTTTCTATGCACCGAGGGGAGGTTTTTCTCCCCCGAGCGGAGGTTTTTCTGTTTCGGACTCTCTCCTTTTCCCCTCTCACTCCCCGTAGAGGGTAGAGGGGGATCGTCTCCCACCCTGGAGTCTCCGATCCCGGCCCGATTTTATCTTCCCCGGTTCGCACTCACGTTAGAAGGCTCTCTCAGTGGATTCTGCGTCCTTTGTCTCCCAATCTCTCAGGTTTTGTAAGGTTTCCAATGGCTTCAGATCTTTTCTGTGTAATGTATGGGCGCGAGTGCAAGTACGGAGCTCCTTACTTCTCCGCCATCTTGCCCCCTCTCCAATCATTTCTAGCTTTTGACTCTTCTTTTTACCTTAACAATTGGAAACCACTGAAAGGGTTATTAATTGGCCTAATTTCAATATTGTTGTGCCTAAAGGATCAGGGAAGCTTGAGGAGAGGGAGAGAGATGAGGAAGCAGTTGCTGAAGCAGTCAGAACACACATACTTTTCAATCAAGTTTGCCATTTTATATGGATGCTTTTTGTGGCACCTCAAAGCAATTGGAATAGTCACATTGGATCACTGATCACATATCACCATAATAAAAGTAATAATGAAAAAGTTTGAAATATTGGGCGAATTACCATAATGTGACACATAGACAGAAAGTGGGCAAATGTTATTGGGAAATTGGTGCCAGTACACTTTTTGGATGCAGGTTTGCCACAGACCTTCAATTTATTTTTAAAAATGTAGTATCTGTGGAGTGCAATAAAGCAAAGCCCAATAACACCAGGTATGCCTGCATTAGATTATTTTTCTGACAATTTAAATACAATACCTTCACTGAGAAAGACTTGCATAAAACTTAAAGATGTATGTATTGGAATTATTTTAAATAAGGTCAGTGGCAACCCATTTGGCCTGGGTTTTCAAAAATTTTATTATTTAAAAGAATTAAAATATTTATAATATGTGTACAGGCCCATGTTAGTATATAAACATACATTGTCTTGGTCTGCCAACTGAGAGGTCCTAGAAGCAATGATACCCCAGTGTCAGTGAGACCAAATCTTGGTTTCTAATGCCAATCTCCATTAAAAGGAAACAGGGTTCCTGTTTGAATAGTTGATTGTATGTTTTGGTCGGGAAATACGTAAGTAAGGCTAGATCATCTCATAGTGCGAGGAAGAAAGAAAAATGTTAAGACACACACACACACACACACACAATGACAAGGGTATGTCAAATGGAAATAGGAGTAACTAAGATGTCACAATTGTTAAAGCTGAAAAATTTGAGCAACAAAATAAATAAAATAACACTGGACAATAACTAAGTGTAAAATAATTACACATGACATGATCTGGAGTCCCTACTGTTATAAACAAGTGATTGAATAAGTAAATAGGAGAAAATGGACAAATACCCTGTATATAGTAACATATGTAGTTGTAATTATGTAGATGTTATACTGTCAAGGAAATGTAGACTGATTCTTACTCCTCAAGTGTGAGCTGCACATAGTGGCTTCCTGCTAAAGAATACAGTATGGAAAGAGATGGGGGAAACAGTTGGTAAAGCAGTGAGAACACACACAACATATGTTGTATGGAAACAGTATGAAAAAATAATCTTACAGAGCAGACACATGACAAATACAAACTCAGCCATGGGATCAAGGTCAGCATCAAGAGTCATATAATGTTGGTGGTATGTACCATTGATATGATGTGATAGAAATGGTACTTTATCTCTGGTCACTTACTCCAAGATACATAGAAGTCCAGTCTAATAATGAGGAAAACATCAGACAAATCACAATCAAAGTATATCCTACAAAACACCTTACCAGTACTTCTCAAAACTGTCAACGTCATCGCAAACAAGGGAAACTTGAAAAACTGTCACAACCACTTAAAGTCAATAGGGTATCCAGATTAGAATCCTGGAACAGAAAAATGACATTAGGAAACAACTGTAAATATCTGTAAGTATGGACTTAATTACTAGTAAGGTATTAATATTGTCTCACTAATTATAACGAATGGGCTATACCAATATAATTATTAATAATAGGAAAAACTGATGGGCGCCTGGATGGTTAAGTCAGTTAAGCATCTGACTTCAGCTTAGGTCATGACCTCATGGCCTGCACCGTTCTCTGTGCTGACTGCTTGAAGCCTGGAGCCTGCTTTGGATTCTGCATCTCCTGCTCTTTCTGTCCCTCCCCCACTCATGCTCTGTCTCTCTTTTTCTCAAAACTAAGTAAACATTAAAAAAAAATAATAGGGAAAACTGAGTGTAGGAACCATGGGAATCCATCTATTATCTTCACAATTTTTCTGTAAATCTAAAACTGTTCTTTTTTTTTTTTAATGTTTTATTTATTTCTAGGAGAGAGAGAGAGACAGCGTGAGCAGGGGAGGGTCAGAGAGAGAGGGAGTCACAGACTGAAACAGGCTCCAGGCTCTGAGCTGGCAGTCAGCAAAGAGCCCGACGCGGGGCTCGAACCCACGAACCGCGAGATCATGACCTAAGCGAAAGTCGGACGCTTAACCGACTAAGCCACCCAGGCGCCCCAATCTAAAACTGTTCTAAAATAAAATGTTAAAAGAAAAGGAAACTGAATCATAATGATGAAGTTTTACTTCCAATTATTTGTGAGTGGCTTGAAATGTACCAACTCCTTCACTGAAATAAATGGAAAACTAAATGGATAGGATAACATTATACTCTGAAGACATCAGGTAGGTGCCAAAGCAATCATGACTTGACGGTACAAAATCTTGGAGAAGTGGATACCACACAGAGAGGCAAACCCACATTTTCTTGTGACTTTATCTCTGTGGTCATTTGCTGAGCATATAGAAATAGAAAGTGAAGGAGCGCCTGGGTAGCTCAGTCGGCTAAGCGTCCTACTTCGGCTCAGGTCATGATAACACAGTTCATGGGTTCAAGCCCCGCGTCCGGCTCTGTGCTGACAGCTAGCTCAGAGCCTGGAGCCTGCTTCTGATTCTGTGTCTCCCTCTCTCTCTACCTTCCCCTGCTTACGCTTGCTCGCTCTCTCTCTCAGAAATAAATAAAACATTAAAAAAAAGAAGTAGAAAGTGAATCCAAAAATATAGGTAAAGTCTCTGAAAACAAAATGTCTCTGAAAATCTATCTTCTTATGTTGGAGCATCAACAAGATGCAATAAGAAGCTCTTTAGGCCAGAATCCCAGGGGGAAAGGAAGAAAAATAAATGAATTCTATTCTGCAAACATTTTCTAAATTCTAAGACTGTGAAGAGAAGGAAATTAAAGCAAGCAAAAAGCCTTTGAGAAGCAGGATAGTCTAACAACCCATCAGTGTTGGGAAAACAAGAATTAACATTGAGGATGCACCATAAGAGGGGCCGTGGTGAACACCCCAAGCACTCAGCTACAATCCCTGAAGAGTAATAGCCTAGAGCAAATGTGAAAGAGACCACCACCAAAAGCAAAAACAAAAACAAAACCTACAAAAAACAAAAAAAACAAAACTTGTCCAATAACAACTAACTGAGCCATGAGTTACCCCAGCCTCTCATTCTATTAGAGTGACTAGTCCCAAACTTATTGACCAAAAAATAAAGTGATGAACTGTCTTTGAAGGATAATAAAAAATTTGCATACAAATTTCACACAAGGTATATGGTGTTGCCAAATGAAAAAAAATCCAAAGGAAAACTAAGAGAGTATAAACACAGATGCAGAGGTGACCAAGATTTTGGAGTTACCCAGCAAAGTCTTTACTATGGAAATAAGTAATAATTTTTAAGAGAACAGAGGAAAAGAGAAAATGATAAACAGGAATTTATTAAAAGAGAAACATTCAAATGAAAATTTTTTTAATTCAAGGATTTTAATTATAAACATAAAAGATAAACTTAAATTATCATATTAAAAAAAGAAAGAGAAAAATATGACCAGTTAACTATAAAACAGGTCAATAGAAAATATCAAAACTAAAGAGAAAATATAAAGGAATACATAATTAAAAAGTTAAGAATGCAATAAACTATGCAGGATATGCTATAAAGTTGTCATATAAGTGAATTGGTTTAAAAAAAAATTAACTAAGTGCAATTGGAAATCCAGAAATGTAGGCTGTGGAAAATGAGAAGCACTATCTGAAGAAATAAAGCTTAGAATTACCCTAGATAAATGAAGACATAACTCACACACTCAGCAACAGTTGTAAACTCCAAAGGATGAATAATACAAAGGGAAATACTGAACTGCCAAAGACCAAAGTATGTCTTTAAGTATCGAAAGAAAAAAAGACACATTACCCTCAAAGGAACAAAATTAACACAGGCATCTGACGTTGAACTAGAAATCATGGTTGCCAAATGACAATGGAATTCAAAGTGTGAAAAGAAGAAGAGAATTTATTATTTTTTTCACTCAAATGTCCATTTTAAGAAAAAGTAAATGAATAAACAAAGAAAAAAAGAGAAACAAACAAACAAACAAAAAATAACAGACTCTTAAACACAGAAAACAAATTGGTGTTTGCCAGAGGAGAGATAGTTGGGGGGATGGGTGAAATAGGTAAAGAGTGTTAAGAGTACACTGATCTTTTTGAGCTCTGAGAAATGATTACAGTTGTTGAATCATCATATTGTACACCTGAAAATAATATAACACTGTATGTTAATTATGCTTTGATTAAAAATAAATAAAAAGAAGCAGAATTTGATATCCAACAAAATGGGCAATAAAAATAAAAGTGAAATGGTGATGTTTTTAGGCTAAAGGAACATAGAGAGTGAGTGAGTGAGTGAAAGAGAGTTTGATTTTATGATTTTTATAGCAAGCTGCTTCTCTTTCTTTGGGTAAAACCTTTAAGATATTTGCATACTAGGGGCGCCTGGGTGGCTTAGTCGGTTGGGCGTCCGACTTTGGCTCAGGTCATGATCCTGTGATTCGTGGGTTCGAGCCCCGCATCGGGCTCTGTGTTGACAGCTAGCTCAGAGCCTGGAGCCTGCTTCAGATTCTGTGTCTCTCTCTCTCTCTGACCCTTCCCTGCTCACGCTGCCTCTCTCTCTCTCTCAGAAATAAATAAAAAAAACATTAAAAAATTTTTTTAAGATATTTGCATACTAATGTATTTCTTTGATGTATCAAGACTACCTATAATGTCCATTTGAACCTGAGTCCAGTTGTCTAAAATCACTTGGGCAAGACATTTTTAATCCTGAGTATCAGAACATCTGTAGCAAGCTTTGTGACATGGGATCAAAAAAATGTGAAACACATTCCGTGGTGGACATACTTATGGCAAGCTTAGAGCATGCTCAGAGCATGCTTAGAAGTACCTTTCTAGCAAAGGCAGGCCTAACAAAGGCATCAAAGGAGGAGGTAAAGTCAGAAGCCTGGGGTCCAAATTTAACTGCGCTAGTGGCTTTTCCCCAGTGCATGTTTTATTACAAAGCCCCAAATAGACCCTCTAAGAGAGAAAAGTTGTTATAGTCAAAGTAACCATGAGAAAGAGCTGTTCTTCCAAGATTACAGCAAAAGACACACTGTTTGATGTGATTGCTGGATTTTTTTGAAATTTATGCAAGCTTTAAGTTTAGCAGCTTCTGTAAGTAATTCTCCAAACTCCCCCCAAATTATTCTGTACATGAAATTTTATATATTCAATAGTAGGTCATGCTCCAGTTGAATTAAAAATGAAAACAAAAACAGAAAACAAAAAACAAACATGCAAAAAACCAAATCTTTCTCCAATAGTGCCCATGGTAGAGTAAGCACAGAGGGTGGGAGCAGTGGAGTCAGACTTCCCAACTTTTAATTCAGCAACGCCATTTACCTGCTGTCTGACCTTGAGCAACTTCTGTGATCCATCCATGCACACCTCATAAATGAGAAGGAAATTGCCTTCTCCTTTATTTTTTTAAGTTTATTTATTTATTTTTGAGAGAGAAAGAATACAAAAGTGGGGAAGGCTCAGAGAGAAGAGACAGAATCCCAAGCAGGCCCTGCACCATCAGCGGAGAGCCCAATGTGGGGGTCCAACCATGGACTGTGAGATCCTGACCTAAGCTGAGATCGAGAGTCCGAGACTTAACCAGCTGAGCCACCCAGGTGCCCCTACCTTCTTCTTTATATGGGTGTTGTGAGTTTAAGTAAACTACCATTTGTAAAGTGCATAATTGCCATCACTATAAACAAATATTATCTTTTGTTATTTCTTTAATACACTTCCTGTGAGGGAGAATTGTGATATTTCCACATTGCTTCATTTAGTAAATAGTCCATTAAATCAGCTGTTAGCATTTTGTTCAATGAGACATGCTTTAACATGGAAGTAGAATGAGATTTATATCTTGAATGCAAATAGGAAGAACTGGTTTCTTCTTGGCTTTTTATCATATTTGTCTGAGTACAATCTGAGTAATAAATCAGTCTGGGATTTAGAGTCAGAATTTTAAAAATAGGAACAGTGTCTTTGTTCACAAGATTTAGTGAAAAATCTTTCAGACCTACTATGAGTCATCTTCCTCCTTTAAGTCAGAAAGGAAATGTGGAAATAACACTGGTTGGTTGAATGAACTGCTCATCCACTAAGAAAATTGAAATTCTATTATACAAATCACATCTGACTATGTCTATTCTTTTGAAATCAGATTTAACCAATTACTCCTTAAAAGCAAAATTAACTTTCCATGGAACCTGAACAAATTATAATATTTAGAAGATGGTGACAGTGAAGTTTATACATATACCATTTTGTAGTTTTCATTTGCATCTCAACTTGCACTTTGAGAAAGGTAGAACATGTGCCAATATCTTTACTAATAGATAATGGACTAAATCTCAAGAAGATCACAGGTAAGGCCCACAGCAACACCCAATATATACTGCAACTAATGTTAGAGCCTCTTACTCTGAAGTCAGTGGCTTTTCCATGACATCACTGCAACAAAGGGTTAGCATTACTTCCTGTAGCTAGTTCTCAATTTTCAGAATATTTTAGTTTCTCTAGTTCTATGTTGGGTTAAACTTCACTGGTATACTTCCTAGCATGGTTGATATTGTATATCATTTTTTCCCATTATAGAGTTACATTCCCGCTTACAATCTATTGATCAGAGGAAGAGTCTTCAATCTGTACATTCACATAAGGGAGGACAACAATTTAAAATTATTTGTAAAAATAATTATAGTATTGTTGAAATTTAGAACTCTGGTAAGGTATGGTCTATTATATCCCATGTTTAAAATGCTAGCTAACAGATGGCAAACCTGAGTCTTAAAAGTAAACTTGCATATGTAAACTAGTGTCAAGGCTTAAGACAACTATTGTTTTTATTGAGTATATCATTCTAGAAAGTGACAGGGGAGTCCTGCTTAGCATAAAAGTCAAACAACTCTCCAACCCTATACTAAGGTACTTGTACCTGTCTACATCCTAGCAAGTCTGTCTGTCACACCATGCTTCTCCTCATTCTCTTCCACACCAAATTTAATCGTCCCTACTTTTGTAAGCAATAATATGTTCAGCAGGAAGCCATTTTTAAGAAATCTCTCAGGGGTGCCTGGGTGGCTCAGTCAGTTAAACGTCCCACTTTGGCTCAGGTCATGATCTCATGGTTTGTGAGTTCGAGCCCCACATGGGGCTCTGTGCTGACAGCTCAGAGCTTGGAGCCTGCTTCAGATTCTGTGTCTCCCTCTCTTTCTACCCCTCCCCTCCCCTCTTTCTCTCAAAAATAGAAAAGCATTAAAAGAAATTAACAAAAAGAAAAAAAAGAAATCTCTCAAAGACTAGCTCAAGTAGGCAGACATTTACTTCCACAATGCCCTGATCCTGCTCCAGGGTAGCATTTATCACACTGTGATGTATTCTAATTGTAATCACAGAGGAAATGTAAGACACAGATAAGAACAAGAAGTCTGGGTCCATCAGGCTTGGGTTTCAATTCCAGTCTTATACGTACAAATTGTGTCATCTTAGACAGTTATCTTCCCTCTCTGAGACTCAGTTTTCTCATCTGTAAAACGGGGAAGACAATACTAGTGCCTGCTTCAGAGACAAGGCTCTTGTGAGGATTAAATGAGCTTGAAAATAATAATCATTGCAGAGCTTAAATTGTATGTATGTTTCCAATAGATTGACCTATTTGTATACCAGGGATCTAGCAAAGTACATAATTCTCTCAAAAAGAAAGTACTTAGTAGATATGTGAGTGTGTGGAAGAAAACAGAACTATTTGTTTACAAAACAAGTGAAAAAGATAAATATTTCACTTTGCCAACATTTAGCTCTCATCTTAGAAATATTAATATGAGACCATTAAGATAATTCAGTAATAAAGGAAATGCATTTTGAATTTTAGTAATGTGCTTTACCCCTTGTTTATAATTTTATGATTTAAAATTTAATTAATAAAGGATACCTTTATCTACTTTGTACTTTACAAATAACACTTGTTTTGGTGTGTGAACAAAAATGTCTGAACTGAAATTTGTGAAAGGAACAGAGCAGATTAATTTATTAAGTTCTAGACATGAACAGACACTTCTCCAAAGAGGACATCCAGATGGCCAACAGACACATGAAACGATGCTCAGCATCCCTCCTCATCAGGGAAATACAAATCAAAACCACACTGAGAAACCACCTCCCGCCAGTCAGAGTGGCTAAAATGAGCAAATCAGAGAACTCTAGATGCTGCCGAGGATGTGGAGAA
>NW_027527432.1:390222-400882 GCF_008692635.1 Crocuta crocuta | reverse complement strand
GGAGGAACAAGGGGGAGAAGAAGGGCGGAAATGGTGGGGGAAAGGGAGAGAGGCAAACCATGAGAGACTCTTGAATGCTGACAAAAACTGAGGACTGATGGATGTGGGGGGGAGGGGGGGATGGGCATGGAGGAGGGCACTTGTGGGGATGAGCACTGAGTGTTATGTGGAAACTAATTTGACAATAAACTATTTGTAAAAAAAACAAAAAAAATAATTTATTAAGTTCTTTGATATACATGTTTATTGCACAGCACAAGCACATGGTTTACCACAATTTCATTTTATATGAAAACTCTGTATAATTTTGGCAGGAATCAGTTTTTAAAAATTTACACTCTTATAGCTTGGCACCTGTTTGGAGGCTGTCTGCCTCAGTAGGTAATTCAGTCCTTGATTAGGAATTCCTTAGAGGCTCAGGAGTTTAAACTATTAATGCTCATACAGAAGGTAACTCATCTAACTCACCTGAAGATTTTGACCTGACTTCCATTTTTCTTTTTAATCAACATAGAATCTGGGTAAATGCCGACCTATTTCTCAAGATTACTAAATGCTTGCCCGCTAGAGACAACCTTCCTTCACCATGGTAACATGTTATTAGCACAGCTGGCCATCAGTTACATAAACTGGGGGACATTTCCTTTGTCTAATGACACTTTTCCTATTGGTTCTGTTTCTATATGTTTGTCACTAAATGGATATTTCAATATAAGAAGTAGTACTTACAGATCCTGATATTCCCTGGACAATAAACCTGTTCTTTGGACCTTGCTCCCTTTTTCATTCTGCTCTCCACACTCACTGAGACAGAGGAATGGGGATACTTGCAGGGACACCACTTCCAGCTCTTCCTCTATCACGTCTTCCTGCCATTTCTTCTTTCTACTTTGTCTCATTCCTACATCTATCTCTGTGGCCATGGAAGAGGTCTGAGATCAGAGTCATGCTGCTTTGGATTCAGTAGTCCACCTTCTCCTTTTGACTGGCTCCAAAGCAAAAGGAGACTTACTCAATTTATCAGAATACCATACATTTACAGCAGGATTGCAGTGGTTTTCCAACAGCCTGACCCTTGACAATGTCCTTCTTGCATTCTCTTTGTTGTGCTCTGCTGACAGGAAGTCCCCACTGATCTAGATTCATAATCCATATGAGCCCAGCCCCACTCTGCTGTGGGTGACACATCAGCTTTTCACTGCAGCCGATGTCACCAATTCATGATCATCAATGACCTGGAGTCACTCTTCCAAGAGTACAAACAAACTGTTATTTGGTCAACCTGCTTACTCCTCCAAGAGAAGTAAAGAACATAATTCAATAAATCACACAGTCTGAGGAAGAGCTTACACTGAGGTAATAATGATAAGGACATTTCGAAATTACTCTGTTATTCTCTGTATTCTTATACCAAATGCATGAACAATGTTGGCAACTTGCATACCTCTAAATTTTCTTTTCCATTACCCCTATATACTAATGCTACCATTATTTCCTTCTCTTTCTCTCTCTCTCTCTTTATATAATATATAAAGTTAAGTAAATACATATAGTTAAATAAATATGATTTGTAATGTGTTTATCAAAGCCTTGCTATTAAACCATGTTAGGATCATTCCTTGATCCTTTACACCCAAGGCTTTGTTTTATCAATAAATAAAGCTCTAGAAATTTGGACTTTACCTAAAATTGCAATGTCATGACTTGCCGATTTGTCAGGACTAATTATGCTGAACTTAGAACAAAGTCTCTTTAAAAAGAAAAAAAATTAGCTAGCAAGCCTACAGATTTAATGAGAACTTGAAGTGTAGACTTGGCTAAAAAATTCATCACAGCTTCCCTAAATATGTCTTAAGTAAAAGGATAAGATGCATTCTAAGAGCTTGTAATAAAACTCTTCTGCAATAAAATCATAGATAAAGGAGTAAAAAATTACATGTTTTGGTCTTTGTTTAAGTCTCACATCAAAAAGATCTAAAAGATGTTGTGAAGTTAATGCTACTGGCTCCTAGAACATCATAAGGTGTTTAAGTCTATGACCCAAAGTGAATCTCTGCACCAAGTGAGCATTTGGGCTAGTTAATGGGGTGACAAGTGGAGTAGATAGATCTGCTGTATTCAGATGTCTCATCCCAGGTCCTTCTCTCACAGGGTTCCTCTTTCTTTATGCCATTGTTATTACACTGAAGGCCAGAATGCTTTCTTGGAAATGAATCTTCAAACTACCACTTGGATTGAATGGAATGGCACTGTTTTATAAAGAAATCTGTTTTGCTGAAATAGAACAGCTATTTGTTTATGACAGATATTTATAATGTTCTTTTATAGTGAAAGAACCACTGGTAAAAATACATCTGTGCATTTACTTTTTGCATATAAAGGCAGGCCTTTAGTATCACACCTGATATTAGAAGTGTCTGTCATCAATGAGACTCTATTGTCTTCAATTCACAAACTGTTCATGGCCCCAAAGGAAAGGATGATATATTAAATAAATGGAATTTGAAAGAATTAGTTATTTTGAATGAGGAGAAAATACTTATAATAAAATGTTAGAGAAAAATAATTGTATAAAATCTTCTATGTATTTGTTGGAGTGTTGGTGTATACTGAAATAAAAGAAAAGAAAAACATAATGGTTGTTTTATTGTCATTTCTGGGAAATATTTTCCATTCTTCTTATATTGGTGTGCATACTGCACATATTTTTAAGTATTGTTTTTCTTAAAAACTTAAAAATCACAGGAAAATATATAAAAGAGGAATCAATCTCCATCCTCCACCAATAATTAGTATCTTGGTATATATATATACATATATATGTCTCCAGAGTTTTTCTGGTTTTTTTTTAACATAAAACGCACTACTACTTTTCATACAATAGATTTGTTAGCATATATATACATACTTAAAAATACCTCAAAAGTGGATAAAAGTAAAACGGTTAAAGTTTTTTTAAAGTATCTCTTAGTAAAGTCCACATAAATATTAGGTAGATGTCTTCTAAAACAGTATGCAAGTGAATCCACAGAAATTAATAGACCAATATGTAATCATATAAATGTACATATATTTTTGGACAACTTAGAAGAAACAGATGAATTCCTAAAACCATATAACCTTCCAAAACTAAAACAGGAAGAAAGAAAATTTGAACAGACTGATTACCAGCAATGAAATTGAATCAATAATCAAAAAACTCCCAACAAACAAAACTCTAGGACCAGATGGCTTTATAGTTGAATTATGACAGATATTTACAGACTTAGTACCTGTTCTCAAACTATTCCAAAAACATAGAAGAGGAAGGAAATCCTCTAAATTCATTCTCTGAGGCCAGTATCACCCTGATACCAAAACCAGGTAAAGACACCACCAAAAAAGGAATGATGAGCCAATATCTCTGGTAAACATAGGTGAAAAAATCCTCAATAAAATATTAGCAAGCCAAAATACTTGAAGAGAGAACAGGCAGTAAATTTCGACATGAGCTATAGCAACTTCTTTCTAGATCTGTCCCATGAGGCAAGAGAAATAAAAGCTAAAATGAGCCTTTGGGACTACATCAAAATTAAAAAAAAAAAAAAAAAAGCTTCTGTACAGTAAAGGAAACAGTCAATAAAACTAAAAGGCAACCTACTGATGGGAGAAGATATTTGCAAATGATATATCTGATAAAGGGTTAGTATCCAAAATATATCAAGAACTTATACAACTCAAAACACACACACACACACACACACACACACACACACACAAAACGGGCAGAAAACATGAACACACATTTCTCCAAAGAACATATATATGGACAACAGACATGAAAAAAATGCTCAATATCATTCATCATCATGGAAATGCAAATCAAAACTACAATGAGATATCATCTCACATCTGTGGAAAACGCTAAAATAAAAAACACAAGAAACAACAGGTGTAGGCGAGGATGTAGAGAAAAAGAAATCCTCTCTCAATTGTTGGTGGGAATGCAACTTTGTGCAGCCACTGCGAAAAACAAAGTGAAGATTTCTTCAAAAATTAAAAATAGAACTGCCCTGTAATCTGGTAATTGCACTACTGGGTAATTATCCAAAAAATACAAAACACTAGTTCAAAGGGATACATGCACCACTCTGTTTGCTGCAGCATTATATACAATAGCCAAACTATGGAAATAGCCCTAGTGTCCTTTAACAGATGAATGAGTAAAGAAGAGGTGCTATATATATTCAATGAAATATTGTTCAGTCATAAAAAGAATGAAATCTTGCCATTTATAATAACATGGATGGATCTAGAGAGCACAATACTAAGCCAAATAGGTTAGACGGACAAAGAATAATAGCATATGATCTCACTCATATGTGGAATTATAGAAACAAAACAAAAAAGCAAAAGAAATGAGAGAGAGAGAGGGAGAGAAGAAACCAAGACACAAACTCTTAACTATAGAGAACAAACTGATGGTTACTAGAGGGGCGGGTTGGTAGGGAATGGGTGATAGGGATTAAAAAGTACACTTACTGTGATGGAAAAAAACAAACAAAAACATACCAGCAGCAACAGCAATTATTTAAAATTTAGACCAACAAAAACATTTTTTAGGGACATTGTTGGGAATTGCAAGGCATGATGCTAAAAATCAATTAACTAATTAATTAAATGTAGATATGATTTATAACAATTTTATATTTGGTGCTATTTTCTAAATTAAAGAATGTATATAATCTCTCTTCATTCTAATAGAATAATAGGAAATTAAAGAGTGGAGAAATTAAAACTTCAAATAAATGTTTTTTTCATTAACAAATATATTTTCTAATTTTTTTAATGTTTTATTTATTTCTAGGAGAGAGAGAGAGACAGCGTGAGCAGGGGAGGGTCAGAGAGAGAGGAAGTCACAGACTCTGAAACAGGCTCCAGGCTCTGAGTTGGCAGTCAGCACAGAGCCTGACGCGGGGCTCGAACCCACGAATCGCGACAAATATATTTTCTAAAAAGTCCTCTGGGGGTGCCTGGGTGGCTCAGTTGGTTCAGCGTCCAACTTCAGCTCAGGTCATGATCTCATGGTCTGTGAGTTCCAGCCCTGCATTGGGCTCTGTGCTGACAGTTTAGAGCCTGGAATTTGCTTTGGATTTTATGTTTCCATCTCTCTCTGCCCGCACCACCCCCACTCACACTCTGTGTCTCTCTCTCCCTCTCAAAAATAAACATTTAAAAAAATTTTTAAGTCCCTCTGAAGTTAAGAAAAGCTTTTATACATTTCAGACTTAGACTAATTATTAGTCTTTTGCTTTAATTTTAGACAGACTCAATAATTTCATCACCATAACATTGAGGTGGTGACAATATCCTTCAGCTGGAGATAATCAGAAACATGCCTGCAGCTGAATAAGGTAGAGTTATTACTCATTGCAGTGAAGGAGAACATGCTCTGTGAGAATCATGGAACATCTCACTAAAAGGGACTTAAATGAATTATTATAGCATTCAGGTGTCTGAGGGAAGTTTTGAGGATTTGGGCTTGGCTCTGATTTTGAATGCTACCATATTCCTATCTGTGTCAGGTCAGCTCCTAGCAACGCCAAGGGAGCCTGGGCCAGTAGTATCAAGCCAGCTCCCAGATACCAGAGACTCTATTCTTTCTCAGATACACTATCTTTCTAAGCTCTCCTCTCAATAATATCTTACATATCGCTTACATTTTGATTTTTCACTGTTAGATTCCATAAATTTCAAATTATTTTCTGGAATATTTCCCAAAGTTTTAAAAATCTTTCTCTATCAAGGTGAATTCAATGATTACTAAATTTCCTAATGTAATATCCCTTTGTCCTTGAGTAATTTTTTTAAACAGGTGAAAATAAAATTTAATTACATATGTACAGGGAAGCCACCTAAACATGAGACATTGAAAGCAGTCAGACAAAATGAGGTATATATGCTGTCTTGTGCTAAGGGGAGGAAGTAGGGTCTGAGAAGTCTAAGGGAAGGAAAGCAATTTACAGGAAAATGAAGAAGAGTAAATGTTTGGTAAACAAATGTTTGCTGGGCTCTGCAGAAATAATGGGATATACAGAGGAATTTTAGGAAACAGACTTTGCTAAATTATTTTCTCTCTGCCACTGCTACTTCATATCATACTGTAATTGTTCTATGGTGATAACTCCCTTCCT
This sequence comes from Crocuta crocuta, assembly GCF_008692635.1. Taxonomy (NCBI): domain Eukaryota; kingdom Metazoa; phylum Chordata; class Mammalia; order Carnivora; family Hyaenidae; genus Crocuta; species Crocuta crocuta. The sequence goes on along the minus strand of NW_027527432.1, from coordinate 394,709 downwards.
GGAGCAGCTCCTCTATTTAAATTCTTTTAAGCAGGGGGTAGGCAAACTTTGAAATTTACTTTTTGAAATAAAAAAAACTTCATTTTCCCTACCTTTTTACTTAAAATGTTTTTTTCTTATTTCTCTTTTTTTTAATTTAAATTTTAGTTAGTTGGAATAGAGTGCAATATTGATTTCAGAAGTAGAGTTTAGTGATTAATGACTTACATACAGCACCCAGTGCTCATCACAATAAATGCCCTCCTTAATACTTATCACCCATCTAGCCCATCTCCCACTCACTTCCCTCCATCAACCCATAGTTTGTTCTCTATCATTAAAAGTCTCTTGTGGTTTGTTTCCCTCTCTTCTCTCCTACTCCTTCCCATATGCTCATGTTTTGTTTCTTAAATTTTACATATGCGTGAAATCATATGGGATCTCTCTTTCTCTGATTGACTTACTTTGCTTAGCATAATACATTCTAGCTCCACCCATGTCTTTGCAAATGGCAAGATTTCATTCTTTTTGATGACTAATATTCTATTGGGTGTATGTGTGGATGGACAGATAGAAAGAGAGAGAAAGAGATCACATATTTTTTAATCCATTCATTAGTCAATAGATATTTGGGCTCTCTCCATATTTTGCCTATTGTTGATAGTGCTAAACGCTAGGCTACATATACCCCTTCAAATCTCTATTCTTGTTTCCTTTAGGTAAATACCTAATAGTGCAATTGCTGAATCATAGGATCTCTTAAGGAGCCTCCATACTGTTCTCCAGAGTGGCTACACCAGTTTGCATTCCTAACAACAGTGTAAGAGCACTCCTCTTTCTCTGTGAATTCACCAACACATGTTCTTTCTTGTGTTGTTTATCTAGCCCTTCTGAATGGTGTGAGGTGGTATTTCATCATAGTTTTGATTTGTATTTCCTTGATGATGAATTATTTTGAGCATCTTTTCATGTATTTGTTAGCCATCTGGTTGCCTTTTTTTGACAAGTGTCTGTTCATGTCTTCTGCCCATTTCTTAACTATTTTATTCTTTATTATTTGTTTTTTGGGTATTAAGTTAGATAAGTTCTTTATAGATTTTGGATACTAACACTTTATCAGGTATGTCATTTGCAAACATCTTCTATATTTCTTTTTCTTTTTTTCTTTTTTACAAATAGTTTATTTTCAAGTTGGTTTCAATATAACACCCGGTGCTCAACCCCCAAACGTGCCTTCCTCTATGCATATGTGCAAACATATGATATTTGTCCTTTACTGCCTGACTTATTTTGCTCAGCAAATAATACCCTCAAGGTCTATCCATGTTGCTAAACGTGTCCAGATTTCATTCTTTCTCATTGCCATGAGGTATTCCATCGTACAGATAAACCACATCATCTTGATCCATTGGTCTGTTGATGGGCACTTAGGCTCTTTCCATGTCTTGGCTATTGTTGAGAGTGCTGCTATGAACATTGGGGTACATGTGCTCTTATGCATCAGCATTTCTGTATCCCTTGGGTAAATTCCTAGCAGTGCTATTGCTGGCTCATAGGGGAATTCTATTGTTAGTTTCCTGAGGAACCTCCACGCTGTTTTCCAGAGGAGCTGCACCAGTTTGCATTCCCACCAACAGTGTAGGAGGGTGCCCATTTCTCCACATCCTCGGCAGCATCTAGAGTTCTCTGATTTGCTCATTTTAGCCACTCTGACTGGCGGGAGGTGGTTTCTCAGTGTGGTTTTGATTTGTATTTCCCTGATGAGGAGGGATGCTGAGCATCGTTTCATGTGTCTGTTGGCCATCTGGATGTCCTCTGGATGTTGGAGAAGTATCTGTTCGTAACTTCTGCCCATTTCTTCACTGGGTTGTTCGTTTTTTGGGTGTGGAGTTTGGTTAGTTCCTTATAGATTTTGGATATTAACCCTCTATCTGATATGTCATTTGCAACTATCTTTTCCCATTCCGTTGGTTGCCTATTAGTTTTCTGGGTTGTTTCCTTGGCTGTGCAGAAGCTTTTAATCTTGATGAGGTCCCAATAGTTCATTTTTGCTCTTGATTCCCTTGCTTTTGGGGATGTGTCAAGTAAGAAGTTGCTGCGGTGAAGGTCAAGGAGGTTGTTTCCTGCTTTCTCCTCTAGGGTTTTGATGGTTCCCTGTCTCACGTTCAGGTCCTTTATCCATTTTGAGTTTATTTTTGTGCATGGTGTGAGAAAATGATCTAGTTTCCTTCTTCTGCATGTTGCTATCCAGTTCTCCCAACACCATCTGTTAAATGAGCTGTTTTTTTTTTTCATTGGATATTCTTTCCTGCTTTATCAAAGATTAGTTGGCTGTATACCTTTGGGTCCCGCTCTGAGTTCTCAATTCTATTCCATTGGTCTATGTGTCTGTTTCTGTGCCAATACCATATGGTCTTGATGATGACAGCTATGTAGTAGAGGCTAAAGTCTGGGATGGTGATACCTCCCATTTTAGTTTTATTTTTCAGTTTTACTTTGGCTATTCGGGGTCTTTTGTGGTTCCATACAAATTTCAGGATTGTTTGTTCTCGTTTTGAGAAGTATGCTGGTGTAACTCTGATTGGAATTGCATTGAATGTGTAGATTGCTTTGGGTAGTAATGACATTTTAACTATATTTATTCTTCCTATCCATGATCATGGGATGTTTTTCCATTTCTTTGTGTCTTCTTCAATTTTTTTCATAAGTTTTCTATCGTTTTCATCACACAGATCTCTAATCTTGGTTAGGTTTATTACTAGGTATTTTATGGTTTTTTGTGCAATTGTGAATGGGATCAGTTTCTTGATTTCTCTTCCTGTTGCTTCATTATTGGTGTATAAAAATGCAACCGAATTCTGTGCGTTGATTTTGTACCCTGCAACTTGGCTGAATTCTTAGATTAGTTCTATTGGCTTCTGGTGGAGTCTGTCGAGTTTTCTATGTAGAGTATCAGGTCGTCTGCGAAGGTGAAATNTTATCTTTTCTTTTGTTGATGTGATGTATCACATTGATTGATTTGCGAATGTTGAACCAGCCCTGTAACCTAAGAATGCATCCTACTTGATCTTGATGGATGATTCTTTTTATGTGCTGGTGGATTCGATTTGTAAGTATCATGTTGAGGATTTTTGTATCTGTATTCATCAAGGATATTGGCCTGTAGTTCTCTTTTTTTGCTGGATCTCTGTCTGGCTTGGGAATCAGAGTGTGCTGGCTTCATAANTATGATCTCAATTCTTTTATATTTATTGAGGGCTGCTTTAAGTCCCAGTATGTGATCTATCTTGGAGAATGTGCCATGCGCACTTGAGAAGAAGGTAAATTCCCTGGCCTCAGGATGAAAAGTTTTAAATATATCCGTCATATCCATCTAGTCCAATGTGTCTTTCAAGTCCATTATTTTTTAATGATTTTCTGTCTGGTTCNCCTATGTCTTTTGATTGCAGCATTCAGCCCATTTACATTCAGTGTTATTATTGAGACATGTGGGTTTAGAGTGTTTGTCTGCTTTGTGGGGTTCATGTTAGTGGCGGTGTCTCTGGTATCTTTGTTCCTTGCAACCTTTCCTTCAGAGCGTCCCCCTCAGGATTTCTTGTAGGGCTGGCTTCGTGGTGACAAATTCTCTCAATTTCTGTTTATTTGGAAAGGCTTTTATCTCTCCTTCTATTTTGAATGATAGGCTTGCGGGAGAGAGGATTCTTGGTTGCCTATTTTAANTAGCTTTCTGGCTCTTGTTAGTTTTAAAGATTTGTTATGCTCTCTGCACCTATGAGCCCTGCTGTATCCAAGAAGACTCTTTGACTGTCCAGGGCGTATCTTTTCAGATAGTGTTTTTTGAATGGTATCTCTTGGTTTCTCTTGTTGGGACCTTGATTCTTTTATTTTCCTACTCGTAGTGATATGTGGGACTCTCCACCTTATGTACCCTGGCTTGTTCTTGAGGTAGCCCTGGAAAAGAAAACAGACAGACAAACACACAGGGAGCAGGAGCACACAAATACACAGACAAATTCAACTAACATGCAAACCGAGATGGAAAATCAAAAAGTTAAGATAAAAGACGGTGGAGGGGGGGCGAATATTAGAGAGTAAAAAATACATAAAAGGGTCAAAAAGAAGAAAAGAAAAGGAAAAAAGAAGAAAACCAATGGACAAAGAACGGTTTAAAGCATATAACAGGATTTCCCAGCTATAGTTAAATAGCTGTGTGTATGCAGTGCTGAGCATAGAGAAAGAGAGAGAAGACTGGACGGGGATGAGGCAAAATTGGAACTAGAATGAACAGGCAGAAGGGATAAGAAGCTTTTTTCAAAGAGCTAAAAGGTGGAATATGGTTGGATAGGTGAGAGAAGGACGCTGGTGTTATCCAGAGAAACTACATAGTCTAATTACTCTTGAGAGAAAGAGATGAAAATGTCCATAGGTGTAGAATTTACATCTACAGAATGGACTAGTTAATCAGGTCAGTGTTCCGGGAAAAAGAGTAAAAAAAAAAAAAAAAAAAA
>NW_027527432.1:346793-390068 GCF_008692635.1 Crocuta crocuta | reverse complement strand
AAAAAAAAAAAAAAAAGAAGGGAGGAGTGCCACTCTCTAGCAGGGATGGACATGGTGTGATCCAATGGGTCAGGCGGGAGTTCTGCCTTAGTGGTTGTGGTGAGGAGATTGGCGGTCCACCAGTCCCTTATTGACCCAAGCGCTGCACCTCGCTTTTTTGGGTATGTAAACTCCCTGTGCCAGGTGGGTCACGCTCTTTAACCCAGGCCAGGCTAGTTTCCAAGAGCCCCACTGAGCGGTAAACACAACCTCGCAATCCCCTCAGGGCAACTCCAAGCCTCTTGCCTAGCCCTGGGGGTGGAGCCAGAAGCCGCTGCTCCAGTTCCTCCAGGTCAGGTTGGTGAGCATGGGCGGGGGTTTGTCTGCAGGGCACGTCTGGCCCACTGGAGAGAGGGAAACCAGGTCCCTCTGTGTCTCGTCACCTGAAACATGAACTCGTAGGCAAATCTCCCAGTTTTAAGCCCTTTGCCTTCCCTCTAAAATTCCAGCCGGCTCAGAGCACAGAGGTATGCGCACGGCTCCTCCAGAAATCCAGCCGCACTGGGAGTACAAAGGAACAAAGGAGCGGTGCCCGCGAGTGTGCAGCCACTCCGGGATGAGATGGCGCGCAGGGATTTTGCGCGCACCGTCCTTCTGTGCCCCGAGCGGAGGTTTTTCTGTTTCCCAGCGGCAGGGACCATATCTTGAGTAGTGTCGGACTCTCTCTTTTTCCCCTCTTATTCGCCGCAGAGGGGGATTGCCCCGTCTCTCCAGTCTCCGAACCGTGCCCGAGTTTATCTTGCCCAGTTCGCACTCACGTTAGAAGGCTTTCTCAGTGGATTCTGCATCCTTTCTCTCCCTATCTCTTGGGTTCTGTAAGGTTTCCTATGGCTTCAGATCTTTTCCGTGTGAGATATGGGGGCAAGTGCAATGCACGGAGCTCCCTACTTCCCCGCCATCTTGCCCCTCCTCTCCCATCTTCTACATTTCTGTAGCCTGCCTTTTCATTTTGTTGATGGTTTCCTTTGCTGTGCATAAGCTTTTTGTCTTCAAGTCCCAATAGTTCATGTTTGCTTTTGTTTCCCTTGTGGTTGGTGATATGTGTAGTAAGAAGTTGTCCCAGCTGAGGTCAAGGATATTGCTGCCTGTGTTCTTCTCTAGGAATTTGACTGTTTCCTGTATCACTGTTAGGTCTTTCATCTATTTTGAATTTATTTTTGTGTATGGTGTAACACAGTGGTCCAGTTTCATTCTTCTGCATGTTGCCATCCAGTTTTCTCAACACCGTTTGTTAAAGAGACTGTCTTTTTTTCACTGGATATTATCTCTGCTTTTCAAAGATTAGTTGACCATATTGTTGTGGGTCCAAATCTGGTTTTCTACTCTGTACCACTGATCTATGTGTCTGTTTTTGTGCCAGTGCCATACTGTCTTGATGACTACAGCTTTGTAATATAGTTTAAAAATCCAGAATCATGATGTCTACAGTTTTGTTTTTTTTTTTTTCAGGATTGTTTTGACTCTTCAGGGTCTTTTGTGGTTCCATACAAGCCATAGGACAGTTTGTTCTAGTTCTGCAAAAAAATTTCTGGTGGTATTTTGATATATATTGCATTCAAAGTAGGTTGCTTCGGGAAATATAGACATTTTAACAATTTTCTTTCAATCCACGAGCATGGAATGCTTTTCCATTTTAATTTGTTTCATTAGTGTTATGTAGTTTTCAGAGTATAGATCTTTTACCTCTTTAGTTAGATTTATTCCTAGGTATCTTATTCATTTGGTGCAATTGCAAATGGGATGGATTTCTTGATTATTTTTCTGCTGCTTCTTTATTGGTGTATAAAAATGCAACAGATCTCTGCACATTGCTTTTATATCCTAAAATTTTGCTGAATGCATGTATTCTAGCAGGTTTTCGGTTGAGGATTTCAGGCTTTCAACATAGAGTATCATTTTGTCAGCAAATAATGAACATTTGACTTCTTCCTTGCTGATTCAGATACCTTTATTTCTTTTTTGTTGTTGTCTGATTGCTGAGGTTAAGACTTCTAGTACTATGCCGGGGCGCCTCGGTGGCTTAGTCGGTTAAGCGTCCGACTTTCGCTTAGGTCATGATCTCGCGGTTTGTGGGTTCTAGCCCCGCGTCGGGCTCTGTGCTAACTGCCAGCTCAGAGCCTGGAGCCAATTTCAGAGTATGTATCTCCCCCTCTCTCTCTGACCCTCCCCTGCTCACGCTGTCTCTCTTTCTCTCCTAGAAATAAATAAAAAATTAAAATAAAAAAAAAAGACTTCTAGTACTATGCCAAATAGTAATCCTGAGAGTAAACATCCTTATCTTGTTCCTGACTATAGGGAAAAATCTCTTGTTTTTTTCCCCCATTGAGGATGATATTAGCTGTGGGTCTTTTAGTTGTTGAGGTATGTTCCATCTCACCCTACTTTGTTGAAGGTTTTTATCAAGAATGGATCCTGTGTTTTGTATGCTTTTTCTGCATCTGTTGAAAGGATCATATAGTTCTTATCTTTTTTTTATTAATAAATATAGTGTATTATGTTGATTGATGTGTCAATATAGAACCAGCCTTATAGCCCAAGAATAAATCCTACTTGATCATCCTAATTCTTGTAATGTACTGTTGAATTCTATTTGCTAATATCTTTTTGAGAATTTTTGAATTCATATTCATCAAGAATATTGACCTATAATTCTCCTTTTTTTATTGGGCTCTTGAAACCTTTAGAAAAATGGCAAGGATAATTCAATGAACATCTGTATGCTCTTCACCTAGATTCACCAATTGTTAACATTTTGTTGCATTTTCTTATCTGAGGGATGGCCAAGCTAACACTGTTAATGGTATATGTAAGAAACTTTTATGTATAGGATAGCCTGTCCACACATATTGTGCTGTGGGATGGATCTGGAGGTGGGGAGAGAAGGAGGAAGCTTCAAGCTCGGAGCCAGTAACTACAAACTTACTTTCCTTATAGTTCCATGTTCCAGGATGGAATTCCAAAGATCCAGGAATTTCAAATTTGAACCTAAACTACTAGGTCATAATAAAGTATAATTATCAAGTTAGGAGGGTAAAGAAGATAAAAACATATTTTATTACTTTACTAAGTTGGCTTATGCTTTTTTTTAAACTCTAGATTTTGTAATAAAGGTCTCTGTTTATAATCTTGTCCTGGGCCCTGCAAATGTTAAGAAGATACCTAACACTTATTTGGAAGGTCAAAGGAGATATTGCCTTTCCACTGATTTCATTTATAAGTAATATAGGGGTTCAGAAGGAGTGGCCCCAAGATATAATGCTTTGGCAAGAAGGGTGAAAACTGTTGGGGCCCAAAAGACTCAGAAAGAAAGATGACCTTTTCACTGAATTTTTAATTTGAGCCAAAATTTAATGGGGTTGATTTTAATTTTAAGTTGTTTTTTTTTTCCACGGAGGACTCATGATTGCTGTATTCCCTGACTTCTTTTATGTTTAAGAATGTTTGCTCTTGCCTGTATTCCTTAATTGTGTCTTAGCTAAGTCAATTTCTTTCCCTGAGAATGTTGTAGACATTGTTCTATTGTCTTCCAGCCATGGCAGTTGTTTTGGAGAAATCTGAGGCCAATGCAATGGCTTTCCCTTGGAAACATACACCATATTAGAAAGATAGCAGCTCTATGGTAATCATCATTTAAAAATCACTCATGGTAATTACTGTGAATTTCCACTACTTCATCAACATGGCATGTCTACTCACTCATATGAGAAGCATCACCTTTTGGAGTTATGATTGAGCTTATTCTAGCTTTTGACTAAATTTAGGAAAAAGATTCCCATTAAGAACTTCTTATCAATCAAATCTGGTCAATTATAGTGGTATTAAGCACAATGCCTTCACCATCCAAAGATAACTAATGTTATATGGCTTAAGATATACTTTTTTCATATTTATAATTGCACATTATGACAATTCTTAAGATTTTTAGGATTTAATTTGATTATAATTAAGACTAATTCTAGAATATTGAAAACAGATTTCAGAACTGGTTGCATTCTAAGCGCTAATTGGTCTCAGATAAAACATTCCCCAGAAAAAGTCTCAGAAGATAAGATATAGTACACAATGTAGATTGGCTTTCTAATGTCTGTTTTTCCATTCACATCTTCCATTATTGAAACAATAGCACTAAATCTAGAGACATATTACTGACTATAAATCCAGTCATTGATGAGAGGCACAAGCCATATTAAAAAAAAATGTTCAACTCCAATTTGAGGATTAGTCTTACATTTGTTTTTAAAAACCAAATCCTTTTTGATAAAGAGCTTTGTTTTAATGGAAATACTTATTTCCATGTAAGAAACAGGCTTCTGAAAATATTGATAAGTAGTGAGCATTAGCAGCAATTAAGTTTGTAATCCTTATTGAAGTAATTAGATACAAATATGAATTTTACTTGGTCCCTATTCTGAAAAACATCAAAGGTGACAAAAACAGCATAGTTTAAAAACACAGTTGACATGTGCTGACAACTTCCTTCTTCTGGGGCCTGTTTAAGGGCTTTACATTTATTAACTTATTTGATCTTCCCAATGACCATAGGAAATATAGATACCATTATTATTACAAGTTCACAGGTGAAGAAAGTGAAGACACAAAGAGATAGGCTACCTAGTCAAAATCCAGATAATACAGTTGCTATGGCTGTGCTCTTAAGTATGCTACTCTGCTTCTTCACAAAATAAGACTTCTGTTGATGGATGAGCAAATATACCAGCAATTCTGATAATCACAGAGAACAAAACTATTGCATTTGAGTCTACAAAGAACATCAGAAAATTTGAAGACACTGAGGATATTACCAAAAGAGTGAGGAAGGCAAGGCAGGACCGGAGTCCACAGCTATTCCTATGAGAATTGCCCTATGAGGGCAATATATCGCTTAACCTACTCATCCATTTGGCTGTAGTCTAACATGACAATTGGATTTCCATTCAGTTATTGACTGATATGATTAGTAATCATCTGTTCTGAGAAATGCCTCTTGCTAGGCATTAGAATGAAATCGTGAGTGAAGGAAGCAAAGGCCTAGCTCTTATTGAGTTTGTAGTCAGTAGGGAAGATGGAAATTAATCAATAATGTCACTGAAAAGTATGAAATAACAACTTTCATAAGTTAAGGAGTACTCGTGTGTAAAATTCTCTGTAAAACATTAACTGGGGAGCCTGACTTCACCCCAGTGGTCAGGAAGGTGATCTTCAAACTGAGACCTGAAGGGACAAGCATATACTCACCAAGCAAAGGGGTGCATTTGACATATTGGAAAGGCTGGCTCTGGGAAGCCAGTGTTAGAAGGAGCACAGTGCCACTAAAAGAGAGCCTGGTATCTGGAGAAAGCAAAAAAGAAATATGAACTTGGAGAAGAAATATATGTCTCTCTCTATGGAAAATATACCTTACATATGAACTGACCAGAGCTGATCAGAGAGGGAGTAGGAAGACAGTTGAGGAAATTGAATGCAGGGAATTGGTTAGACAAGTGATTGAAAGGCAGAGAAGGCAACTAGGGGATATGAGACAACCCAGATACTAGTAAAAATGGAAGACTCTACTCTCCCATGTTAGTGGGACGAAGGAAGGAGTGTTCAGAATAGCCTCATAGAAGCCCAGTTAAGAGTGGCCTCATAGAACTTTGTGGGCTCCATGTCTCTGAGAAATGGTCTAAGACAACCAGGGAGAGGGAAAATACCCTGGTTTCTCCCATTATCCACTCTGTCAGTTACTTTTTCCATTGGTAACCATTTACCCAGAAGCTGGGGAAATAGCTACAGTTGCCAGTCTCCATGAGATACAGAATGGGACAGAGAAGAGACAAGGGATAGATCGCTCTGTAGATAGAGGCCCAGAGGCAAGGGATAGATAGCTCTAAACACATAACATAAATGTGTCTTGTTAATTAAAAGAATTCCTTAAATTCCCACTCCCTAAAATCTGCCTGTTCTGGAGACATTTTCTATGCTAAGTCCCATATGTCAATTTGAAATCCTAAAAATCTGCCCAGCCTACTCTCTGATCTCATTTATTTTAATTTTAGTATATATTCACTTGTTATGTAAAGTTAACATAGTGGAATATAAAACCTACAGAGTTTGGTGCCACAATCTGATTAACTATATTAATAATACAACTAAGTGTCTATTATTTTTTGTAATTTCCAGACATCATCTGTATTTACTATTTAAAAAAAAATGAACCCGGGGCGCCTGGGTGGCTCAGTCGGTTAAGTGTCTGACTTTGGATCAGGTCATGATCTCACAGTTCATGGGTTCAAGCCCCATGTCGGGCTCTGTGCTGACCGCTAGCTCAAAGCCTGTAACCTGATTCAGATTTTGTATCTCCCTCTCTGTCTGACCCTCCTCTGCTCATGCTCTCTCTCTGTCTCAGAAATAAAATTAAAAAAAAATTTTTTTAAATGAGCCCACGTACCTTATATAAGGGAGAATGAAAAGATAAAAGATGACCTTAGATTTAGCCTTGAGTGGCTGTCTTATCAAAATAAGAATCAGTACCTGTTTCCAGTTGTTGAAAGGGGTGGTAGAAACAGACCAGCATGTTTGTCCCTAAAGAATGCAAATTTCAACCACAATGATGTGCTAAGAATAGAGATTTTCTTCTCCAAAGAAAGCTTCATAAAGCTCCCAAAATATTCCCTATAGATAGTTATGGACTGATCAAGAAGCCAGTCCTTAAAGCTTCTTAGAGTTCTTAGAATCAGTCACCTCACAACCATTTTAAACCTCATCACAGATATAATGAATTACATCCTCATAGAGGCTCATTCTTCTACAGTCTAAATCAGGCTTCTTAACTGACAGTTCATCTCTGACACTGACTTTGAAGGAGTTCCATCAGGTGTGAAAAATGCCACAGATTTAGAACATAAGATTTGAACAGACTTTATACAAAGTAAAATATGTTTATGAAACATCCCAGGTGAACTATTCTCATCTGACTTCTTCAGGCACTTGAGGCTGTGCCCAAAGTTCTGTCTTGATTGGTAGTGTGAAAGCACCTTTGAACACCTGGTGATGAGAAACTATGAGTTTTTAGTAATAGCTCTGATTTTCTATAATGGAATTGTCTACAAGTAAGAGAATAAACTGTCATAGTGTATGAAGAAAATGCCAACTTTAGAAAATGACACTTGTTTTATTACCCATGAATCTTGCATTCTCATGTTGAAATATTCGAAGGGATTGATTTGAGAGGACCTTGACTGTAGGAGTCAAGGGCCTAGCGACAGACCTGATGATACAATCACCAGCAACAGAGTACTCTAAAATAAGGACAAAGTTCAAGGTAAGGAGAGCATATGACTTATATTTAATAAAAATCAGATAGTTAAGTAATCAAATTTGGCAGAGTCTGAATCAGAATCATTGATTATTTTCACTAAGTTCATTTTCATACAACATTTACATTCAATATGATTTTCATTTATTTAAAAATACTTTCTAATTCATGTTTTGATTTATTATTTGATCAATAGGATGTTTTTAAATTAGCCTTTTTATTTTAAGATAATTATTGATTAAAATATAATTATAATAAATAATACAGAGATCTCATGTGCCCTACCTGGTTACACCAATAGTACTGTTTTGGAGAGGAAAAAAAGGGTAACACAGATTAACAATAAAGTCAAGATATGAAACATTTCCATCCCCACAAGGACCGCTCATGTTTTCCTTTTATAGCCATGCTCATTTAGCCTCCCTCCTTCTTTCCTCCTTAATCCCTGGCAACCATTAATATTCTTTCCATTTCCATCTTCCATTTTAGGAATGCTATCAATATAAATGGAATCATACAAAATGGAACTTCTGATGTGGCCTTTTATGTATGTGGTTACCATTTACAAGCCTGGTTATTCATTTGTGTAGATTCATGTTTCCATTTGTTTGTTTGTTTGCTTCTGTGTGAATGATTTCCTTTAACATTTCTTGTAGTGTGGATCTGCTGGTGATGAATTCTTTCCACGTTTATATGTCTAGAAAAGTGTTTATTGTTCCTTTATTGTTGGAAGATACTTTTGCTGGTATAGTCTTATAAGTTGATGGGGTTGTTTTTTATTTCTCTTTTGAAAAAGTTTTAGATTTATAAAAGAATTGGAAAAGATAACACACAAACTTCTCATTTACCTTTTGCTCACTTTCTCTTAATGTTAATATCTTCTATGGCCATGGAAAAGTTAGCAAAACTGGGTCGCCTGGGTGGCTCAGTCAGTTAAGTGTCTGACTTTGGCTCAGGTCATGATCTCATGGTTTGTGAGTTCAAGTCCCATGTGGAGCTCTGTGCTGATCTACTTTGGATTCTGTGTCTCCCTCTCTCTCTTTCCTTCCCCTGCTCACACTCTGTCTTTCTCTCTCTCTCCAAAATAAACATAAGTTTTTTAAAAAGTTAGCAAAATGAAGAAATTTACATAGGCCCAAAACTATTAGCTTGGTTACAGCCTTTATTGACACTTCATCAGTTTTCATTACTGTCCTTTTCCTATTTTAGGATCCAATCCAAGATACCATGTTGGATTTATCTTTATGTCTCCTTAGGCTCTGCCAATCTGTGACAATTTGTTTTATGAAAAGCAAACTAAGTTTGACACTTTTTTTTCCACTGATGAAATATTTTGTAGAATTTCCCCAACTTAGGCTTTTCTGATGTTTTCTCATATGAGACACTTTCATCATATAACATTAGGGATTACATGACGTCAACATTACTTATTACAGGTGGTATTAATCTTCATTACTTTGTTAAGATACCAGATTACTCCACTTTAAAGTTACAATTTTATTCCTTTCATTTTTCTACTAATTAGAAATGAGTCACTAAGCCTAGCCCATATTCAGTGGGAGAGAATGATTTTAACTGCAATGTTTTTGTTTTTGTTTTTTTGTAGATACTCTTTATAGATTAATGAGGTTCCCTTCTAGTTTTAGTTCTGGAAGTTTTGTCATAAATGGATGTTTCCTTTCATCAAATTATTTTTCTACATCTCCTGAGTGACCAAATAATTTTTCTGTTAAGTCTTATATTGGCTGATTTTTTAATATGAACCAGCCTTTCATTCCTGGAATTAATCTACATGCCACAATGTGTATTATATATATGTATTTTGCTAGATTCAATTTGCTTTTATTTTGTTGATGGTTTTGTGTCTATATTAATAAGGGATATTAGTCTTCATTAGTTTTATTATCTTTTCTATAATATTTATCTCTCATTTTGCTATCGGTAATTCATCATAGGTGAGTTGAGAAATGCTCCTTTTTGTTTTTTGTTCTGGAAAAGTTTGTGTACTTGGTACTCTAAATGCTTGATAAAATTTGATGCTTGATAAAATTTGATAGTGAAACTATCTGATTAGAGTTGTGTATTTAGGAGCTTCTGGGTGGTTCAGTCAGTTAAGTGTCTGACTCTGGATTTCAACTCAAGTCATGATCTCATGGTTCTTGAGTTCAAATCCCATTGGGCTCTGCACTGACATTGCAGAGCCTGCTTAGGAATCTCTCTCTCCCTGTCTCTCTGCCCCTCCCCTACTCACTCCCACATGTGTGCCCACAGACTTTCTCTCTCTCTCTCAAAATAAAGAAATAAAAATTTTAAAAGAGTATTTAGTATTTAGAAAGTCATTAGATAAAGCCTAACTTCTTTAATAGATATAGGTTTATAAATATTATCTGTTTCTTTTTGAATGAGTTTTGGTAGTTTATGTCTTTCAAGGAATATATTAATTTAACCTAGGCTGTAGAATAATTGACATAGCATTGTTCACTCAATTCTTTTATAATAAAATAATGTTATCCTCTCTTTCATTCGTGATATTATTTGTGCTTTATCATTTTTTCCTAGGCAAGCTCTCTAGAGTTTTTCAATTGTAAGGGAGAATTCTAAGATGGTTTCCAAGGTTTTCTACCCTCTGTATATTCTTCCACACAGTGAATTTGACGTATTTTGTTCCCATGATTAGGTTATGTTATTTATAGGTACAATTGAATTTAAGATATGGAAATTATCTGAATGGGCCTTGCTTAATCACATGAGCTTGTTAAAAACCAAGAGTTTTCTCTAGCTAGTTACAAAAGGGAAATTTAGGGTAAAGCACTAGAAGGTTTCATATGTTTTTGCTGGCTTGAATATGAGTTAGCAATATGACAAATATTAGACAGTGTGTTATTGTCCCACACCTCTTAGTTTCTCTGTTCTGATTTTTTCACTTAATTTTTTCTTTGTGTTTCAGATTGGATAATTTCTGTTCAACTGTTGTCAAGCTCATTGCTTCTTTCCTTTTGTTGTGATGTCTTTTGCTCGTCAAAGGCATGCTTCATCTCACCTACTATGTTTAGTTTTGTTATGTTTTTTTCTACATTTCCATTAGATTCCTTCCTAATAGTTTCCACTAATCCATTGTAATCACCTATCAGCCTTGCTTGTTGTCTACCTTCTTCATTAAAGCTTTTAACATATTAAATAATGATTTTAAACACCTCTTTTATGTCTGGTTCTCTCTCTAATGACTCTTTTGTCTGTTCAAACTGCTACTCTTAGTTTACTGTATGCCTTGTAACTTTATTTGAAAGCTGAATATGTTGTATAGAATAGTAGAGACTGACATAATTGTTTTGTATGCTTGGGGATGAGCATGCATTTCACTATCGTAGGCCTTTAGTGTGAGGGGTTTTGCTTATTTGGTAGGAAGTTGAACTGAGTTTAAAGTTTTCTCCCTGACTGACTTTGAGGCTTGTGACTTGGATTTGGGTCTTTCCTTTCAATCTGCCAAGAGATAATCTCTCTGTTACAGTTTTTCCACCTGGATTACACTATTGTTTTTATTCATTGCTTGTTAGTGTGTTGGTGGTTGCAACAGGGGAGGGTCGGTGTTATATGATATTTTGACTAGATCAAGTGTTAGGCAGAATTTGTGAATCTAGTTCTTCAGTTGTGAATTTTGCAAGTGTTTCTGTGCCCCTCCAGATATAATGCTGAGCCAAGCAAGTATTCCTGCTTTCTCTCAGAGAGCTTTCTTTATTTTTCAGTTCCTCTCTCAATGATGTAATAGTTTCTCAAGAGTTCCCTAATGCAATAGTACTTGCTGCTCTCTTTCTATATAATAACGTTTTTATTTCACAGGGAACACAACAATGTGCGTGGGTAGAGTTTGGGCAGTGAAGACTGTTGTCCTCCCACAAGTTGCACCACTGGAGACACTTTCTCAAGATTCTCCTTGATCTTCCCTTTGAAATCCTGGTAAAGTTTCTGGATAAAAACCTGCAAGAGGATGAAAAACCCTTATCTTTATGGCCCTCAGAGGTTTTACACTTTCATGCCTCCCCATTTAGTATTTAGTAATCTGGTAAACACTTCTGGCTCAATAGTCTTAAAGGATTGTGTAGTGTTTGGTCATAAGTAAGCAATGCTTAAATAAGCAAATGCCTACTAGTGCCTCTCTCTCCAAAGATTTTAGCCTAGTCATTTGCCCCAAAACCTTACATCTTTGATAGGTTCAATAAAAGTTACTAGTTTGTAGTTACTGCAGACTAAGGAATAAGTTGTCCTAATTGGCCAGGAGTTGTTTACAGAATTATTACTAAGGAGGGTCAGAGACTGCAATTGACGGTCTTATCAGTACTAAGTGAAATGGGAGATGGCAGTTTTTCACAGGAAATAATGAGCAGACAAACAATATACCTCCACTACACTAAATATGTTATTCATACCTAGATAAATTATAAAAATGTTTGTCTCAATCCAGTTAACATGCAGTTGAATGCCTATCTCTAATTTATGCTATCCTAATAATTTAAACAAACTTTAAAAAAATAATTTTAAATTTACATACAATTTCTAAGGGCAATATAGAGAGTCCCTGTACCCTCCATACCCTGTTAATACCTCTTTCATTTTCTTTAGTACATAAGTAAAAAAAAAGTATTGATATATTAAATAAACTCAAAGTAATCAGATTTCATAATTTTTTCATATCTTTTCTATTCAAGGATCTCATCCAGGTTACCACGTTACATTTAGTCATCATATCTCCTTAGGCTTTCTGGGCTGTGAAATTTTCTCAGACATTCTTTGTTTTTGGACAGTTTTGAGAGTACTAGTCAGGCATTTTTTAAAATGCCCCTTAATTTAGGTTGTACAGGTTTTTGTTTTTTTTTTCATGATTATTTTAGGGTTAAATGTTTGGGAAGAAAGACCATAGAGATAAGATACCATTCTCAACACATCACATTAAGATAAGTACTATGATCATTACTGTTCACTGATGATAAGACAGAGTGTGCCAGATGTCCTCACTGTAAAGTTACTTCCAGTCCCCACTTTTTTACAGACTTTTTAAAAGCAAAGTTACTAAGCACAGCACCCACTTATTAGGCAGGAAGTTATGCTTTACCTCCTTGAAGTGAAAGTATCTACATAAGTGATTTTAATAATTTTCATGGGAGATTTGTCCCTTCTTCAGCACTTATTTACTTATTCATTCATTTATTTATATAGGTTTGGACTTATGGATTTTTTTACATGAAAAATAATCCAATACAGTTATCATCATCAAGTATAGTTCTGTTTCTTCTCAAATTGTTCCAGCCTTGAGCATTGAAGACTTCTTTGACATACTCCCGATCATTTAGTTTTCTTTATCACATCTTTACTTTGAACATTAAAGATGTTCCAAGCTCCTTCGCTTATTTTCTGCCCTCACCAAAAAATCAGAGATTTCTCCAAGTAACCTTGGCTTTCTCTTTTGGAGAATAGTATTATAAATCAAGATCTAGGTCCTGACTTAGCTCATTGCTAAGGGGTATCATTACTTCTAATCCCTCTATACAGTTAGAACAAGGAAATATATTTATGTATACTAACCTGTGAATGAGAGAGGAGGTGATACAAAAGAAGTTCTCATAGAGACAGGGCCTGTTCCATGGAACAGACACTTGATATATCAGTAAGGAGAAAGAGGTTAAGAGAAAGAGAAGGGAGAGAGAGAGAGAGAGAGAGAGAGAGAGAGATTGATCATACCACTGCTAATCATGGAAAAGGAAACACCAAATCACTATACCTAACCCTATGTCTTACAAAGACCCTTTAAGATTCCCCACTGATTCCCCTTTCAATGAAATATCAGTGTAGGCACAATGCTGAAATGATTAATTGATTATTCAGCACACATTCATGGAGAGCCTACATGAGTTAAGGAAGTGAAGAAATGGAGAAAATGCCTTCATGGAACATGCATTCTAGGGGGTATTCTAGGGGACAGGGAGAATAGATGGTAAACAAATAAACATACAGATAGCTTATATTTTATGGTGATAAATGCTGTAGAAAGAAATAAGGCACGGAGGATAAAATGGGTTTCCACTGTTTGTGGCAAAACATTCTTATTTTCTACAGAGTATTCAAGATTCTAATGGGATTATATTTGGGGAAAACGTGAAGGCAGTGAGGAGGCAAGAAATGCAGAGTGGGAGAGTGGTTTGGGAACTAGAAATTCAAGACCAGAGGAGGAAAATTTGGGATATTTGAGGATAGTATGAGAGCCAGTGTGGCAGTATTTGGGGTCAGTAAGGGAGAGGAAGCTCAAACATGGAGGACTTTGTAGTCCAATTTAAGATCTTAGAGGTTTATCTGAATGAAATAAGAAGTTGCTGGAGGAAGCTTCCCTCTACTTTAAAAGAATTATATTGGCTGCTGAATAGAGAACAGTCTGCAGATAGGCAAGTTAGGCAACTATTATAATAATTAGATGAACATGACTATACATTGGAGGTGGTAATAATGTGGTTGGAATCTTTGTGTGTGTGTGTGTGTGTGTGTGTGTGTGTGTGTGTGTGTGTGTGTTTTAGTGGGCTGACCATATAGTGTGATAGGAAGAGATGAATCAGGTCTGATTAACTAGAAAGGCAGAGTTCACATCTGCTGAGCTGGTTATACTGCAGATAGAACTGCTTATTCCAGAGTAGGAAACGAGAGAAGCAAGAGTCATGGGTACGCTGAGTTTGAAATGTCTCTTAGACATTTGTGTGGACATATTGAGATGGTGTTAGAATATATGTGACTACAAAAACAGACACATAGACCAATGGAATAGAATTGAGAACTCAGAGCGGGACCCAAAAATATACACCCAACTAATTTTTGACAAAGCAGGAAAGAATATCCAATGGAAAAAAGACAGCCTCTTTAACAGATGGTATCGGGAGAACTGGACAGCAACATGCAGAAGAAGGAAACTAGGTCATTTCTCACACCATACACAAAAATGAACTCAAAATGGATAAAGGACCTGAACGTGAGACAGGAAACCATCAAAACACTAGTATAAGTATTTTATTGTCTTCGATGCTATTGTAACTGGTACTGTTTTATTTCTTCTTTAGATATTTTATTGTTGGTAAGTATATATAAATGAAACTCATTCCTGAGTGTTGATTTTATATCCTGCAACTTAACTGAATTCATTCATTAGCTTTAATAGTTTTTTTGGTGGAATCTTTAGGATTTCCTATATCTAAGATTATATTACCTTGCAAGCAGACAATTTTACTTCTTTCTTTACAATATGGAAGCTTTTTATTTCCTTTTCTTGCCTACCTGCCCTAGCTAAGGCTTCCTACTATGTTGAATAGGAATGGTGAGAATAAACACATATGTTTTTCTCCTAATATTAGAGGAAGCTTTCAAACTTTTACTATCGGGTATAATGTCAGTTTTACCTTTGTCATATATGGCCTTTTTTATGTTGAGTTGCATTCCTTCAATAACTAAGTTTTTGAGAATTTTTGTTATGAAAGGATGTTGCATTTTGTCAAATCCTTTTTTTGCATCTATACAAATGATTGTGATTTTTTATATTTTATTCTATTAATGTGGTGTATCACATTTATTGATTTGCATGTGTTGAACCATCCTTCCATCTCAGGCATAAATCCCGTTTGATCATGTTGTATTATTCTTTTTAATGTGTGTTGAATTTAGTGCTATTATTTTGTTGATAATATTTGCATCTATACACATCATGAATAGAACCCTGTAGGTTTCTTGTAGTGTCCTTATCCAGCTTTGAGATCATCATAATGCTGGTTTTTTAAAATTAGTTTGGGAGTGTTCCTTTCTCTTCATTTTTTGTGGAAGGGTTAGACAAGGATTGGTGTTTCATTTGTAAATGTTTGATAGAATTCACCACGGAAATCTTTTAATAACTTTCTTTGTTGAGAGACTTTTTAATTGCTGATACATTCTTCTTACTCATTATTGGTCTTTTCAGATTTTTTCTTTCTTCATGGTTCAATCTTGGAAGGTATTTTTCTAGAATTTTATCAATTCATTCTAAGTTATCTAGTTTGTTGGCATATAATTATTCATATTAGTCTCTTCATCCTTTGTATTACTGTAGTATCAGTTGTGTTGTCCACTGTTTCATTTCTAATTTTAGTTATCTGAGGCTTCTCTCTTTTTTTTTCCTTGGTTTAGCTAAAGACTTGTCAATTTCCTTTATTTTTAAATAAACAGTTTTACAGATTTTCTATTGCTTTTCTTGTCTCTAGTTCATTTACATCTGCACTGATCTTTGCTATTTTCTTCCTCCTGATAACTCTGAGCTTAGTTTTATCTTATTTTCTTAGTTCCCTGAGATGTAAAAGTTAATTTGTTTATTTGAGATCTTTCTTTTTTCTTAACGTAAGCATTTATCACTATAAAGTTTTGTCTTACAACTGGATTTGCTACATCCTATTTTGGTATTGTTTTCATTTTTATTTGTTTCACGAATTGTTTTTATTTGTTTGATTTCTTCTTTGATTCATTGGTTGTTCAGAAATGTGATGTTTAATTTCTGCATGTTTGCAAGTTGTCCCATTTTTTTCCTTGTTGCTGATTTGTAGTTTCATATTATTGTGGTTAAAAAAAGTCAGTATGATTTTGATCTTTTTAAATTTGTTAAGACGTATTTTGTGACATAATATATGATCTGTCTTGGAAAATGTTCCTTGTGCTACTTCCGAAGAATGTGGATTCCTGCTGCTGTTGGATGGAATGTTCTGAATATGTCTGTTAGGTCCATTTCATCTTAGATATTATTGAAGTCCAACATTTCCTTATTGAGTCTCCATCTGAATTATCTTCCTGTTGTTGCAAGTGGGATGTTGAAGCCCCTTAATATTTGTACTCTTGTCTGTTTTTGTCTTCAGATTTGTTAGTAATTGCTTATTATATTTAGGTGCTTAATGTTTGGTGCATTTATATTTATAATTATTATATCCTATTCATGAATTGACTCCTTTGACATTACATAATGACCTTCTTTGGCTCTTGTTACAGTTTTTGACTTAAAGTCTATTGTGTCTGATATAAATACATCTAACCTTGCTATGTTTTAGTTTCCACTTGCATGGAATGTCTTTTTCTATCCCTTCAGTATGTGTGTCTTTAAAACTGAAGTCTTCTATAGGCAGGATGTAGTTGAATCTTCTTTGTAATCTGTTCAGCCACTCTATGTCTTTTATTTGGAGAATTTAATTTACTTACACTTAAAATAATTATTGATAAGTATGGACTTACTTCTGCCATCTCATTCATTGTTTCTGGCTGTTTTGTAATTCCCTTATTCCTTTCTTTCTCTTTTGCTGTCTTCCTTTTTGAATTGATGACTTCCCATTGTGGTATGCTTTCATTCTCTTTTCTTTATCTTCTGTATATCTACTGTAGCAATTTTCCTTATGGTTACCATGAGGCTTAAATAAAATATCTTACAATTTTAACAGTTTATTTTACACTAAATTCTATTGCATTTTAAAAATGCTAATCGTTTCCCTCTTTTTATATTTTTGATGTCAGAATTTGCCTCTTATTTCTTGTACCCATTAATAAATTATTACACTATAATTATTGTTAATACTTTTTCCCCTTAATCTTTATACGGAAGTGGTTAACACCTTACCATATTACAGTATTGGAGTATTCTAAATTTGACTATATACTTACCTTTACCAATGTGTTGTATACCTTCATGTATTTATGTTACTAATTAGCTTTCTTTTTTTCTACTTGAAATCATTTCAGCATTTCTTTTAAGGCAAGTCTAGTGGTGATGAACGCCCTCAGCTTTTGTTTGTTTGGAAAAGACTTTATTTTGCCTTTATTTCTGTAGGACAACTTGCAAGATAAAGTATTCTTGGTTGGCAAATTTTTGGACATATTACACTCATGGCCTCCAAGGTTTCTAAGAAATATGCTAATAGCCTCATAGAGGTTCCCTTGTATGAGATTTTTTTTTTCTTTTAATGTTCTTTGTCTTTTCATTTAGTCAGTTTTATTATAATGTATTTTGGGGAAGATTGTTTTAGATTGAAATGTTGGGGTTACTTATTAGCTTCATGGTCTTGAATGTCCAATCTTCCCCAGATTTGGAAATTTCTCTGCCATTATCTATTTGATTAAGCTTGTTATCCCCATTTGCCTCTGTTTTCCTTTTGGGACTCTGATAATTGGCAAATCATTTCTATTAATAATGTTCTATAGATCACACAGATTTTCTTCACTCTTTTATTCCTCTTCTTTTATTATTTTTTGACTGAATAATTTCAAAGTCCTATTCTTCTATTTTACAGATTCTTTTTTTTTTCTTCTCAAGTCTACTGTTGATGGTTTCTATTGCCTTCTTCCTTTTTTTTAACTTCTTTCATTTTATCCTTCAGGTCCAGAATTTGGTTCTTTTTCTGTAATTTCTATCTCTTTGTTAAAATTCTAATTTGTGTGTGTGTGTGTGTGTGTGTGTGTGTGTCTTGTTTTCTGATTTGATTAAATTGTTGTTCTGGTTGTTTTGTAGTTCAATGAGCTTCCTTAAAATAACTATTTTGAATTCTTTGTTGGGTAAATCATAGATTTCCGTGTTTGGGGTTGATTTCTGAATTATTGTGTTCTTCATTGGGATCATGTTTTCTTAATTTTTTTTTTATATTCCTTGAAGTCTTGCATTGTTGTCTTTGCATTTGTAGCAGCACTCACTTCCTCCAGTGCTGACTGTCAGTACTTCCGTACATACTGACTTTGGGAAGAAATAGCTTCCATTAGTCCTTCTAGGGATTCTGATTTTCCCAGACTTTTTCCATTAGTATGCCTACTCCCTCTTGTGGCATATTTAAATTTATATGCTTTTCTCTCAATCTTGTAAAGCCATAGTGGGTGCTGACAGCCTCTCTTTTGCTTTATCTAGAGCTGTATTGAGTACTCAAGTTTGTAGTTTTACCCAGGCCCACAGATTTGAGCCAGCTTTCTCTGTGTGCTCACTAGCCATCTGCTAAAGATTGCTGTCACCACCACTGAGAATGCACATAGAGAGCCAGCTACTGTTCGGGGAAGAAATGGTATACAGAATAGTAGAGGTGCCTGTTGGCCAGTTAAGGAAGTCCATAGATGAGGTTTCCCAGCAACTTGTAGGCAGACCTTCTGATGGAGTCTATGCGACGTTAGTAGTATCTGTGTCCCTTTATTATATCCCATTCCAATCCCTGGGTGCTATTATTTCAGTGCTTACCACCCTCAGGGCATGACGCTCAGGGACTCAGCACTCTGTGTGAGGGGAAAGAGAAATGAGTCTCATTAGCAGCATCCTACACAGCTGGAGAAGCCAGGCTCTCACACTTTCTCACTTTCCCTGTGGGAGAAATCACAGACCAAGAGGATCTCTCTTGGAACTGAGTTGTGCTACTTTGGGGAATGGGTAATATGACTAAAGTCAAACTTTCTCTTTTCCTCTTCAGTGTGTCCAGTCTTGGATTTTTTTTTTTCTCCAGCAGTGTGCTTTAACATCTCCATTTGACTCCTGGACTTCCCCAAAGGCTCTCTCATCTATGGGTGAATGTCTAAATCAGTGTTCTTCAGAGACTCCTCGGTAATGATCAACAGGGCCTGGAGCTGGTTCATAAACCATTTAATGGTCCACAGCTAGATCAGGTTCTCTATGCCTATTACCTAACACATAGTAGGTGTTACTTTTCATGAGTCCCTTGGCAGATGGGGCTAGAAACAGAACATAAGACAAGTATGGCTATAGATGAGTCCTCAGAAAAACATAGCTATTTTTAGATTCGATGAGTCAGTTGCCTTGGTTAAAAGTCTGTTTTGTCAAAATGACTGTTTGCATTCTTGAATAGCACCAGGATTTCACAGTCTTCTACCTGGATCCCACAGCTTCCACAGAGGCACAAAGGTGGCAGGATGCCAAATGAATCTTGTTGAGAGTGAATATATTCAAGGGACATCTTATTTGGCCATCTTGTTGATGGCACTCCCTCTTATTTTTTCGTCTCTGTGTAATGGATTACCACAGATTTAGTGGCTTAAAACAAAATGCTTATTTATAATTCAGCAGTTTATGTGAGTAAAAAGCTTGGGTTTGGCTTAGCTGTGTTCTCTGTTTAGGCTCTCATAGCTTACAATTGGGGGTATTGGCTGAGCTTCATTCTCATCTGGAGGCTTTACTAAGGAAAAATCTACTTCTAAACTCATTACATTGTTGGCAGCGTTTATTATTTGTAGCTATAGAGCTAATTATGTTCATTTCTTCAAGACTAAAAGAAGAATCTCTCCTCATGGAAGTCCCAGTCCTTTAAAGGGTTTTCACCAGATTGAGTCAGGTCCAACCATGATAATCTCTCTTTGGATTAGCTTGTATTCAACAGATCTCAAATTCCATTCACCTTTGCTATATAAAGTAATTTGATCAAGGAAGTTACAGGTTA
Source organism: Crocuta crocuta (assembly GCF_008692635.1). Lineage (NCBI taxonomy): Eukaryota > Metazoa > Chordata > Mammalia > Carnivora > Hyaenidae > Crocuta > Crocuta crocuta. The sequence goes on along the minus strand of NW_027527432.1, from coordinate 370,280 downwards.
CATTCTATTGACTAAAACAAAATCACAGGTTCTTCCCACACTCAAGCTGAGAGAACTATACAAGCGTGTGATTAATTTGAAGCCATTTTAGAGTGAGTCTTCCAGTTTTAACGATTAAGGTAATATGGAAATTGTGCAGGAATTGATATGCAGAAACAGATCCATACATATCTGGACACATGAATAAAACAGATCCATACTTATATGTGAGGTGTCATTGCAGATGAATGAGGGTAGGAATCAATGATGTTATGACAACTGATCATGGAATTTAAAATTTTTAACTTGAAGAACAATCAACTACATATAAAAATAAAAACAAAACTTGCAGACCAAAACAGTGCAATATCTTTATGATCTTAAGTTAAAAACAAGATTCTCAAGGCAAACAGTACTAACAATAAAATAAAAGGTATAAACTTAATCCCTTAAAATTAAGAGTTTATTTTCATGTCTGGATGTCATAAGCAAAAGAAAAGGGGATGTTTCCCAAGGCAAATGGAGAAGATTAGGTTTCTTTTGTACTGGGCAATGCTTACTAATTACCATGCCTTAGCTGGCTTTTGAGGGATATTTACTTAGGATATTTTGAAAGGAGACTAAGAGAAAATACCATTGTAAGGCAGAGAGAAGACATGGCCATCAGAAGGAGAGCAAGTCTGGAGAAACAACAATGATATTTAAAAGATATTCAAAGGAAGTTTTTGGTGCCTAAAGTGTAATAAATAAACATGGTTATCTATGACATGGAGTAAGTAATGATTTATAATAGTTCTATCTGGGAACAACACTGGGGTAAATTATGGAAGATGTGGCTAGTCTTTAGCCTTCAAGGAACTTTCTGCATGTTATTAATCTTTGTACTTCCACTTCATAAAACATAGTATTAGCTTAATAAATGTTTATTTCTTAAATATGTATTGATTATGTACTTTGTGCCATTGTGCTAAAAAGTAGTACTACACATGCTGTCTCAAAAAGTTGTCAATGCTTTCATATAGTTTTCCTTACATTGGCTAAGGGAAAGAAAAGCACGAAAATGAACTATTGGCAAAAAGAGCCATTTTTTTCTTATAAATCCACCAGACTCAAGGTGACTTTTTACCTTGATGGATCAGAGAAGCTTCTCATTCTCTCCCCAACTATTTCTATTCCATTTTTCCCCTTGGGAAGTGGGCATCAGACACATTCCAGGGTAGACGCTCGAGATCTCTGTGAGTGCTAGATCCTTATTATTGCTATAAGAATCAACCAAACACCCAGGCACCTTTGTTTGGAAAGAAGTGATCACAGAAAATCAAAATCATTCCGGTCCAGTTTGTGAACTGCATTAGGGAAGCTGCACACTGGTCAGGGCACATGGTTAAACATCACAGAGAGGGAAAGAAAGCCTACAAGGAGCAAGAAGCAGGAACTGAAACTTCACACACAATTTGGAGCAGACTAGGTCCATGGATGTGTGTGAGTGCCTATGTATGTGGATGTATGTGTGTGGATATATGTACATTTGCAGAAGGGGAGCAGATAAAAAGAGCAACATCATTCTTCAGTCTAGAGCCTTAAAACTAATGACAAATATAATTTAGTAATGTACTTAGCCTGTCTGCAAAACTTTTCAGCCACATATTTACAGATATAGGGAAGGGCTTTTGCCTCTTCTGAGGACATATTTTACCTAAGGCCTACACAAATTCATTGTGTACAGAAAAATGTGATGTAGCTAGAAATCAGGACCCCAAGGCCTCTTCCTTCCAATTTAGGATGAGTGGTATAATGGTCATGTGTAGTACTTCTTGTGAGAGACAATGGGCTTAGAACCCACAATTCCTCCTGTCACTGGTTCCCCAGGTATTTGTATCCTATGGATGCTGGAAAATTGGAACCATGAGGTTCCTTGGAACTGCTTTTTGGAGTGTGTCCCAAAACCTTATCAAGAGCCTACTGAGTTATAGTTTCAGGGCCCAGAATTAGTTCCTGACATTCCATCTCGTTTTCATACCTGACAATGGGACATTCAGCAGGTCTCTGAATTAGTCAAATTTGTATGTTGAGCATAGGTGTATAGAGTCCATTTACCTCAGATTGGGGGAAAGCAGGGAGGTTTGCTAAAATGAATTGTGTGTCTGCTCTGGAATTGTCCCTCTTTGTCTTTCTCAGGATGCTAAAATCGTGGCTGAAGAAATTATTCAACTGTTTGTATATTTCATTGAGGTTATGTTCATAACTACTAGAGTGATTTGTTATGTTTGGTTTTTCTGTCTACTGTTTGTTTTCTCTTTGGTTTTTAACTGAAATTTTATGTAAAAATTAAAAGGCATTTAAATATTGCACATAATTCAATAATATTTCCTCAGGAAATTATGTAATTTGGCATTCATATTAGAAAAATATCTTTGTGTCTTTTGATTGCTTCAGGTTAATCATTCTGATTCTTTTGCACTGAAATGTTAATTTGCTTAAATTTTAAATATTTCTTGGAAAATGATCTCAACATTGATGTTTCTATCAACCATCCTGAATATTGCTACAACACCACTACAAAGAAAAATTCTAATTATTGAAAGGCAGTTTTCATATGGACTCAATATAGTCTCCCTATCAATCTTTTAAAGTAAAAATGGAAGTTTCATTATGATTTTTTCAATAAATAAACACTAATCAATTGTTTATCATTAAGTAACCTTGGTAAACAAGTGTGATCTATTCTCTAATGCTACCAGATTTTTGGTTTGAAAAAATATATTAGTCATTATAGAAGGGGATGAATAACAGTTGTCAGGAGGGGCTCAGTGAGGACTTCCTGGTGAACTAATTGATTTCTAACCTGAGATTCAAAGGTGAGTGGAATTGCTGGGATGCAAGAGACAGGAAAAGAAGAGCATCCTAGGCAGATAAGAAAAAATTTAGTTACCCATTGGGAATATCTTGGTATGTCTGAGGACTTGGGGAGAATCTGATTTCCAAAGTTCAATGACTATAGGGAAAGGAGCATTGTATGCTGAGTGATATAAACCATACTAAAACCATGACAATAATAAAAAGGTAGTAAGATGGTGGTGAAATATTATTAGGAGGATATAATGATATTTGTGTTTTATAATGATCCATTTTTTTTCTTTTTTCTTGTTTTTTTTTTACAAATAGTTTATTGTCAAATTAGTTTCCACATAACACCCAGTGCTCATCCCCACGAGTGCCCTCCTCCATGCCCATCCCCCCTCCCCCCCACATCCATCAGTTCTCAGTTTTTGTCAGCATTCAAGAGTCTCTCATGGTTTGCCTCTCTCCCTTTCCCCCACCATTTCCCCCCTTCTTCTCCCCCTTGGTCCTCTGTTAAGTTCCTCCTAATCCTCCTATACGTGCAAACATATGGTATTTGTCCTTCTCTGCCTGACTTATTTCACTCAGCATAACACCCTCAAGGTCCATCCATGTTGCTACACATGGCCAGATTTCATAATGATTCTTTTGATGGTAGGACACAGAATGGTCTGGAAAAGGACTGATTGTTAGGAGATAAGCTGGGGACTGTAACGGAATCTGATGCTTGTGGGGAAAGGAATTGGGAATGATGCAGGAATTGAATAAGGGGAAAAAAGGACTGCCAGGTGATTTCTGGATTTCTGCCTTGAATAGAGAGAATGAACTGGCTTTGGTGAGAGAAGAGCCTGATGTGGGGAAAATGATAGTTTAGGTCTGGACACAACATGCTGGATCCAACATGTTGAATAGTGAAAGTCAAATGGGAGGAGGGAGACAGACATGCTTTCCACAGGAGTTTATCCAGAAAACACATAAATATAGATGATTTTGGAATAAAATGTCTCATACATTAAGTATGGAGCCTCTCCTTATCCTCCAGGAATTTTATGGAATCTCTAGCAACAACGATTTCCCTCCCAACTCTTTTATAGTGTGGTTTTGCTGTAGCAGGAGGAAGCAGAAAGTCATATAATGATTTCTTCTTTTTGTTTTCTGGGTTGGCACAGCCTAACTGCTGGAGTCATGAAAGGATAAGATCAACATGAAAACATAAAGTAAAACATAAAGTACAAGATTGATAAGCTAAAATTATGCTATAAAAGTAGAAATATAAATTTGTTACACAAATTTATGTATGAAAGTTTATGTATAGCTCTGTTACTATTAAAAAAAAAATTTCTGTGGATCTGCTTGAGGGTGGATTTTGTGATATTACTGTTGCAGGATTTTTTACCACAATACCGGGATTCGTTTTCGTGCTGCTTTGAAGAACGAAGAGGCGGACACAAAATGAGCAGCCAGCAAAAGTTTATTAGAATATAAGATTAGAAAGTAAGAATAGTAGGAAAACTCTCTCTACAGAGTAAGGAAGTGAATGCCCTGGACAATAGGGAAGGGTCCTTGTTTAAAAAGGTTTTGGTTAGCCCTCCTCTTCCTTTCCCTTCCCTTTTGTTCCCTCTCAGGTTCTACCCTTATTGACTGTATAGCTCTGGTTGCTGGGTTGCCCATTCCTGATTGGCTCATTTCCATTATATGAGGAGGGGGGACGTCTATGGCCATACATAGTCTTTTCTTAAACCCCTGAGGGAAATCTGAGAGGGAGGGAGTAGGTGGTGTCTGTTAGATTCTTAAGAGGAACTTTATACCTGAGAGGGTATCCTGTGGTCAGACACTCCTAGCATTGTTCCAAAAATATGTGTTTTTCCTGACCAGAGACCTCAGGCCCTAATCTTTTCCTCTCTGCCTGCTGAATCCTATCTTCCATCATATTACCCTTGATTTTAAACATGCAGCACCCAGATTGACTCAAGCAATAATAGCTCATTGTATAATAATCTGTCATGAAATAGATGTGCATGTCTGACTCCTCTATCAATTAATATGCTTGTTTGTGTGTCTTTCCAGTGGCCAGTAAAATGCCTTGCACAGCCATGGATAAAATAAAGTTTATAAAAATTAAGTATAAGAAGACCAACACTTTGACCTTTTTTCACAACTTATACTGTAGCTCTATATTTTTGTCCGAGTCATACATTTAACAAAATTATTTCCCTGAATTATTTTTTAACCAAATAAAGTTGTTATACTTTTGACAATATTTTGTTACAGGTGATTATGTTGTCATGACTATATATTTTGAATTGAGTAGAAGAATGGGATACTTCACTATTCAAACATACATTCCCTGTATACTGACTGTGGTTTTATCCTGGGTGTCATTTTGGATCAAAAAAGATGCTACACCAGCAAGAACAGCATTAGGTGAGTTAAAAATAACAACAACAACAACAACAACAAAATTCTTCTACCATTTTGTATAATATTAATACAGAAGTATTCGTAAAAATACTTCCAATGAAAAAGACTTAATTCAAATGTGCTTAAGGGGCGCCTGGGTGGCTTAGTTGGTTAAGCGTCCGACTTTCACTTAGGTCATGATCTCGCGGTTCGTGGGTTTGAGCCCCGCGCCAGGTTCTGTGCTGACAGCTCAGAGCCTGGAGCCTGTTTCATTCTGTGACTCCCTCTCTCTGTGACCCTCCCCTGATCACGCTGTCTCTCTCCTAGAAATAAATAAAACATTAAAAAAACTTAATTTAAAAAATGTGCTTAGATTGCTTTCAATAGTCAAGTTAGACTCTTATTTCTGACAATATAATTCCATGTGTGCCACATAAAATAAGTTGGGATTAGGGGTTCAGAACAAATCAATTGCATCTTTGATACTATGCTCTAAGGATGATGTCATCATAAAAATGTAGTCATGTCCTGTGAATCTGTCACGCTGAAAATCTCATTACATCAGTGTAAGGAGACAATTTTTCATACACTTTTGAGGACTGAGAACACTGTATCATTAGTTTCTCAATAACAGAAGAGATTGTCTATAGCAACTTTACCATCAAAGAAGAGAGTGATCATTCTTTTCAGCTATAATCTACACACAAAACTTCCAAGTCTTTTCATGAATTTTCCTCTGACCTCCCCCAAGTCCTCTCAATAAAACATTAAATTTCAGTGGTTTTAGAATTGTGCAACATTTTATATCAATTTTTCTTTATGATAGGAACGGTACCTAACTTTCAATATTTTGATTTGTGAAGACAGCTAATATCTAAGATTGAATATATAGGTTATTTTCCCAGAAAAATGTCTTTCAGAAAAAAGAAGGAGCTGCCTCAATTTAAAATCCTTGCAAACTCTCTCACATTACATGGTGCCTTTTCTGTATTTGTTATTTTATTCTTTGTTCAACAACAAAGAACTGTTTGAGGAAAAAACCTAACCTGTAATGTCCTCTACCAGTGTTAGTTTTGCATGCTTATAGAAAATACATAATAAAATTGGTAAGTCATCCAACAAAGTTACAACACCAGTTTAGTAATTATTCTTGGGGTTACCACCTCATAATTATAAATGCCAGGTAAGCATGACTTTAAAAATCAGCTTCAAAAGAATATAATATGTTGTAATGGTTGCACAACTTGAGACTATAAAAGTCCTGACAAAGAGTTACCACTATGGCATTAAGGGAATAGAGATACTAGAAATACGTAATGCTGGAAGATAATAGATTTACACTAGAAGATGTAGAAATGTCATTAACACCAGAATATTTAGTTGAGACACCAAAAAGCCTATGGCTAAGACTAAAGGGGGACTTGTAGGACTGCTTTGAATAAACTTTGCACCAAGCCATCACAAGATCAAGAACCATCAGTAAATTAACCCTCTCTCAAAAGAAAACATTTAACATGCTTTTAAAAAGAATAGCATACTTCATAATCTTTGTAATGTATCATCCACAATATTAAGTATAAAATAAAAAATTAGTAGACATTTTTCAAAGCAGGAAAGTATGACTCATGATCAAGAAAAAAAGAGAGTCAACATAAAAAGACAACTCTGATGTTGAATCAGCAGACATGGGCTTCAAAGCAGCTAGTTTAACAATGTTAAAGGACTTACAGTAAAATATAATGTTGATAAATGGACAGATGGATAATCTCAGCAAGTAAAGTATATTAAAAAGTAAATTCTAGAATGAAATGTATAATAGTTGAATTGGAAAAATTCATTAAATGGGCTTAAGAGCAGACTCAAGATGGCAGGAAAAAAGTTCAGGCATAATTGAAGACCATCATACAAAATTTATCTAATCTGAATAAGAGAAGGATAAAAGATTTTAAAACATAAACAAAGCCCAGTGGTCTGTGGGACAACATGAAGATGTATAACAGCTGTAACTGGTGTTAGAGAATGAGATCAAATAAAATGAGTAAGATAAAAATTTTTTGAAGAAATAGGGCGCCTGGGTGACTCAGTCAGTTAAGCTTCCAACTTCGGCTCAGGTCATGATCTCACGGTTCATGGGTTCGAGCCCCATGTCAGGCTCTGTGCTGACAGCTAGCTCAGAGTCTGGAGCCTGCTTCAGATTCTGTGTCTCTTTCTGTCTCTCTCTGACCCTTTCCTGCTCATGCGCTCACTCTCTCTGTCTGTCTCTCAGAATTAAATTTTTAAAATTAACAATTTTTTTAATAAATGAAGTTAAAACTCCCCAAATTTAATGAAAAATTTCCTACCTACATATTTGTAGACATGACATGGTCACCATATTTTTAAGTTAGATTGCATAATATTTTTTGTATAAAAATACACTTGCCATCAGTGTAGACTTTTCCAGTTTACACAACATTTTTAAAAATGTTTACTTATTTTTGAGAGAGAGTGCACAAGTAGGGGAGGGGCAGAGAGAGATGGGGGAACACAGGATTCCAGGCATGCTCTGTGCTGACAGCAGAAAGCCTGATGCAGGGCTCAAACTCAAAATCCATGAAATCATGACCTGAGCCAAAGTCGGATGCTTAACCAACATGACTGAGTCCCCAAAGTGTCCCATATTTACATAGCATTTTTACATTAAGTATGCAACTTTCCCACCTACAGTAAGGAGAGCCTGACATTCTGTTTTCACCATAGTGATTAAAGAAACAGATTCAAAGAAAGCAAGTGACCAAATACTGAGCAGGTCCAGAGCAAGGCCAGGGGCTTTGACTTCCAGATCAATGTCTTTTACACATGGTTAAGCTGTCCACCCTGTGCTGCTAGCCTCATTCTCCAACTGGCCCTAACTATCCTCCCTGAAAAAGTAAGGGAGGCATTCACTACACAGGAGATATAATGCTACAGAAAAGGTGGGAAATAATGTGCATTTATCTATCATATCTACCTAATCACTGAATATTACTGCCTGGCAGATATTTTATAGTATTCTGATTCAACCACACAGGTAGAGGGTATTAATGTCCATATTCCTGTGATTCCAGGATCCATGTCACTAGCCTGCCTGTCCAACAGCTCTAGCAGGTTCTGTTTTCCCAGGAGCTCATCTAGGGGAGACTTAACCTTAACTTGTTTTGCATAGTAATCATCCAGTCATTTCATTCTTTTTCATGTTTAGTAGCCTCCATTCTTTTTTCTTTTTCCTTTCAAAAGTTCCATCACATGGGTGTCTCTTTTCTAAATCTTTTCCACAGTCTTTGATTAACTCTTTAGAATTGACTCACTAAGTAGCAAAATAGTCAAAGTCAGACCAACACTAAGTATTATGGATTAACTGATCAATGAATCAATGCATTCCATGTGAAGCATTCATCAGAATGCCAAAAATGCCAGGTACAATGCTTGGTGATAGGTAAGAAAAGATGAGCAAAATACAGTTTTGCTTGTAATGATTGCACAATTTATTTAGGGAGACAGAAATGCAAAAACCATAAAGACATATGCAATTATCTATGCTAATACAGATATGAGGTACATAGAAGGCACATGGTAGTTCAGATTCACATGTTATCAACTCTGAGGTGCATGCAATAGGACCTCAGAAAGAGTAGTACTTCATCTTGTTTTCAAAGAAGGGTGGGAGTTCACAAATTGCATAAAAGACAAAATATGAAACAATTTGAGAATTTCTGAATAAATTGAGAGGTGGTGACTTAATTCAGGTAGTTTAATGTTTTTGTGAAGACTATAATAAAAACTTTATGGAAATGTTGCTTGCAAAATTTCATAGACATTAAAATTATAAGTATTATTACATTTATGCAATGTCAAAAAGGATTTACCTAAAAATAAAACACTGTTAGAATGGAGGAATTTGATATTGTTCCTTTTACAACTTAATAACTATGCCCTGTACAGGCATCACCACAGTGTTGACCATGACCACACTCAGCACCATTGCCAGGAATTCCTTGCCCCGTGTGTCCTATGTGACAGCCATGGACCTCTTTGTGACCGTTTGCTTCTTATTTGTCTTTGCTGCTCTGATGGAGTACGCCACCCTCAACTATTATTCAAGTTGTAGAAAACCAACTACCACTAAGAAGAAAACATCGGTGAGTTCCAGTAGCAAAGATTTTCTGGAAAAGTAGGGGAAGGATAGTTTGCAATGAATGATTCTTATTCCTAAGGATCTTATGCACTTGTTAAATAACTAGTTAATTCAACAAGACATTTTTTAAAAAGACAAACATTCTGAAGATACGAATATGACCATAAAGCAAGCACCTCTTCGCCTTTACCTACCAGTGACATGGATTGATGTAATCACATGTGAAAGATTGATCTTAACTAAGATGATTGTAAAGCAGATTTCCACAGAAATTTTCTAATTGCTTTTTCTGGTTTTCTTTTAGTTATTGAATCCAGATTCCTCAAGGTGGATTCATGAGCGAATAAGCCTACAAGCCCCCTCCGTATGTATAGCATTGAAGGTGCAAATATTTCTGAGAACTCTTACTAAACTAATAATGAATGATATTATTGTTTATGTATGCATGTATTGAAGAACAATGAGTGTTGCACACACTCCTTTCAAAAGTGTGTACACTTTTTTAAAATATCCAATTTAGAAAATTTGGAAAATGAAAAAAATAATCATAATCCTTTTACCCAGGGATCAGCATAAACATACATATTTCTGTTTCGTAACTCAAAAATATGTTATGAATAAGTTTCTGTGTTACAATATTATTTTATAGGATCATTTAATTATTGAATTTTTTGCAATGATTGATGCACAGACAGTTGTGGCTGGATATGAGGCTAATCCACACCATTTCACTTTTATACATATTCTTATCACTACAGTTTTGTATATGCCTGTGACTATTAATATAAATTCCTAGAAGCAAAAAGACTGGGCCAGAAGAGTTGCTTGGCTCCATGAGCAGCATGAGACACCTACCTCCTAGAACTTTGGATAGACAAACAGAAAAATGGCTCCTACAAACTGTTCCTTTATCACTTCTTTGATTATTGACAAAGTTGGATATATTTCAGTTGTTTATTTTTTATTCACATTTCTGTTACTGTAAATTGCTTTTTATGTCTTCTTTTATATGTTTTTATAGAACATTTATAACTATTTCATGTCTTTTAACTTTTTAAACTTTAAAAGACACAATCTGCCAGTTATTTATATTAAAGATTATGTATATTGTATTTTATATAACATAAAATTTATACTCACATACAGAATAACTAAGCATATTAATATGTTTTTTGTTATGTAGTTTTATTCCAGTTTCATGGCCATGTTGTCACTGTCATTTCTTGTGCTTTTCTCCACATGTATTAAGTCTCCTGTTGCCAAATCTATCAGCCTTTCCTTTTGTGGTCTCTGCCTCTTGTGTCTTTCTTGGGAAGGTCCTCCCTACCCTCAGAATGATCTAACTCCCCGTCACTTTCTTTTGAGCACTTAATCTGTTCAACACTATGTTCAAAGTGCTTTCATGTATCAGTTCATTTAACCTAACCCATTCTAATAACAAGGAATCTGAAATATGGAGAAATTAAGCCCTATAAATATTGATGAAGGTACAATAATTTATAATATTGTTAAATTAAATTAGTAATGCATCTAAATTTTTAGTATGTGGCTTGAGGTAAGAATCCAACGTTTGAAAAATTGAGAAATGTCTAAAATTTACTGACTTGAGCTACCCTTTTATCATATAACAAAATTTGTATATAACTACTTATATTTCTTTATAAATATCAGTTCACTAATTACACTGAATGCTTTATGCCCACCTGTATATAATACATAGTTTTCTAACTGATGATTAGTAATTTATGTTTAGTGCATTTCAACATGTTTTTTAAAGGAGACTGCTTGGTTATCTATACTCTGCAAGTGTATCATTTTAGTTCTAACAGAAGGTGAGTGCTGAAGACACTGTTACAGCTGTGGGAAGCCACAGAGAACTACAGATTTGCCAGCAAATGCTTCCAAATAGCAACAGATGGAAAAGTAATGGAAAGGGTTGGGAGTGGGGATGCTCTAAACAAAAATAGGTCAAAACAAATAGCTTGAGGCCTAGAAAGCACATTATCACACACAGTCAAGGGGTTGGGAGTGGAAGAAGAAATATTGACACCTTTGGTATACAAAAGATACTGCCAAAAGAAAGAATCTTTTACATAGCAAACAAACAAACAAACAAATTTTCACAAAACCAGAAGAACTGTTTTGTTTTGTTTTGTTTTTAAGAGAAAAAGTGTAATGACCTTGAAGAAAGTACATAGAAAAACAATTCAGAGAGAAAGGGCTCCAGGCCAGGTGAAAAGACACAGAGAGTTCTTAAACAAAAGTTCATAAAATAACCAAAGAAAAATAGAGTTTTCCAGGGTGCTTGGGTGGCTCAGTCCATTAAGCCTCTGCCTTTGGCTCAGGTCATGATCTCATGGTTCATGAGCTCAAGCTCTGTGTCAGGCTCTGTGCTAACAGTGCAGAGCCTGCTTGGGATTGTTTCTCTTTCTCTCTGCTTCTACCCTTGTGCTCTCTCTCAAAATAAACAATTTTTTTAAAAAAAGAAAAGGGAATTTTCAAACTTTTCATGATAATTTTCAATGTATTCAATTCTATGCTGAAAGATCCACAAGGTCAGGCTAGTTAAGGGGCCCTCTATCACCAACATCTGCAGAGATGATCAGTCTCTGAGCAATGAGGAACAGGAGCCAGGCCCCACTAACAATCATGTATGCACTTTGGGGCAAGCTGTTCGAACATCTTTGTGCCTCAGTTTCTTAACCTGTACAATTCAAGGTTAACCACTTCATATGTGGAGTAGAACCTGCCACCCAGGAAGCACATGGTTTCCAGGGGAGTCAAGAGACATGCAGGGAAAGCAGGGGAGAGTTAGGGACCCTGCTTGGCTGCAGGTGACCTTGGAGACATATTAATTAAAATCTCCACTTTGAGCTCAGTTTGAAATTTTTATGATAAATGAGAGATATACATTTTAAAAAGTATGTAAAGAGTTTAACATATGTTTAGGGCTCTTAACATCTTAAGCTTAATTTTAATATTATAAAATCCAATTCATTTTATTTCGTACTTATTTATTTATTAAAAGCCCTCTTAATTATTAGATCAGGTTTATTTATATTTCAGTGATCACGATTCTTTAGTTTGCTAAATTAAGAAGTGAATGGGTGTTTCCTTGGCCCCAGAAACCTTGCTGCTCATTTGCCTGCAGCTCCTTGGTTACCCTTTAGATCTCTAAAGATCTGTCCCCACCCTTTCAGAGCCTTCTGATGCCCATTCTGGGTCAATATCTTCCTTTGGGCCTGTTCTGCCAATAATGGCCATGTTTCTCATCTGTGTGTCACTACACAGGCACAAAGTGTTGAAGAAATGAAAGGATGAATATCTGGCTGAATACTGTCAAAACACATATGCAATTATGTAATAAAGGCAGGTTTTTCCAATTGAAGCTTGCCAAAAAGATAGATTCCTCAAATGCACTGAAGTACGGAAGGAATCAACTTTTTTTTCTGCTACCACCTCCCCTGGTGATTTTTACCCACCCAGGTTTAAGAACTATTAACCTTGAGGAGATGTGTCCACAGTAGAGCCTATAGAACAACAAAGCTTTCATTTCTGTCCATTACCCAAAGGCATGGAAGAAGGTAGAAGGTTTCAGCATGACATTCCTCACTAGTCATTGGTATGTGTGGAGTAGTCAATGCTTAGTGAACATGTGGTCTGGGACATCTCACTTTGGGTTGGACCTCACACACAAATACTTCTGAATTAAAAGGATGACCGAAAGGTTACCAGTAGTGACACTGAGTGCTCTACACTTTTACTTGCTTCTCTCTGGTTTTTGGCTCCACATAGTTATAAACATATTCAATCAAACTGAAATCCAGAAGTAGAAGGAAAGGTGTACAATGTTTCTTGTAACAATAATTTTGGGTAAAAATACAGTTGACCCTTAAAAAAATATAGCTGACCCTTGAATAATACAGGGGTTAAGGGTGCTGCCCACCACACCGCACACACACACACACAGAGTAAAAATACCTGTGTATAATTTTGACTCTCCAACAACTCAACTGCTAATAGCCTATTGTTGAGTGGAAGCCTTACTGATAACACAAATAGCTGATTAACATATGTTTTATATGTTATATGTACTATAAACTATATGCTTACATTGATGTAAACTAGAGAAAAAATGCTATTAAGAAAATCATAAGGAAAAGAAAATACATTTACAGTACTGGACTTGTATTCATTGAAAAAAATCTGCATATTAGTGGACTCACACTATTGAAATCCATGTTGTTCAAGGGTCAGCTGCATAAGAGGTACTCATGATGCTTTCTAATGAATTTTGGAAGGTCCCTCTCCCCCAAGCAAGGAACAAAAGAGCTAGCCAGCCAGCTGAAAACTAAGTTTGTGTGTCCACCCCTCCCTTGATTTCAGCTCTCACTACTTCCATTGGCACACTTCAATCCCTCAGTTCAACCAACACAAATAAAACTAAAGCAGAAAGGCAACTATAATTCTTAATACTCTCACATCATTCAATCAAATTTATAAATATATCTTCTTAACAGACTTCAACTTAATACATAATTCATAGTTATCTGGAAAAGCTAAACAAGTGCCTGAGGAATTGTCAAGTCTATTTGAAGCCACCTCTCAAAGTTAAGAGTGATTCCTCTCATTTTTGAGTGAATGTAAGTCAACCCTCTCTCCTATACAGGCCCTAAACTGATTTTTCCACATCAGGAGGAGAGCTTGGGAAGTAGAAAATAAAACATTTCAATTGTACACACTTTTGGCTATTTCTCTGTATGTGACAAGTAGTGTCTGGCCACAACATACTGAAAGTTCATTTTTTACCTTAATTACATTGAATAAGAAGATTCTCTCATCAGTCTTATAATACCATATTTTTACTACTTACTAATTAGGAAAAAAAAGCAAATTTATCTCTCCACATTTCAACATATGTAATGCTTAACATTTAAGGGATTATACACAATATGTACTCCAAATCAACAGAAAAGTAGGCAGAACAGAAACTTGAAATAGTTACTACATATCTGAAAATATGCTCAGCTTCCCTCACCAATACCTGAGATATGCAAGTTTTGAAAACTGCACTGTATTTTTTTTTTTGCATTACATTTTCAGATATATAATTGGAAGATTTAACTCTAAGATTAAACTGTCCAGTTCAGGGATTGGGGTTGTGTGGGAATGGACATGGCATTATCTTTCTTATCTATTGGACAAATATAACATGCACCTATTGCTTGATTTACCTCAGGCTTTTCTTATTGCATTACATGATGATTTTTATGTTGTTCTTGTTGCCTACAGAACTATTCTCTCCTTGATATGAGGCCACCACCACCTGCAATGATCACTTTAAACAATTCTGTGTACTGGCAGGAATTTGAAGATACCTGTGTCTACGAGTGTCTGGATGGCAAAGACTGTCAGAGCTTCTTCTGCTGCTATGAAGAATGCAAATCTGGATCTTGGAGAAAGGGACGTATTCACATAGACATCTTGGAGCTGGACTCATATTCTAGGGTCTTTTTCCCTACATCATTCCTGCTCTTCAACTTGGTCTATTGGGTTGGATACCTGTATCTCTAAATGTTGCTGTGGTGATGAGTAAAGGGCACTAGGTTTTACTCTTTACTTTCACCCTCCCTAGACCAGTAATGACCATTTGGAGTAGGAAGGAAAAACACTGCTCAGTTTATCTGAAGTTATACATTACCTTTGAGCAGAGCAGGAGTACATGGCAACCACTTCTATTATGTATTTTACACTCACACACAAGCGCACGCACACATATTAATTGATTTTTAAAGTGATATTCTTGCTAATCCCTTATTGAATTTGTACCTTGGTGATGTTTATGAATGGTTTTTTGATATTGGAAACAGTTGCCAACTGTCATTGCAAGGAAATCTGTAAAACATGCAAGCAAATATCTGAGAGGCTCTCTTATGCCAAGACCCCTTCTATATCTTTCCTTAGCAACTCTTAGAAGCACCAGTGCCCACATGTGTGGAGTCACTGCTTGCTGAGAGACACTCATACTGACCTCAGCTGCCCGTGTTCCTGGGCAGTTTGAGTTCAAGTATGAACTGCAATGAGTTTTGATCCAGGTTCCTCTCTCTGTGGCCTCTTTTACTCTGGCACTATCATTGTTAGCTAGCATTTCTTTATCTAATAATCTCATCCTTGGTTTGGGAAGGGTGTATATGCATCATCCACAAGTTTCCAGTTGAGAAAAAAAATATGATTTGCAAAATTCTCATGTTGCTGAAGTCAATGATGTTGATTATCTCCGAACATCAGAAGGTAATTACTTTATTCCAAACTACTAAAAGTCAGCAGTATTTTAAATTTTTATTCTTGGATTAGTTCAGTTGGAGTTCAACATTTTACCTTAAGAGTTGTGTTTTACTCGACCAAAACACAACCCCAGGGTATATGTCTTGGGTAGATTATGCTATTACAGGTTCAATGATTATCTTCATCTTGCAAAGACAAGTCTACAGCAATCATAAGCCTTTGTCTTGAAAATGTTTTCCAAAGTGTGAAAGAAATATAGATGGAATTTAAAATTTTCTTAGTGAATATTAACTTTCAAGTCAAATCAACTTTAGATGCAAAAAAAAGGCAATGGCTATCATCAATGATACATTTTGATGAACAAATGAACAAAATTATTTTATACTTTGAAATATGAATATGTAGCAAAATCCCAAAGAAAAAATCCCCTGAAATTATTACTCTTTTGATATTTTTATAACACAAAACTAATTTGTTTCTCAATGTTAGTTCTTTGTTAAAACTGGATGCCAGTATGTACTTCACAAGACTCTTCGGAAGACTCCCACCATTGATAGGAAAAACAGTCCCACCTGTTCATTAATAATGTATTATTAAACTTTTGGTACTAAAATTTTGGTACCAGTATCTCTGTACTTCTCATCTTTCTCACCCAGAAAATTGAATTAATTTTATTGGAAACCATAAAGTTTTATTTTAATTATCTATTGTAAGTACAATTATTACTCAGAAAAAAGGTAAAATAACATACAGAGAGAATATATAAAAGTGTGTATTTCACACAATTTACTGGAATGACTACCAGACATAAAGGGATGGGAGCAGAAGAGGCTAGAAAAGTAAAATACGAATCTGTTTATATTTATGAAACATCATTCACATCAAGTGAATGCAAATACATTGGTATATGATCACCCAGCTTTCAAGGACTGAATCTATATAGTGTGAGACATCCAAGTCCATTGCTTTCCTTCCTGTGGTCTCCCTGCCTTTTGATTTGATAGTTGCTATATAGGCCACAAGCCAATTGGGTTCTACTTAGCAAATTCATTTTAAAACTTAAAATAATGATAAACATTTGTGGAGAAACAAGTTGAACCTATTGGCTTACATGAAATTTCTACTCTATTAGAGAATTTCACATACTGGCATCCTTGTTCTGTCTCTCATACATAAAATACTCCCCCACACTTGGCAGTGGTGTCCTGGAGGCACCACTTACCATGAATCTTACCATATCCCACCAAAGCACTGAGTACCAATGGAAGGTGGTCCAAAGTCAGTCTTCTTCAAACATAATTTTCATCTTTGTGAATTTATAATATCTAACAATATGTAGAATTTCAACCTGTTATGTCTTAAAAGTAGTTATGGAGGGAAATGAATTTTCTAGTGAAATTCTTCTTGGAAGTGAAATAACCTAAGAACACTTTTATAAGATAAATTTAGTCCAATCTTTCCTTAAAAATTATATTGATGCCCCTTATTTCAAAGCTACTCAATATTTGGGAGTTGTTGGCAACTCTTATAAAATTATATGTGTAGGATATACATGCCAATAACCTGTTTTCTGAATCCAACCATTTTCTCTCTGACCTCAGTCATCCTGCTGATTTAAACATTAGTTCATGGTTCATTTTCCTAAAAGGAAAATTTTATCTCAAGAGAATCTCATAAACGTTCACTCACAAATTGTAAGATAGACTCCTGCACATACAGCAATCTACCCACTCTGGGTTCTGACTAAAAAGAACTCAAACAGCCCCTCAGAACATACCAATGTCAGTTTCTCTGCAGGCTTGTCTGTTCAAGTTCTCCTTATCAATTTCAACTCCTGATATAAGCCTTCAGTCCACAGTATAGGAGATGGCATGTAAGTGCAGAGCTCAGGGGCTTGCTTATTAAACACGTAAGAGTTTACCTTTTGGAGGAAGAAAGAGGAGAGGCACAGGAAGAATGTAAGGAAAATGTATCTCTCTTAAATTGAAGGACTCTCCATCACCAGTATGCTTGGTTAGTAGTGTATGTGTGAGGTGCATGGGTGTAAGGCTGTTCCACCCAGATCCAGCACCCTTACAGCTCTGCCCAGCTTGCTTTGCATTTAGACTTGAGAAATATTTTTTGTGTTTTTGTGGCAGCTGGTGAGGAATTTGCATAAGTGACTGGTATTCTAAAGGTGCTACTGTATTCCTCACTTTTGGAAATATTGTAAGTTGCAGAGTTGAGAGTTATGTATTTTGAAAGGATTTCTAATTTCTTACCACTGTGGACCATACTGACAACTGTGACTGTCTCTCCTTTAAGCTCCATCCAGGCTGAGAGAGAGACAAAAGAAAAGGCATTCCACATTAATGAAATTAGAGGAAAATTCCTCTTCAGAGCCTAGAAAGTTTCAGTTTCTACAAAGTCTCAGCACCAGTGACCAGAGGAGAGATTCTCAGGTACTGAGCAGAGAAAGAAAATGTTAGTACAATTTACTTTTGACCCAGCCAATACTGCCCCCCCTTTGACCCAACATATGCCTTAAAATAACAGATTAAGCTTATATCATAGACATCTTATAGATTTTCAGTTTCCTGTGATCACATATATTCATGTCAGGTTTTATTTATTGTTTATTGATGGATGGATGGAGACAGGATTTTCAGTGTGTGTGTGTGTGTGTGTGTGTGTGTGTGTGTGTGTGTTCCAAGCACTCTTATCCTTAACTGTATATCAAATCAGTTGAGAATACAGTTTTTGTGGATTCAATTGAAAAAAATGTTTGTCCTCCATGGCAAAGCATTTTCAGGCTACATAAGAGAAATTGGCACCAATCTAAAAGTCAGTGACATAGTGCTTCTGATGGGATGTGAGTGTACACAAAGAACCTTCACACCAAGTCTTTTTATCTGGGCATACCTTCCTACAGTAAAAGTGTCTAGACATATTTTTTGCTTCTCTGCAAAATATCATACTCTGCAAACGAAAGTGGGTATTTCATAACCCCATTTTGCATTAACATATACTTGCCACAACTAGGAAGCAATGGGGCACTCTATCTAAAGGGCTAGAAAAAGACAAACAAAACCTCTTCTTCCTTGATTGTTTTTTTAATCTCAGCTGCCAATAACTGAAAACGTTCTGTGATTTATTTTGCAAACTTGAAGAATTATAACTTGTTTCCAAGCATTATACTTATCACTATATCAGATCAATGTTCTCAAGACACAAAGCACTTTGAATTCTCTTCATGATCTTACAAATAGTTGCTTCTTCTGAGAGTTTATAAACTATATTAATATGCAGTTTCAGACCCAATTTCTGTAAGAAAGAAAAGTTAATGAATGATTTGGGGTAAATGTAATCAGTTATAAATATACACTGAAATGCTCAGAACACTATTGTTTTTAAAATATTTAGAAAAGTGTCTGGAAATAAGGGGGTAAAAACAGATTATAAATATACTGTAAATGTTAAATTCACAACTTTATGCTGAGTCCTCTTCAAATTGCCCAAAATTAAGGAAGCCTGCAATCTGTGCCTATTTCTTCCTCTCAAATTTGCCTGTAGGAAACATTCAGGTTCACAAGGTTTAAAAGTACCTCTACATTGTAAAATCATGTCCAAAGAGCCAAAAATAAAAATAAAAAATAAAATAAAATAACAGTTCAGGCTAAATGACAAATCCCTTTTTGTATTCCTTGTTGACTTAACCTTTTACTTTAGAAATAAATTTCTATCATTATAGGGAGAAAGCAGATACCTGTTGAGATAACAAGATAATAATTCAGTCACTTACAGCTCTGGGAGAATAAGAACTTGGCTTTGTTCATGTTTGATAGTTTTGAAGACTAGAGACTAGACCGTTTCCATTCCTCCTTTTAACTTTCTTCTGATTACAAGTCAGCAATTCTAGGCTATAACCTGGTCTAGTTCTATTAAAGAAAGACTATTCACTATTATTTTTCTTCAAAATATCCTTTAGTTAAATGATGCTTTGCTTTTAATGTTGTCAATAAAATATCTTAAGCCTTTTACTACTCTGCTCACACACACACACACACACACAAATTTAGACTAGTTTAAATTAGTGCTAAAAAATTAGTTGAACAGTCACAAGTTTTCAATGTTTTGAAGCTAACCAAGTAGATTTTTCAGATTACATAACATAGGAACATGAACTAGAAAATTTGGTAGACAAAACACACAAGCATGCACACACATACATACTTGTGTGCACAAATGCATATGCATGCATGTACACACACATGCGCAAACACATGCACACATACAAAGCAAACACTGTTTGAATGCAACATTCAGGTAATTGAAGGAAATGTAAATTGTTCTGCTTGCATTATTCAGATAATGGCTTACTTTCACCACTTCATTTTTCAGATTTGTAACCACAAGACAGTTTTCTCAGCCCAGTGGACTAGCTCCACAAAGTGAGGGTGATAGTGGTTCCTGCAGGAAAAGAAGATTCTCTATGTCTGTTGAATAGCTTAAGCTGAACAGACTGGAAAGAATAGTGAAGATTGATTTCTAATAAAGAAATCTCCCATATTGAAAAGGTAGCTGCCACAGTTTCTTTTTTCTGGTTATTTGGCATTTCTTCTTTGTTTCTCACACGAATCTTATTCACAAAAGGATTAAAGTTCTTAATTTCAAAAAAAAAAAAAGTAGAAGTCTTAACAGTCAGACTGATTTTCAGGAACAAATGATGAGTGCTTTTATTTGTTTAGAATTTATTGAAATAGATTTTTATTGTGTACTGTTTATATTTGTGAGGAGGGATTTTATAGGGTCAGTTTTGTCAATTGAGTGAAGGCCCCCCAAATACATAGAAAAATAGTTTAGTCACTTTGATGGGGATACCAGTCTATCCCATCCTTTATCTAGCCATGACAGCCCAGCCAACCCATCTGCCATTCAGTTAAGCTGCCCCATTCATTTAGTCCATGCACTGGTTACTGCAAGGTAGGCCTAGAATCTATAGAAAGAAGAAAAATAGAAAAGGAAGAAAAAAAACCTGCATTCTGAAGTGACTTGTAATGTAATTACAAGATAAGTAATGATAGAAAATTCACATAACTTGATGACTAAAATTTCAAATTGTGAACCACATAGGATAAGATACTAGAAGGTAAACCATGCTGCATCATCATAACCATTATCATTATTATCACCATCATTATCATCATCATCATCATCACCATTATCATCATCTATATCCTTTTTCATGTTCCATACTAGTCCTTAGCTATTGATCCAAAATGAAGATTTAATGTTTTTACCCCAAATAATAACAAAGTGAGAACTTAAATTAAAAAGAAAATGGAAAAGCTTAATTTTAGCTTAAATATTAGATATGCAGATTATAGTTTAAAAGGTTGCTTTCCTAAAATATTTCTATAACTTCTCTGTGTCCCTTCAGTCTTAGTCTGTCTACCTTGTTTCAATCAAACTTGAAATTATACCTTTAGAGAACACTCCACCTACTTTTTGTTTATTGGTTGCTTCTGGGTTTTTGTTTGTTTGCTTGCTTGCTTTGTTTTATCTCACTTGACTTTTTAATTCTTTTTCATGAAGATAACATCTTTATGGCTAAGAACTCTTATCCCTAAAATGGATGCATCTACAGACACCACAGATTTTCTTAGCCCAAAAGGACAATCAATAAGCTTCTTATTACACAGTTTGGGTCTAGGCTTTAATCCCCCCTAATTTATCTTGAGACTTTTACTTTTAGATAGAAGTAGACACAGGCAAAATATATTGATTATATTTACAGTGTTTACTATTATATTATCTGTTTAGAATAACTGTATTAAGATATTGTAAAAGGTACTTTCAATCATTCTTGACCTTCAAAATGACTAATTTTGTGCTAGTGAACAATGTTTACATGCATATATTTATAAAACTACATGATATGTTTTTCTTTACAAGCAGCTCCTGGACTGAGTGAAAGGGTCATTCCTCATGAGTGCATTTTCTATGGAAGATACTAGAAGAGTAATAATTTTCAGGGATTGGGCCTGGGTTGTCTTATAAGAAGCAAAGGGCCATCTTGTGTTTACATACAGTGATGTGTGTATTTGTGTATGTATGTACCGTGGTAAAACTGGAACAACTTATTAACATGTGTATTACTCTACCCACCACCCCAAATGTAGTTGAAACAAGTAGAAAGGAGCAGTTTTCCTAGTGATAGTGTATTAGCTAACTAAGCATTTAGTTAAGGAATAAGGAGTGAGGGAGGGAGAGAGAGAGGGAGAAAGAGAGAAACTGACAGTCTCTATATTTTCTGGAAATATGGGACCATATTATTTCTTTAAAAAAAGTTAAGTTTAAATACCTGATTAGAAGTTGGTTCTGAGTTCAAACAGTCCTGCCTCCTATTGAGAACTCTTGATCATATTTTTACTTGGGTGCACATCTGAGTGATTCCATGATCTTTTGTGCTTGTGGCCAGTATTATCTTATTAGGTAGAAGTAGTTCTCAAGATGTAGGTGGCAAATAACCGTCCTCACACTTGTTTATGATGCAGCTTTCATGTACAACATGAGAAAGCATCAATCAGGTCTAGTGTGAACAATGCAACTGTCCTCTCTTTTTGAAGCTTGTGTGGAAAGTAAAACTATCAGGAGCCCTGGGAGATGCCCCAGGCAGAAAGGGAGGGAGAAAGAACTGGTCTGCTCTCTGCCTAAATGGAATCCTTCTTACTTGTGAAGTCATCTCATTCAGGTGGGAGGGAGGTAGAGGGATTCCAGAGCCTGAGAGCATCTTGGAATTGGCTGTGAGCACACAGTGTAGCCGAGTTTGGTCCCGAGAAGGGGTCCACCCTGCTCAAGTGTGTGTGCCCACCTCTCTCCAGGAAAGTGGACCAAGGACCAGGCCAGGATCCCCACCCTCACCAAGTGGCCTCCAACAGTCCCTGCTCCCCTGTCATCCCACATGGACCTGGAAGCCCTGACTCCCAGTCTTCGGGCCATCTCGGACCCCTCCCCACTATCCCGAGATGGTTCTGAGGTCCCACTGTCCTCCTCCCCTCTCACAAGGATGTAACTCCCTGCTAGCCGTGCAGCTCAGCTCGTGGTGTCCTAGTGAAACGAGGGCGCACTTGCGCCCGACGTGCCTTGGCGACACGGGCGGCACCACGCCCCGCTTCGCCCGTCCGGTCCTGCCGCACCCTCTAGGTCGTGCCCTGCCCTGGGCTAGCTGGGCCTGGTGGCTGGGTCGCCCTCTGTATTTGTATTTGGATTCCTACGTTTGTACTTCTAATACAAATAAATGCACATGTTGTCAAAAATACTTGAGCCAGGAATGGGCATCTTTCTGGTTTGGGGTGGCTGTCCAAGAAGAGGCTGGTGAAAGGTGGGCTGGGGCCGAGGCCAAGGGTACCCTTATGCATGTGGGTCCTGCCCGCCAAGAGAGTATGACACCCATTGCCCCTCTTGGAGGCTCAGCTCTCTGCCCAGCACCACACAAAGACAGCTTCTGTAAATGTTGACGAGGAGGGCATTGTCTTCTTCTCTGACAGAAAGGTTACAAGTGGCCAGTGTCCAAAGGAAGTGCCTTCCTCTTCCACTCCTGCCAAAACCCATGAACAGACATTTCTAATTTCTAATTCTAATTCTAAATTCTAATTTCTAATGGAGAGCAGGAGGCCCCACCCCAACCAGGTCAAAGCAGTTGGTTCCATTCTCTGGGGCCTTACCTGCAGCTCAGAAGACTGAATATTGTGGGCAGAAACCTTATACTGTCTATGCATCTGGAAAGGAGGACTAGCTACCCAAAAGTCCAAACAGTGGCTTGGTGGGAAGGCACTGCTCCCCCACCC
>NW_027527432.1:344400-346769 GCF_008692635.1 Crocuta crocuta | reverse complement strand
ACCCCACCCCCACACTAAATAAAAGCAAACCTTCACAAACCAAAACTATAAACCAATAGCAAATACCACCACTGTGGGTAGACAGAGAATTTTATACTCTAGTGTATTTGAATTGAGCACATATTACTAAAAATGAACAACCCAGGTCCCCTAGCTCACCTAGTATGACTTCAATGAAACAGTCCCACCTCTTCCCAGTTGGTCCCTGTGCGGGTGGAAGGTGGGGGGGGGTTGGTATGAGACATTTTCTACCACATCTGCCTGTTTCTACCTCTGCTTTAAATCCTAACAGAGAACGCAGAATATGACATTCGATTTTCAGAAGCTGATTAGACCTCTCCAAAGTATCTATTTTGGTGTTTTTAGCAATTACTTCTAAAATTACTTCAATCTGTGCTTAAACACTGGTGAATATTCTGTGTTCATTATTCACTTTCTCTTACCGATATTGTCAAGTTCTCCCTGGTCTGTGGCCAAAGTTGCAGGCCCCTTCAGAGATAAATTATAACAACAGCTGTCATTTATGGAGGCCTGACTATGTATTAAGAACTTTCACACATTGAATTTGTTCCATCCTTCCAGCACACTGTGATGGAGGTACTGTTTTTGTCACCATTCTGCTGATAGGACAATTGACAGATGGTTTAAAATAACTTGTCCAATATCATAAGCCTAGAAAAAGGATTTTAGTGCTAGAAATATGACTTCAAGCAACTTCAAAACTCCTGTGCTTAGTAGCTACATTTTGCCAGTCAGTGTCTTGAAAACCTTGATATCACGGAAGGAACTTCTGAGACTGTTCTTTTACTGTGGTAGAAATTAACTTTTTAATTAAACACACTTTTCTTTGTGAAAGAACATCTCTTTCAGGGGGGCATTGAAAATGTGTGCCAAAATGGTACACTGAGGTCAGCTGTCTTTAGTAGAGACTGTCTTTAGTATTGCCAGAAATCAATAAAAGCTTTTCTCAAATAAAAAGTAATACATAGAATGTTCACTCACTTGATTGCTTAAGTTGTAAAGTAGGAAGAAAGTTCATGCCAGGCCCTGAAGGTATTGGTTACAGAACTGGAATTTTCAGTAAAGGAGAGACTTCATAAAGTCTTAAGATTTGGGACCCTGAGACCTGGAGTGACGTATTTAAGCTTCCAATCTAACACCAAACTAGTTTTTTCTTTTCTGAAAACCTTTCAACAACTCTCCCTGGGCCAATAGCCTCATTGGTCCAGGCTCAAAGTTATTTCTAAGCATAACCCAGAAGGAGTGCCTCAGGTCTGTTCATAGAGGAGATGATACACTTGGGATCCTGCAGCATCTTAAATATTTGTATTGAAAGGAAACTTGGAAGCCTTCCTGGAAGTTATTTTAAGGATTTTATAACTAGAAAGGATTGGCATAAGGCTGAGATGGATGCATTTATATATGAAGGGATCAAATAGTACCAGAAATTTGCTTTTAAGGTTAATGATGAACTACTCGAGTAAAATGACTGTTTAAACCTGAATACACAATGGTATTCAGCCAAATAAATTGAGAGACCAGTACTTCCTTAATACATTGTAGAGAAAAAGCCCAAGTCTTTGGGAGGTGAGAATGTTGGAATGGGTCCATCACATGCAACTAATCCATCCACCATCTAACCACAAACAGGGATATTCAGGGGTACCTCCCACACCTAGAGACTAAGAAAGACATCAGTGATGAAGCCCCAGCATCCATGGAAGCTCAGGGGAGGTTGCAGATGCTGGGGATATGCTACAATAATTTCAGTGGAAATTATTAAATCTTGGAGTAATAGGGCCACATGATGTGACTTAACCTTCAGAAGAAATGGATTCAATGACAATAATAAGCCCTAGGAATGAAGGAAAAATCAAAGCATGTCAATCCACAAACATCCAAGGGCAGTGGCTAACTGATGCTAAAGTCTGTAGGAATGGTATAGATGAAAAAGCTACAGAGACATTGTTTGATGTATATAATCAGGAAAGTACCAGAGCAAACAGGCAGAACCTCATATTGACATTATGAAAATTCATGGACCCTTACTGTGGCCCCTAGTTTGAGCTGATCCACAGATTCAGAGTCCCCTTGTGGAGCAGGAGCCAGGTCCCTTTGAAGAGTTCTGCATCATGGCCAAGAGTATTTCCTGAGACTCTTCCTTCAACCATTTCCCAGAGAAAAGGAGCTGTTTACCAGGGTAATTGGGTCAGGAGGAAAGGAAAATAATCAGAATGTCTAAAGTTATTTGGTACTTACTTATGATTTTTAAAAATTCCCTGGGAACACAAAATGACACTAGGGTCCAAGGTCAGAGGAGGCTATGGAAGTCAGGAAATAAAGTCAAGCTTTTTTTTTTTTTTTTTTTT
>NW_027527432.1:331329-344382 GCF_008692635.1 Crocuta crocuta | reverse complement strand
CCCCATCCTCCAGGAGCCCAGAGAAGTAAAGCTCCTAATATATAAGAGAAATATGCATACTGTAAATCTGATGGAATCTTCATATGTTTGTTCTCTGAAGACTGAGAGACAAAGACTTTAAGAAAATGTGTTCTACTTGCAAGTGTTTACCAATGGCACCCCAGCTAAAGCTTGCCAAATGGAACACACGATTGGATTTAAAGAAAATAAAACAAATTACTAAAGTAACCAAGCTATATCTGTTTATGTGACAAAAGTAGTCATTTTCTGTCATGGTTAACACAATATCCACAAAAGGTATCATGTATCTTTAAAAATCAGAATGCAAACATCAAGGATAAACATATTCTTATTAAATCAAGAACAGAAGAGCTCATGATTTTATTTTTTCGGGGCACTTAGGATAGAAGACAAAGTGCCTTTTCTTTCTGACTGTGATCCATACAATGTTCACCACAATGGATAACAAGCTGTCGGTTTGCTTCCACATTTGCTGACCCATGGAGTGAGGACTACTGCAGTATGAGAGGCAAGTGGAAACTGGCCTAGCTGCCCCAGTTTGCCAAAATAGCAAGCCCAAAATATTGTCATATCCATGGGAAAATATCAGTCTATTTACATCTAATGTAAAAGATGCAGGGGGAAATTATTCTACCACCCTTCTGTAGCTTGCACATGTATGTGTCTGGTACAAAGGCCAGACAGACCTTGAAGAATGACTTTTTGCAAAGAATGTGATTATTATAAAATGAATCAAGTTATGATGCCATTCACAGAGGCTATTCCAGATGTGATATATTTTCTAGAGCAAATGAACAAAGTCCCTGGCAGTTAATGTGCTGCTACTGACCCAGAAAGTGCTTTGATTTTAGTCCCAGTTAATACACACTATAAAAATTAATTGGCTTTCACCTGCAATGGCCTATAATACATTTTGACTCTTACATCAGAACAATGTAAACTCATGTGCTTTCTGTCATAATATATCAAGCCCAGAGAGGGACTTTAATCATCTTGATATATCCATAGAGCATTATATTAGTCCACTTCAATTGACTCAAAATTATTTAGATCTTTTAAATTGTAGAATTAAAGATCTTAAAAAGATCTTAGAGGCTTTAGTAAGACAGACTCATTCCAGATTCTGATAAATTCTGGGGAGGCCCAGAATCCTACTATATGAGTGAATGTCTCAAGAGCCAAGTGATCCTGAGCATATCTAGATAGCTCCTTTACATGTAAATACAAATTGTTCCATCTTCAGTCACCCACCATAAATAAAGGGATACAATGTTTGATACACCTCTTTGGAATTTGGAAGCAATATATAAAACATGTGGTTATAATTTTTTGACATATTTATTGTATAGACCATAAGGCTGAAAATTTGGGGTAAGACTCACAGCAAAAGAGGTATTTGAAGCAGACCCTGGATAAGTAGAGGCTGAAGTGCAAAGTAGTCCTTGTGATTTAGCAGAGCCAATGGCATTTATATTATCTGTGGCAAACAGGGATGTTGTATGGACTCACAGGCTGTAATAAGATAATCACCATTCTAATGCCTTGAATTTTGTGCCCTTCTATTGACAACCATTCTTTATTCCAATAGCATTTCCTGGTTTGCTAATGCACTGATAGAAATTTAATGCCTGATTATGAGTTGCCAAAAAAGATATATGGCCTGATATACCCATCATAAGTGGAGATTCTATACATGACATCAAGCCTGAATAGAGGTAGAAAGTATAAGCAATTTGCATGAGAAACAGGTACAGATTCTCACAGTATCAAGACCATACATAAAATAACCATATGAATGGAGCACATGCATAGGTTCAACAAAGTGAACTTTCCGTCACCAAAAATGATCTGCCACCAATAAGTGCTCATCTATCACCAGAAAAGGCCAACCCAATGCCTCTGATATGGTATCATTACTTAGAGACACTAGCCTACTACCTGGCAGATCTATGACATAGAACTCAACCTTGACCCAGTGGTGAGTGGTTCATCTTCTTTGGAATAGGATGAGTATTTCTGATGGGAATTTGTCTTCCCTGCCAATAAGGCCATTCACATATTTGCACTCCTTATTCATTGCCATGGCAACCCACACAATGGCCTCCTCTGTCTTTCAGGCCAATTCAACCTTCTCTAGACCTTTTATTAATGGTCTGGAAACATATGGTCTTTTTGGTGGTGAATGTTTAACTAGTAATGTTATAACGACATAATCAGTGGCAGACAAACACACCCACAACTCTTCATTCAGATAAGTCACATTGTCTAATAATACTAGCCATAATTCATTGAAGACCAAAGGAATAGAAATAAAAGGCAAAAGAAATGAGTGTCAGAGCAATTCAGGTGTTAACAGACTCATGAAAAAAGGTTGCCAGATTTTTGGACACTCACCTTTAATTTGATCTGTCTGTCCCTTTCACCTTCTTCAACCATACGATGCAAGTTTTGACTATAGGATGTATCTCCTAAATAAGGACCCAATATGGAACATGAAACCACTGAACTGAGTAAAGTAGGAAACATGGGGCCATCAGACAATTGCATATACCCAACCCAGGGAGAAGCAGCATCTGGCATTTTAAAAGCAAGATGCAAAAAAAGTACAGAATACCTGGTGACAGTTAAATTTTAAGAGTTTAACTCCTACACATTTTCCCCCAGGGGGAAAATAATTGAATAAACAGAACGAGTAAGGAAAATGCAAAGTTGAAGAGAATAATCTTCCATAAAAGGAAAGTCTTTTTTAAAATGGAAAGTTAAAAAAGCCAGTCATCTCCAATCCATTTTCCTCTTCCATCCACAAAGCCTATTTTGCCTAATTCCTCATTTCCATAACTTAGCTGGTGATAAGCATGACATGAGGGGCTCCTGCTTTCTAAGTGCCTCCTCCAGAGGTTTTCATGTATCAGATCTGGAGTAGGGCCCCATATTCACAATATGCTTCTGTAAAACATTTATCTAACTAAATTGGAAGGAGGGAATGTAGAGGGAGTTGTGATATCTGAGCGAACCTCTTTAGTTGTTCCCTCATAATGGAAGGGAAGTGGAATCATAATATGATAGGTATAGCTTTGAGGCTGAAAAACATTTTTTTTCTGTTTANTAATTCTGTTTTAAATGTCTGGTAGAATTCCCCAGGGAAGCCATCAGGTCCAGGGCTCTTATTTGTAGGGAGATTTTTGATAACTGATTCAATTTCTTCACTCGTTATGGGTCTGTTCAGGTTGAAAAACAGTTTTGATATGAGATTAAAGTAACAAGTCTTCTCTACAGAAATTAGCAGTATGACCTTAGTCACTGTATTAGCCAAGGGAGGCTGATACAACAAACTCTGAAATCTCATGTGCCTCACATAGTCAGAACTTTCTCATGTTGAAGCCCGGACAAACCATGAAGAGACTCAGTTCCACTCAACATGCTGAGATTAATGTGGTTTCTCCTACATGACTTTACTCTTCTTTTCCATTTATCCAGTGAATGGGGGAAAAAGAGTGAGTCTCAAAGGTGGAAGTTGTTTATGGGCCGGGCTGGCAAGTGGCACACATTCCATGAAGCAGAGCTAAAGAGCACAGCCACTCCTAACTGACTGCGCAGGAGGTTGGGAAGTGTCCAGCTTCCTGCCCAGGAAAAAGAGTGAACTAGGATTTGGGCAAGTGAGAGTCTCTATCACAGAGGTGAACAGAAGTAAAAGTGGGGTGCAGGAGCCCCTGCAGTTCAAATACCAGCAAGCAATATTGAAAAACTCTGTAGCTGACCAATAAGCACAGGATGGGGTTTGCTATGGGACAGCAACAGCCACAGAATCTGGATACTTGTTAGAAATGCAGACTTCGGCATCCCAGATCTACTGAAATAAATCTGTATTTGTAGTCACCTTAAAATTTGAGAGGCACTGACTGCTGTTGTCAAGTCAGAAGTATTTTCAAATATTTTAATCTTATGGTAACTTCAAAGGTCAGTGAAGGAAATGAAAGGACTCCAATTCAATTAAAATTCACCAGACATTCTCACACATATTACCTCAAAGTTAACAACATCAGTTAAAATAATTATTTCACGCATGACAGGATGACACATTTCAAATTCATATATATCAATTCCTATGTATTTCTAGAGTTCTGAACCCCAAGAACTATCTTTAGAATCATGTAAAATCACAAAGAAACATCAAACATCAAAATTCATACAAGATCAATCTGTTTATAGGTATTTGAGACTGTCAGATAAAATTCAGATCAAATATCAGCACTTCAATTACTGCCAATAAAGCTGAGAAGCCTGAGTGACAACTATTACATTGATGACCAATTGGGCAAAACCCCGGGGTTACAAAAAGGTTGGAATACCTATGATTATGTATGCAGTCTACTTTTCACTTGTATACCAAGTTCTGCTTGGTGGTCACTGGCAGGCTGAAGATCTGCCTTATTTCTTTATGAGAAAAAGCTTCCCTCTGTCAAATGATAAGCTCACTAACAAACTCACTGCCACCAGTACAAGGCAGAGGATGGAGGCTCCACACAGAGAAGAACGGGAAAATCAATCCAGGAAATAACAAAAAGTTATTCTGGTATTTCAAATACCTTCCACAAAGCAGGCTGTTTGGTTTGATTTTAAAGTACACACCAAACATGTTCTCTAGAAAAATAAATAAAGAGATAGATAAACAAACAAACAAATAAATAAATAATAAATAAAACTTTGGATATTGTAATTCTCCCTTAAAAACAAATATTATAGAATGAAGTCCCACATGGGCAATGCACATGTAGGTACAACAGGTAATAAGCATTTTCGGGCTTATTACCCATTTTAATAGAATCATTTTTATGATTCTCAATGCTTCTTTTCCTATTTATTTTATTTGTGAACCACTACGAAAAAGCACACATAAGGAGAAAAAGAATAGAAATCCACATTAGAAATGAAGCCAGCTAAGGCTAATAAACACACACTATGACCTAGTAACAAGGCAATCCGCAGTAAATTAAAGGCTTAGATTCAGAGATCTCAAATATTCCTCCCAGCCCTCTAAAAATGTGAGAAAAAAATTATATTGCAGTTAGAATATACCTGACTTGCCATATTACACCCCCAAACTTGTCACCAGTTCATGGGTGCTACACTGGCAATGAGAAAAAGATTCACAGATCTCAGTTCAGACCTTACAAATGCCACAGTACAAAGAGGAACCCCTTTGGGTTATTTTTCTGTAAATCATTATTTGACTTGGATGTGGGGAGTCAAGGAGTGGTTGGCAGCAGAATGCTTTTATAATGGATATTACACATTGGGGAAATTATAGCTCTATTCTGTAAAAACAAGACATTAGGATTTTTCTAATAAACCGATAGTTGTATAGAAACTATAAAAAAGAAAAAGTTTAATAATATTTAAAAATGGAAAATGATGCCAAGGCTTAAGAGTTTTCCATACTGTGCTCTATCAAGTTCTTGGAGTGTGGGAGAGCATCAGCAAATCCTACTAGCCAGTCACCTTAGATAGAGATTCTGAGAAAGTTTTACACAACAGTCTTCTTTTAAGATTGGAAAGCTGGAAGAGGGGGAGCTTAAAGTTTGAAAACCTGCAATACTCTTTGGTTCTGCCTCTCTATCTCTTCATTTACCAATGTGATGAATGAAGATACTGCAGACAAAATGAGGTAACGTGTCAGATATGTAGAACTGGGCTTTGTGTGTGAAGAATGTGCAGTGTAAGTCTGATGTCCTGGCTACTGCTACTATCATCATCACCGTTGATATGTCACAGGATTGTTCAGCAGTCCAGAGGAAAGGCAGTCTCTCCAGGAGTATGGCTATAAGAGCCATATGCCTGAGGCTTTTGGCACCATAGCCTGTCCTAAAATTTTCATTTCATTTTTTTTTCACCCAACTTTAAAAATTGAGGCAAACTAAAACACTAGGTAAAAATACTAGATTGAGAATTTGGAAATATTGAATTCATTCACTGACTGAATTGAGATTCTATACAGTTGTTCTGTAAAAGAAACACATATGAGCATGCACTTATACACATGCACTCATGCACATACAAAACACACACATACACACAGAGATTTACAGCCTTTAGGCTTAGGACAAAATGTTTTCTTTGTCTTTGCTTTCAACTAAATTCAGTGGTAGAATACAAACACTGATGAAACCTGAGAACTAGAAAATAGCTTGTGTGAAATGATTTGACCAGTCTCTATCACGGTTTCTGGCAGCTAAGGCCATGTCACTCAGATGACCCTCCTTAAAAATGCCTGCTTGAGTAGGTTCAGTGCTTCTGGATTTATTTGCTTGAGCCAAATATATTTATTTGTACCAGCTAAAACCTGATATCAGCCATGTAGTCCCCAGTACCTGCTCTTAGAATAGTTACTTTAGAAAACTTGAAGTTGTAAATACTTCCTCTGCCCCTTGAGATGTAACTCTTACACCACCAGAACTGTGTCCTCAAGAACCTAAGAGCTGTATTCAAGGAGATGCCTCTCTTCTTGCTCCCAGCCCTAGAGAGTGGGTAAGGACCTAACTTACCATCTTGCCTCAACCCACACCACTGCTTCCTGCCATAAAGGTATGAGATGTATGTTTCTCCTCCAGATAAACACCAATTAATAAGCCCTGATGACCTAGTCACATAGATAAAAATGACCTTCACACCTCATCACCTATCCCCTAGCACACCTGGGCCTGTAGAACATCCTCTGCCTTCTGTTTTGGCAAAGTTGAGTTTACTTCATTCTGGATGCTCTTCCTATTGTAGTAGTTATTCCTGGATAAAATCCATCCTTACCAGTATAAACAGCATCCAGCTTTGTTTATCTTTGACAAAACTAATCTGTAAGAGCATCATAAATGGGGCATATTTCAACTTTTTGCTATAGACAATCTTCATATTTAAAGGAATCTGTCATTAAGTACTATAATGGAAATAAAACTGTAAAAAATTAAGTCAAGTCAACTGCAGTAAAAGAATTGTGTAGTTTACTTAACCAGAAAAAAAAAGAAAGATGTTATTTTTAATCCTAGTGTGCCTAGCCCTAACTATACTATTGTATGTGATACTGTTACAGGGGTTTTCCAGTGGCCAGAAGAATATTAATGTAGAATTTTTATGATAGTAGAAATCAAAATTTAGGCAGACATATTCTCTTTTTTTAAGTGATAAGTAACTTTTTTGAAAAACTGTAAAACCTTCAAGATCTGGAGACTATTTGTCCCCAGGCTCTCAGGGATCTCTTTCTTTTGGAATTATGGAGTGAAGATTGAAGATTGAGAGAGCCTGAGGGGAGGACTCTGCTCTGGTGGAAAGACTCACCACAAAACCCAAGCACTCTGTGTAGCCTCAGGGCAGAGCTGGGGACCCAGAGAATGCAGATGATCCTGCTGTAAAGAGGTCAGAAAAGGCTGGCAACACCCATCATTTCTGTGAAATGCTTACATTGGTGAATTTTATGTTATGTATATTTTACCACTATTTTTTTTTAAAAGACTCCTCAAAAAATACTTTCCTATATTATACCACTCACAAACTTGGAAGAATTAGAACGTCTGTACAAAAAACCTCTCTCAGCCTTATGAAGCTCTCCTAAAAGCATGTTTCTCCCCCTGGCAACTCAGCTCTGTCTGTCCACCCCTGCACTGGAGGGCAGATTCTTTGTTGCCATTTTTGGGCAGGACTAGATCATAAGGGCAGACACCAGCACACATTTCCTCAGTCCTGGCCCTCTTTCTTCAGCTTTCTGTGTGGCCAGAGGGCAAAATCTTTTCTCATCCAGTCCCCAATGGGGTCACTACACACCCATGAAAGAGCTGGGGCTGCACCCTGCTGCCAGGGTGAACTTGGGTGTCTTGCCTAGAACTACTCAACTGACAAAGGATCAGGGCTCAAGCCTACTCTTTTTTCCTCCAAATAATAAAATAGATAAGTCAAGAAGGAAAAACTTATGTTTGTATAGATGGACATTATGACATTTCAAACACTTGTCCAAGGTTCCTCTAGAAAGTAAGATCTACTCAGTTGTGCATTTAAAATACCATTTCATTTAGGAAAAATAAAAATGAACATTGATATTCATACACAAATTTTGAAGTACATTTTTATACAAATCTGGTACACCTGTGTTACTTACATCATTCTTTAGCACCTTTCAGTTCTAATGCTGGGAGATCAAAGCTGCCATGCTGGACAGTAATGAAAATGACCACTGATTACTGGTCTCCTACAATCACCCTTTGGGAGTCAATTTTTAGGGACACAGGTGGTTGTATGGGAGTTGCCCAGGCACTGTAGCCACTCTGTATTGGAGACTTTTCTTTTCAGCTATAAGATTCCTTTGACAGAGATGGACTAGAAAACAGAAGACCTATAGGAACCCCTAGAAGATAGATGCAGTGCCTTGCCAGTAAGCATAGAGGTTCTGTACTCCCTGTCTGGGCAGACTGTCCTCAACCTGAATGTGCTCAGGTTGGGGCTTCTGGATGAGGGCAGACAACCAACTATCCCAGAAGCATTGTGAGAGCAAAGCCATGCCCCCCTCATTATGGGATCCCAACAACAGGGCCTAGTACATTGTGGCTACTCAGCCCTCATTGAATGGATGAGTGCCCACATGAAAGAGACCACTGAGGCTGGAATATCTGATTTGGGCATTCTGTTCCCTCCCACATTATTCTATGTATGTACTTTTGGAAGCAGGACTCAAGGCTGAAGAATGCTGTTTTCTTTGGAAATGGAGAGTATTCTTTTCCAAAGTCGTCAACTTGGTCCTCCACGAAATCATACATAGTGGTTGTATACAAAAGTGTTATTTTTAAAAAACATGAAGTTCTTAGGAAGAAGGCTTAGGAAAAAGTAAAAGTAGACATAAAATTCTCATTTTCTGAGTTTTATTTTCAGATTCATTTTTTCCTCTTCCCCTTCTTTTTCCTCTCCCTCTCTCTCCCTCTATGCCCCTCTCCCCTCTCTTTCCCTCTTTATTTTTTCCCCATTCCCCTCCTTCCCACATCCTCCTCCTATTTTTCCCTTCCCCCTGCGCTGAGCATCATTCACCCTTGGCACACATAGTGGCAAATAACTTGGTCCAGGTGAAGCAGTAGGTGGTGGCAGCCTTGGCAGTTGATTAGGAAATATGCCCTCAAGGATTTATAGCTTCAGAAATAGTGCAGAGGAAGCAAGACGCTGTGGGGATGTGAAATGGTCACTGTCATTTGAGAAAGGTTTTAATTGCAAAATCCCATTTAACCTCAGACATCCCTGAGCTTGGGAAGAGGAAGTATTTTTGTGTTTAAAATCTTGCAGGTAGGCAAGTTAGTAACCATTTGGTAAGTTTGTTTCAGGTTTCAGTCAGTCTTTACAAAATGCTAGGCATACAGTATGATTACGGTAACTATTACTCTCTGATCTATTCTGTTTTCTTCAGTTCATTCATCAGCCAACAGAGATCCTCTGCTCTGTGAACCTCGATCCTTCCTATACACATGACTGACCAATGGGGTTGCATTTTCCTACTCTGTTCCTGCCTCCTCCACAGAACATGTGACAGTCACACAAAGGCAGGTGGCATTAAGTGCTGTGGCAGTCAAAGTTTTAGAAGAAGCAACAGAATGTCTCTTTGTATTATGAGGATGAAGCAGAGCTTCATTTACAAATGAATCCCTTCAAGAAAAATTTGCAAGTTTATAAAGAATATAGGTTTTTATTACTGTTTTCCATGAGGCATATTTAATACGCCTGGCAATTACTGGAGACAATTAGGGGTGTTAGTTATATGTAGAGGTCATCACATAAATCTTAGAAGAGATTTACAAACTTATAAAATAACTACGTTTATTACTCCATTTCAATAAAGTCCACATCCTTGGGGAGTAGATAGTAAAACCTAATAAGGACAAAATAATAAAATACTTTCACTATGTTGTTTCTAAGGACATATTGCCTCTGATCATTAGCAGATAAAATGGTTTTATGGAACATTCAAAGCCAAATTCATTTCCTTCACCCAACACTTGCACTGTGGCTCTCACTTTACCTTCAATGACCCTCAAAGATTTATCACCCATATACTATAATATGGAGAAAAGATGCAATCTTGTAAGTTGTTCATAATTACTGAAGCCATCATATTAATTTTTAGCCCAATTATTTGGAAACTTAAGCTAGTGGGTTTGTTTTGTTTTGTTTTAACTTGTTTAGTGTCAAGTGTCTAGAAAATATCTTTCCCTCAATTTATATTTAGCAGAATACAGTTCAGGTTAGTCCAACTAATCATTCTGTGCCAAGCATCTGAATACAAAGATCAAGACAAGTGAAACTCAACTGCCAGCTTAGGTCCCACTGCTTCCTATCATCTAATTGATATTGGTTCCAGCTGTCATCCTTGATGCTGGGAAAGTTTATTAGAATCTGCACAGCATCTGCAAATTAACCTTGGAACTCACAATTCCCTCTAGTGCTGAGATAACTTTGCCTAAACACCAGATTCTAATGACCTCCCAGGAATGCTCTCTTACTTTAGGAATGAATCCTTTTCTCTGAATCCCTAATTAAACAAAAAACAAACAACAAACAACAACAACAAAACAACATGCAGGCTAGGCTCTTCAGTATATTCAGATTTTACTGAAGATTCGGACAAAAGAAAAAAGTTTACATCACAGTAACTCAACCATTTGACGTTGAATATTACCCCTGCTTAGTCGTTTTATCACCTTAGCACCCGGAATTTCTCACATTTTTGCACAGGGCACAGCCAAGGCCTTTCTGCTTAGCCCCCACCTTCTTTCCCATACCCAGTGTCTCCCTGTTTTAGTCAGACAGATTGGCCCGTGGTTCACATTTCGGTCTCTATCTAATCTGATATACTC
The DNA here is from genome assembly GCF_008692635.1 of Crocuta crocuta. NCBI lineage: Eukaryota > Metazoa > Chordata > Mammalia > Carnivora > Hyaenidae > Crocuta > Crocuta crocuta. Next base: position 333,487 of record NW_027527432.1, on the reverse strand, counting down.
CTCATTGCCCCATCCTGTACTATTTTTACCTCACTATAGAGGTGCCTATATATACCATCTCCTAAATGGAACAATTAATTAAATTAATGCTGCATTGATTCTAATGCAGCGCTCATCCATAGTAACAGAACATGCAGGTGGCCGAGGAGAAACTATTAGTGATCCATTCAAGGCTGTGGATATGACAGGAGTGTCCATGAGGGTTTGATGGAGGACCCTGAGAGATGAAGCAGGGTTGAAGGGTGTGTAGATGTCCCAAAATTTCAGTGAAGGAAAGTGCTTCATGGCAGAGAACAGCATCCAAAGACCATGGGCATGAGGTTGTCAGACGTGATTAGAAAGCCACTGCCAGGGTGCTATTGGTTTTAGACAGAAGGGTGATGTTGAGAGAGAAAGCTGGCTCCAGATGACAAAAAACTCTTCATTTTATCCATCCTTAAGAAGACTGGACTTCATTAATGAAGAGATTTGAATTTTGGAAAAATCACTTTGATGAGAATGTAAAGAAGTTACTGGCAGAAGGTGTGCAAGGCTGAAGGTGGGAGACATTACAGCTATAGAATTCGTTCAGATAACTGATTTGGACTTTGCATTAATAAGACAGTGGCAAGGTATGAGGAGAAGAGAACCAGTGAGGGAGTCACTGGAAGGGGGGAGGGGGATGTAAAACCAATCAGATGATGCAATATGTTACTTTAAGTGATGGTGTAAGAAGGAGAAACAGATTAGGATAGCTTCAGTATTTTCCTTTATTTTTTTTTTGTAGTTATCAGTAAAAATTTATTGTGCATACTCCAAAAAGACAACTTGTAAAGTGGTAGAATTCAAACAAAAACATGAAATGAGGTTCATCGGTATACTAATATTAAGCAATTTATATAGTGAGAAATGAACGAAGTTTTGTATTTCATAGTGATTGGTTACAATATTTCAATTTTCAGTAGTTACCTCTTTTTTTAATTAATTAATCAATTATTTAATTATTTATTTTACAACTAGTTTATTGTCAAATTGGTTTCCATATAACACGCATTGCTCATCCCCACAAGTGCCCTCCTCCATGTCAATCTCCCCTTTATCCACCACACCCATCAGTCCTCAGTTTGTTCTCAGTATTCAAGAGTCTTTCATGGTTTGCCTCTGTCCCTCTCCCCCACTATTTCCCCCCTTCTTCTCCCCCTTGATCCTCTGTTAAGTTCCTCCTAATCCTCCTATACATGCAAACATATGATATTTGACCTCCTCTGCCTGACTTATTTCGCTCAGCGTAACACCCTCAAGCTCCATCCATGTTGCTACACATGGCCAGATTTCATTCTTTCTCATTGTCATGTAGTATTCCATTGTATAGATAAACTACATCTTCTTGATCCATTCGTCCGTTGATGGACACTTAGGCTCTTTCCATGTTTTGGCTATTGCTGAGAGTGCTGCTATGAATACTGGAGTACATGTGCTCCTATGCATCAGCTCTCCTGATTCCCTAGGGTAAATTCCTAGCAGTGCTATTGCTCGGTCATAGGGGAGTTCTAGTGTTAACTTTTTGAAGAACCTCCACAGTGTTTTCCAGAAGGGCTGTACCGGTTTACATTCCCACCAACAGTGTAGGAGGGTGCCCGTTTCTCCACATCCTCGCCAGCATCTCGAATTCTCTGATTTNCTTCTAAGTTGTCCAATTTATTGGCATATAATTTTTCATAGAATTTCCTGATAATTGCTTGTATTTCTCAAGGATTGGTTGTAATAAGTCCATTTTCATTCATGATTTTGTCTGTTTGGGTGCTCTCTTTTCTTTTTGAGAAGCCTGGTGAGAGGCTTGTCCATTTTGTTTATTATTTCAAAGAACCAACTCTTGGTTTCATTAATCTGTTCAATTGTTTCTTTGGTCTCTATGTTGTTTATTTCTGCTCTGATTTTTACTATTTATCTTCTTCTACTCCGTTTGGGGTGCTCTTGTTGCTTTGTCTCTAGTACCTTTAGGCGAGTTGTTAGATGTTGCACTTGCGCTTTCTCTAATTTCTTGAAATAGGCCTGAAGTGCAATGTACTTTCCTCTTAGGATTGCCTTTGCTGCATCCCATAGAGTTTGGATTGTTGTATTTTCATTTTCATTTGTTTCCATATATTTTTTAATTTTTTTATGTTTTGTTTATTTCTGA
>NW_027527432.1:304729-331213 GCF_008692635.1 Crocuta crocuta | reverse complement strand
TTGTTTCCATATATTTTTAAATTTCTTCTCTAATTGCCTGACTGGCCAATTCATTCTTTAGTAGGGTGTTCTTTAACCTCCATGTTTTTGGAGGTTTTCCTGATTTCTTCCTGTGATTGATTTCAAGTTTCAAAGCATTATGATATGAAAGTGAGTATGGTATGATCTCAATTCTTTTATATTTATTGAGGGCTTCTTTATGTCCCAGTATGTGATCTATCTTGGAGAATGTGCCATGCACACTTGAGAAGAATGTGAATTCAAAGCCCTCAGGATGCAGAGTTCTAAATATATCTGTCAGATCCATCTGGTCCGTTGTGTAATTCAAGTCCATTGTTTCTTTAGTGATTTTCTGTCTGGTTGATCTATCCATTGCTGTAAGTGGAGTATTAAAGTCCCCTGCTATTAGCACATTCTTATCTATAAGCTTGTTTCTGTTTGTGATTAATTGTTTTAAATATTTAGGTGCTCCCATATTCAGTGCGTAGACAGTTATAATTGTTAGTTCTTCCTGAAGGATGGACCCTGTAATTATTATATAATGTCCTACATCATCCCTTGTTATTATCTTTAATTTAAAGTTCAGTTTGTCCTATATAAGTATAGCTACTCCAGCTTTCTTTTGACTTCCTGTAGCATGATAGATATTTCTCCTTTCCCTTACTTTTAATCTGAAGGTATCTTCCAATCTAAAATGTGTTTCTTCTAGACAGCAAATAGATGGATTTTGTTTTTTTTTTATCCAATGCCTATGTCTTTTGACTGGAGCACTCAGCCCATTTACATTCAGTGTTATTATTGAAATATGTGGGTTTAGAGTCATTGTGTCCTTTGCAGGGTTCATGTTTGTGGTGGTGTCTCTGGTGTCTTCGTTCCTTGCAATACTTCCCTCAGAGATCCCCTCTCAAGATTTCTTGTAGGGCTGGCTTAGTGGTGACAAATTCTTTCAATTTTTGTTTATTTGGAAAGACTTTTATCTCTCCTTCTATTTTGAATGACAGGCTTGCTGCATATAGTATTCTTGGTTGCATATTTTTTCTGTTCATTACATTAAAGATCTCCTGTCATTCCTTTCTGGCCTGCCAGGTTTCAGTAGATAGGTCTGTCACCACTCTGATAGGTTTCCCTTTGTATGTCAGTTTCTCCCTAGCTGCTTTCAAAATTCTTTCTTTGTCCTTATATTTTGCCATTTTCACTAGGATATGTCGTGCAGAAGATTGATTCAAATTACGTCTGCGGTGAGTTCTCTGTGCCTTTTGTATTTCAACGTTTACTTCCTTCCTCAGGTTGGGGAAGTTCTCTGCTATAATTTGTTCCAGGACTCCTTCAGCACCTTTCTCTCTCTCTTCCTCTCTGGGATTCCTATGATACGGATATTGTTCCGTTTGATTGTATCGCTGAGCTCTCGAATTCTTCTTTCATGTTCCTGGATCAATTTATCTCTTTTTTTCTCAGTTTCTTCTTTTTCTATCAGTGTGTCTTCTAAATCACTTATTCTCCTTTCTGCCTCTTCAATCCGTGCATTGGATGCCTCCAGTTTATTATGTATCTCATTTATCGTATTTTTTAATTCATAATAAATTTTTTTAAGCTCCATGGTGTTTGTAGCCATAATTTCGTTGATGTCCTCCATGCTTTTTTTCAAGCCCAGTGATTAATTTTATGATTATTGTTCTAAATTCTTGTTCAGTTATGTTGGTTATATCTGTTTTGAGCCGTTCTTTAGCTCTCAGTTCTTACTGGAATTTCTTTGGAGGAGAGCTCTTTCATTTTGTCATTTTGGTTAGCTTTCTAACTCTTGTTAATTTTTAATACTTGTTATGCTCTCTGCACCTGTGAGCCCCACTACATCATAGATGGTTCTTTGACTATCCAGGGCCTATTCGTTCAGAAAGTGTTCTTGAATGGTATCTCTTGGTCTCTCTTGTTGAGAATTTGGTTATTTTATTTTCCTACTCATAGTCGTATATGGGACTCTCCACCATGTGTACTTTGGCTTGTTTCTTGAGGTAGCCCTGGAGAAGAAAAGATACAAACACACAGGGAATAGAGGGACACAAACGCACAGACAAATACAACAATCACGCTAACCGAGAAGGAAAACTAAAAAGTAATGAGAAAAGACGGAGGAGGGAAAGTGAATGATAGAAAATAAACATACATTAAAAAGTCAAAAAGAAGGAAAGAAAAGGAAGAAAGAAGAAAACTGATAGACAAAATTGGCTTAAAGTGTATAACCAGATTTCCCAGCTACAATTAAATAGCCGGGTGTATGCAGTGCTGGTTGAAGAGCGTAGAGAAAGAGAGAGATGATAGGGTGGAGATGAGGCAAAATTGGAGATAGAATGAACAAGAAGAAGGGATAAGAAGTTTTTTTCAAAGAGCTAAAGGGTGGAATATGGTTGGAGAGGTGAGAGAAAGACGGTGGTGTTATCCAGAGAAATTATCTAGTCTGATTACTCCTGAGCTGCTTTGTTATACCACCATTAACAGTTCTACAGGTCGCTGCTTCCCTGTTGCCAGGGGTTGAGAGGAGGGTGGGGGGGAGTGTTGTAGCCTCAGATCTGCCAGGGTCAAGCAGCAGTACAACCCGAGTGCGTTTGGGGAACGTAGCAACTTCAGGTCCGCGGAGTCCGGGTCGCCTTACCCTGCCGCAACTGCTTTACCAGCCGCTGCCTCCACTGGCAACTTTTCACTCATGCAGTTGCCACTTCACCGGATCTCCACCACCGCCGCTTCAGTGGGCTGATGTCGAGCACGCCACTGCCACTTCACTCTGTGCCGGAACCACCGCCGCAGACGTTGCTGTGGGTTCACCGGGCCGCCACCACCAGGGATGGTGCCCGGCACATGGCAGTTCAGTTTTTCCTGGCGCCTTATGGGACCAGGGCACCTAGTTTAAAGCCAGCACCCCAACCAGAGCTAAAAAACACTGTCTTGCCAAGCCGAGGTTTTTTTCTCTTCTCCAGGGACATTTCTATGAGCAATCTCAGCTTTTCTTTCCTTCCCCCGGACTCGCGGCAGCTCGCCACCACTTGCCGGTTTCTCACTGCAGCTGCACGCAAGCCGGGTTCCCTCCCCGCCCTCCGTATCTCTGGGTCCCGTCCTGCTTTTATCTTCCCCAGGTCTCACTCACGCACTTATGAGGTTTCCTTTCCAGTGTACTCTGTCTCTTTCTCTTCCCAAACACCTGTGGCTCAGTGTTCTACGACTTCAGGCCTTCTCTGTTTGAGAGATGAGTGCAGGTGAAATGTACGGCGCTCCCTACTTCTCCGCCATCTTGCCTCCCCCTCCTCAGGATAACTTCAGTATTTTCCAGAGTGCTAGAGCAGACCCACTTTTCTGGAAAATGGGGCAAGGAAGCTTCTGACAGCTCTTCCCACATTTTCCTGCCACTGTGCTTTCTTTCTAGCTACTGATCTAAGTATGGGATTAAGAAGCAGAGCCAGGTTTGCGTGGACAACTTGCAACCAAAGATCTTTCAGTTATGATGACTAATAGAGCAAAAATTCATGGTTATCATTTTATGGCTGATCTTTCCATAAAATGTTTGCTTGGATGATAGAGAACACGGAAATTCAACTTAAACCTCAAAAAAAATTTTTTTGAGAAGGGTCTAGCTACGATTTGTGACTAACCATTAATCCCCACCATGAAGGTATTTTTATGGACCACCCTTAGTCCCAAATGTGTCTCCTCAAGGAGACTAGTTACAAGTGTCACTCACTTTTTATCTTAGTCTCAGCTTTTCTCAGAAAATTTAGTTAAATGAAGAGATTCACTAAATGACAGAGAATGAAGAATAGCTCATTTCTATTTCTGAAAATAGAAAATGTCACATCCAACATTGTGAAGCCATTTCCATTCTACATGCTGAGTCTAAACTATCATCCTTCTACAAAATACATTACATTCATACACAAAGTAAATAACTTACTATTTTAAATGCACCATATATACCACTACAATTACTTATAATAATAACAAAGAAACCATTTGCACAAGTTTAATTTGTTCGTAGATGTAAGCATTCATTCACTCCACTAATCAATATTATGCATAATTAAGGAGTACTCACTATGTACTAATCAGCATGATGCATATTTAGAAAGCACTTACAATGTACTAAAAAATAGTGAATAAAATGAAAATGTCTGCCTTTATAAATCTTATAGGGGCAGATGGAAGATGTGTTCTAAGAACTTTTCTGACATTAATGTATTTAATCCTTAACATAGCCCTATAAGGTAATGTATATTATGATCCCCATTGTAAGATGGAGAAACTAAGCCACAAAACAGTGAAACTTGTCCAAGTCTACATAAATAGTAAGGACAGTCAAGGAGTCATTTCTAACCATAAAACTGTTTTATTAATATGTGATTGATGCTGTCAGCCATTTTTGCTATCAACAAGTCATCACTTAGTAAATAACTATAATAAGTTTTAAAATTAAACTTTACCTGATTAAAAATGTGCCAAAGACCTTAACAGACACCTCACCAAAGAAAGTATGCTAAAAGATGGAAAACATACTCCAGGAAAATGAAAATTAAAATAATGAGTTACCACTACACACCTATTGGAATGGCTAAAATCCAAAACACTATCCAAAACCAAGTGCTGGTGAGGATGCGAAACAACAGAAATTCTCATTATTGATGGTGGGAATGCAAAGTAGTACAGACACTTTGGAAGACAGTTTGGTGATTTCTTACAAAACTGAACATATTGTTACCATACTTTCCAGTAAGTCATATCCTTTGTCACTTACCCAAAGGAATTGAAAACTTATGTCCACACAAAACCTGCATGCAAATGCCAAATCCATTTATCCAAGTGAAAGAGGCTAACTGAAAAGGCTACCTACTGTATGATTCCATCTGTGTGACATTCTAGAGAAGGCAAAACTATGGAGAGAGTAAAAAGATCAGTGATTCCCAGGGGCTGAGTGGGGGAAGTTAATAAGCAGAGCACAGAGGATTTTTAAGGCAGTGAAAATACTCTGCATGATATAACAATAGTAGGTACATGTCATTATATCTTTGTCCAAACCCATAGAATGTACAACACCAAGAGAGAATCCTAAAATAAATAATTGACTCTGGGTGATTGTGATGTGTCAATGTAGGTGAATCCTTGGTGAACAAAAAGGTACTATTCTGGCAAGTGATGTGGATAGTGGGGGATGCTGTATGTGTAGGGGCAGGGGTAATTCTCTGCTCTTTCCTTTAATTTTGTTGTAAACCTAAAACTGTTCTTTAAAAAGAACTCTTAAAAATAGTAGATGTACAGTGAAGTCAATTTAAATAACATAAAATTTAAACTTTATGTGTGCTAGGAATCTCTGTTAGCTGTAAGTAATAGAGAACTAAATACAGTGGATGAAGCAAATAGCTGTTTTATTTTTCACAGATGACAAGATTTCTAGAGGTTGGGACTATAAGGTTGCTATAGAAGCTTCAAAATAATTCTAGGGAACAACCTTCTATTCCTGTTTCATTCAATCATTCTCCACAGGCAGCTTTTATCCACATTTGCTGTCCCATATTTTCAGTCACTTTACCTTCACATTTCAGGCAAAAATGAAAAAAAACAAAAAACAAAAAACAATCTCTTGTCAACTGAGTCTGCCACCTTGAAAATAATTTTCCTGGAAGTTTAACTAACAGCATATGTTTAGATCCCATCAGTCATAACTATGTCCCATGGTCACCTCTAGCTGGGAATATTGGTACCTGAAATAAAATTGGAATTTTGTCAGTGAAACAAGAAAAGTGGGTGTAGTAGTAAAGCTCTCTTAACTTACTTTTCAGAATCATCTTGGGTATTCTTAGTTTTTTGCTTTTTTAAATAAAATGCAGCCAATTTCAAAAGAAAAATTCTAGGATCTTTTAAGTGATGATTTCATTGATTCTATAGATCTCAAAGAACATTGATATATTTACACTCCTGAAATTAGAGTAAAAAACATAATTTGTTGCTATACTTAAGTATTTAATATCTCGCAACAATCTTTTGTAGATTTTGTGTAGGTATCATACTTTATTAGATGTATTCCTAGATAATTAAGTATTTGTTAGTTCTGTTGCCAGTATAAGAAAATAAAGTTGATGTTTTCATTGATTTAAATCCAGTGACATGATAAGTCAATTTTGTTATGCTAAAATATGGATTTTATTTTTTTAGTTTGTATTTGAATTCCAGTTAGTTAACATACAGTAAAATATTAGTTTCAGATGTACAATAAAGTGACTCAACACTTACATACAACACCTGGTGCTCATCACAAGACGTGCCTTCCTTAATCCCCCTCACCTATTTAAATCATTCCTCCACCCAACTGCCCTTTGGTAACCATCGCTTTGTTCTTTATAGCTAAGAGTCTGTTTCTTGGTTTGCCTCTCTCTTTTATTTTCCCTTTGATCATCTGTTTCTTAAATTCCACATATGAGTGAAATCGTATGGTATTGTCTTTCTCTGAATTACTTAATTCACTTAGCATAATACTCTCTAGCTCTATCCATGTCATTTAAAATGGCAAGATTTCATTCTTTTTATGACTAAGTAATATTCTATATGTTTATATATACCACATCTTCTTTATCCATTTATCAGCCAATGGACACTTGTATTGTTTCTGTAATCTGGAATTATTGATAATGTTATAAACAGTGGGGTGCATGTCTCTCTTTGAACTAGTATTTTTGTATTCTTTGAGTAAATACCTAGTAATGCAATTGATGGATTGTAAAGTAGTTCTAGTGTAAACCTTTTGGGGAACCTCCATTCTGTTTTCCAGAGTGGCTGCACAAGTGTGCATTCCTACCAACAGTGCACAAGTGTTCCCTTTTCTCCACATCCTTGCCAACACATGTTTTTTCTTTTATTGTTGATTTTTTGCCATTCTGACAGGTATGAAGTGATATCTCATTGTAGTTTTGATTCATATCTCCCTGATTGTTAGTGGTACTGAGCATCTTTTCATGTGTCTGTTAGTCATATATATGTCTTCATTGGAAAAGTTTCTACTTGTGTCTTCAGCTTATTTAAAAATGTGGATTTTAGATTCTTGGATTTCTATGGAAACCAAGATGTCTTTGACGAATAATGACAACTTTATTTCTTCCTCATTTTTTTCTTTTTCTATTACAATTTTCTTTCTTATAATATTCTTGGCAGATTATGCTGACTTCATCAAATAACTTGGAATATATTCCCATTTTTCTATTATCTATAGGAGTTTGAGAATGACTAGATTTATAGCTTGGGGAAGGGGCCAAGATGGCAGAGCAGCATAGAAGTTGTCTGCTTCTCACATCCCCGAAATGCAGCTAGATCAGCACCAAACCATTTTGCACACCTAGAACATTGACCTGAGAATTAACACCAACCATCTGCATAACCTGAGCCACAGAATTCAGCAAGTACGCATAGTGGAGAGGCGATCCGGGGAAAACAGAAGCTACGGAGGGTAGAGAACGGTATTTGGGAAGAGAGAACAGAGAAAGGGGGAAGGGTATAGGAAAACCACTCTCCCCAAAAGTAGCTGGACAGAAAGAGAAACAGTGAATTAAGGGAGAAAGAGAGAAAAGAGTAAGAAGGTATCAATACCATTAAGGTTCTATAAACAGGGGAAGGCAGCATTGGAAATTCTGGAACTCAACACCTGGCAGCACTCTTTCTGGCAGGAAACGTGAATCCCCAGGAGCAGGCAGTGAGGCCCAAGGGGCCTGCAGGCCACATGGGGAGAAGTTGTTCTCCTGTTAGTAGGGCATTTGGCCTCCCATAGGCAAAAGGTCCCAATGGACACTGAAGAACACAAAGATGTCAGGGTGTGGTGAAACCTGGCATTGGTTTTATGTTGTGATTTACCATAATCCCTGAACCCCTGCTGGTACTGCATCACACTAACTCATTCTGGAACAAGCACAGCGTGACCACAGGAATGTTCCTAGGGGGCATACCAGCATCTGGCCATTGCTAAGGGAGACCTTCCTCCAGAGGGTCAGAGCAGGTCCAAGCCACAGGGCCCTCAGGAGTGAGAGGTTTGGACCAGGGGTCTCTCTCTGAAGGGAAAAAAAGATGAAAACAAAACAAAACCAAACAAAACAAAAAGACCAAAAGCAACAAAGGCTAGAAAGGACCAGAGAACACCACCAGAAACTCCAAGTCTAAAGGCAACACAATGGCAATTAATTTATATATTTCAGTACTCATTAAGTGTTAATTGACTAAACGCTCCAATAAAAAGACATGCGGTAACAGAACGGATAAGAAAACAAGATCCATCTATGTGCTCTTTACAAGAGGCTCATTTTATACCTAAAGACACCTTCAGATTGAAAGTAAGGGGGTATAGAGGGGCGCCTGGGTGGCTTAGTCGGTTAAGCGTCCGACTTTCGCTTAGGTCATGATCTCGCGGTTTGTGGGTTTGCGCCCCGCATCTGGCTCTGTGCTGACTCCCATCTCAGAGCCTGGAGCCTATTTCAGTCTGTGACTCCCTCTCTCTCTGACCCTCCCCTGCTCACGCTCTCTCTCTCTCTCTCTCCTAGAAATAAATAAAAAAAAACATTAAAAAAAAAAGAAAGTAAGGGGGTGTAGGGGCGCCTGGGTGGCTCAGTCGGTTGAGTGTCCGACTTCGGCTCAGGTCATGATCTCACAGTTCACGGGTTCAAGCCCTGCGTTGGGCTTTGTGTTGACAGCCAGCTCAGAGCCTGGAACCTGTTTCAGATTCTGTGTCTCCCTCTCTCCCTGACCCTTCCCTGTCATGCTGTCTCTCTCTCTCTCAGAAATAAATAAAACATTTAAAAAAATTGAAAGTAAGGGGATGGAGAACCATCTATTATGCTAATAATCACCAAAAGAAAGCCAGACACTTAAGCCTGTCTACTTAAACCAAACAAACTAGATTTTAAAATAAAGACTATAACAAGAAATGGTCATTATACTATATTAAAGGGTCTATCCACCAAGAAGATCTAACAATTGTAAATATTTATGCCCCCACGTGAACGATCCAAATATATAAATCAATTAACAAGAAATATATAGCAACTCATTGATAATAATACCATAATAGTAGGGGGCTTCTATACCCCACTTACGGCAATAGAAAGATAATCTAAACAGAAAATCAACAAAGAAACAATGGCTTTGAATGACACATTGGATCAGATGGACTTAACAGATATATTCAGAACATTTCACCCTAAAGCAGTGGAATACACATTCTTCTCAAGTGCACATGGACCATTCTCTAGGATAGATCATATACTGGGACACAAATCAGCCCTCAACAACTTAAAAAAGATCAATTTAAAAGTACATAGAAGCCAATGACAATTAAAATACAACAGCCCAAAACCTATAGGATTCAGCAAAGGCAGTCATAAGAAGGAAGTATATAGCAATGCAGTCCTTCCTAAAGGAAGAAAGACCTCAAATACACAACCTAACCTTATACCTTAAAAAGCTGAAGAAAGAACAGCAAATAAAACCCCAAACCAGCAGAACACAGGAAATAATAAAGATTGGAGCAGAAACCAATTCTACAGAAACTAAAAGCAAAACAAACAAACAAAAAACACAGTAGAACAGATCAATGAAACCAGTAGCTGTATCTTGGAAAGAATTAACAAAATTGATAAAACCCTAGCCAGTTTGATCAAAAACAAAAAAGAAAGGACCCAAATACATAAAATCAAGAATAAAAGCTGATCAAGTTGGGATGCCACAGTGTTACTACACTTCATTTCCTCTCTCCATTAGAACTAACAAAAATAGTACCAAATTTCACTTTCTCTTTTATTAAGCAATTAAAAGATTTCATAGACATTTTATTTTATAGCAAAGAAACAAATGCAAATACTTCTCTGTAAAGATCTGCTGAAGACCTTCAAATACCACGAACTCAAATGCATTCCACGTTGCGGCTCTATTCACTATCGCCAGACAGTGGAGACAGCCCAACGTCCATGCACAGATGAACGGATACAACAAATGTGGTAGGAGGCAAGATGACAGAGAAGTAGGGAGCTCCGTACATTTCACTCACACTCATCTCTCAAACAGAGAAGGCCTGAACCCATAGGACACTAAGCCTCAGGAGTTTGGGAAGAGAAAGAAAAAGTACGCTGGGAAGGCAACCTCATAAGTGCGTGAGTGCGAACTGGGGAAGATAAAAGCAGACTAGGACAGGAGACACAGAGGAAAGGGAGGGAGAGGAGGGAGTCTTCCTCACGGGCAGCCACGGTGAGTTGAGGGGAAAAGAAAGAGCAGCTGAAACAGTTCATAGAATTGTCCCAGGAGAAGAGAAAAACCTCGGCTCGGACAGAGAGTGTTCTTAGTTCTAGCTGGGGTGCTGACTTTGAACTGGGTACCCCAGGTCCCAGATGGCACCAGAAGACACTGCTCCGTTGCTCTCCTGGTTCCATCTCCAGTGGCTGGAAGGCAGCCGAATTGAGGTTGTGCCACAGCTCCCCCGGAGAGACTAAGAGGCTTAATTTTGCTGGAGCCTGGGCAAGACCAACGTGGATGCACTGCCTTGATTAATTCTACATCAATTCTTTCTATTCAGATATATTTTCCCTTGTCTCATTTATACACTTCCCTTCTGCTAGACTGGGCACTCCAGTCATTGGTTTGCTTAAACGGTCACATTTAATCCATTCTCTAGATGTATATTCTACACCTCCACTGCTACCTTTCTATCTCCCTCTTTCTCTGGGTAATCAGACTATATAGTTTCTCTGAGTAACATTACCTTCGTTTCTTTCTCCTCGCCTCTTACCATATTCTCCTCTTTCTCTCTCTGAATTAAGCCTCTTGGTCTCTCAGTCTGGTCATTTCTCCTCCAATTTCGCTTCATCCCCAGCCTGTCATTTCTCTCTTTAAGAGACCAAGAGACACCATTCAAAGAACACTTCCAGAGCGGACAGGCCCTGGATAGTCAAAGAGCCTTCTTTAATACAGCAGTACACGCAGGTGCAGAGCACATAACAAGACTTTAAAATGGACAAGAGGCAGAAAGCTAGCCAAAATGACTAAACGGAGGAACTCTCCTCCAAAGAAATTCCAGGAAGAAATGACAGCTAAGTAACTGCTCAAAACAGATATAAGCAACGTAACTGAACAATAATTTAGAACAATAGTCATAAAATTAATCACTGGGATTGATTAGAGGAACTATTGCTACAAAGACTATGGAGTTTAAAAATAGTTGTGATGGATAAAAAATGCTATAAATGAGATGCATGATAAAGTGGAGGCATCTAATGCACAGATTAAAGAGGCAGAAAAGAGAATAGGTAAATTAGAACACACAATTATAGAAAAAGAAGCTGAGAAAAGAGACATGAACTGGTCCAGGAATACAAAAGGAGAGTTTGAGAACTGAGTGATACAATCAAAGGGAACAATAACCGTATAAGAATTCCAAAAGAGGAAGAGAGACAGAAGGGGCTGAAGGAGACCTTGAACAAATTGTAGCAGAGAACTTCCCCAATCTGGGGAAGGAAAGAGACATTGAAATCCAAGAGGCACAGAGAACTCCCATCACACATAACTTGAGACAATCTTCTGCACAACATATATAGTGAAACTGGCAAAATATAAGGACAAGGAAAGAATTCTGAAAGCAGCGAGGAATGAATAGGCCCTAATATACAAAGGGAAACCTATCAGACTGGTGACAGACCTGTTTACTGAAACACAGCAGGCCAGAAAGGAATGGCAGGAAATCCACAAAGTGATGAAAGAAAAAATATGCAGCCAAGAATCTCCTATCCAGCAAAATGGTCATTCAGAATAGAAGAGATAAAAAGTCTTCCCAAATAAACAAAAATTGAAAGAATTCGTCACCATTAATCCAGCCCTACAAGAAATCCTGAGGGGCACTCTATGAGGGAAATGTTGCAAGGAACGCAAGGTAACAGAGACGCCACCACCAGCATGAATCCTACAAAGGAAACAGTGACTCTAAACCCATATTTTTCAATAATAGCACTGAGTGTAAATAGACTAAATGTCCCAATCAAAAGACATAGGGTAGCAGAGTGGATAAAAAAAACAAAATCCATCTATTTGCTGTCTACAAGAAACTCATTTTAGACCTGAGGACACCTTCAGATTGAAAGTAAGTGGGTGGAGAAATATATATCATGCTACTGGAAGTCAAAGAAAGCTGGAGTAGCTATACTGATATCAGACAAGCTGGACGTTAAAGTAAAGGCAGTAACAAGGGATGAAGAAGGGCATTATATAATAATTACAGGGTCTATCTATCAGGAAGAGTTAACAATTATAAATATCCACACGCTGAATATGGAAGCACCTAACTATATAAAGTAATTAATCACAAACAGAAACAATCTTATGGATAAGAATGTGCTAATAAACAGCCCTCAATAAATATAAAAGAACTGAGATCATACCATGAACACTTTCAGATCACAATGCTATGAAACTGGAAATCAACCACAAGAAGAAGTCTGGAAAACCTCCAAAAACATGGAGGTTACAGAACATCCTACTAAAGAATGAATAGGCCAATCAGGCGATTAGAGAAGAAATTAAAAAATATATGAAAACAAATGAAAATGAAAATACAACAATCCAAACTCTATGGGATGCAACAAAGGCAGTCCTAAGAGGAAAGTACATTGTACTCCAGGCCTATTTCAAGAAATAAAAAAAGTAAAAGTACAAAATCTCACAGTGCACCTAAAAGAACTAGAAGGATAGCAACAAGAGCATCAGAAACCCAGTAGGAGAAGAGAAATTTTAAAAAAATCAGGGCAGAAATAAACAATATAGAATCCAAAAAAACAGTTGAACACATCAATGAAGCCAAGAGTTGGTTTTTTGAAAAAATAATCAAAATTGATAAACCTCTAGCCAGGCTTCTCAAAAAGAAAAGAGAGAGCACTCAAATAGACAAAATCATAAATGAAAGTGGACTTATTACAACCAATACCTCAGAAATACAAGCAATTATCAGGGAATACTATGAAAAATTATATGCCAACAAATTGGACAACTTAGAAGAAACGGACAAATTCCTAAACACACTCTCACTACCAAAACTCACATGAGAAGAGATAGAAAACCTGAACAGACCCATAACAAGTGAGGAAATCGATTCAGTGATCAAAAATCTCCCAACAAATAAGAGCCCTGGGCCAGATGGCTCCCCTGGGGAATTCTACCAGATATTTAAGACATAGTTAATACCCATTCTTTTCAAGCTGTTCCAGTAAACAGAAATCGAAGGAAAACATCCAGTCTCATTCTACAAAGCCAGCATCACTTTCATTCCCAAGCCAGACAGAGACCCAAAAAAAAAAAAAAAAAAAAAGGAGAACTACAGGCCAATATCCTGATGAATATGGATGCAAAACTCCTCAGCAAAATACTTGCAGATCAAATCCAACAGCACATAAAAAGAATTTTCCACCATGATCAAGTGGAATTCATTCCTGGGTAACAAGGCTGGTTCAATATTCGAAAATCAATCAATGAGATACATCACATTAACCAAAGTAAAGATAAAAACTGTATGATCTTGTCGATGCAGAAAAAGCATTTGACAAAATACAACATCCCTTCTTAATAAAGACCCTCGAGAAAGTCGGGATAGAAGGAACTTACTTAAACATCATAAAAGCCATCTATGAGAAGCCCTCAGCTAACATCATCCTTAATGGGAAAAAACTGAGAGCTTTGCCCCTGAAATCACGAGCATGACAGGGATGTCCACTCTCACCACTGTTGTTTAACATACTGCTGGAAGTCTTAGCATCAGCAATCAGACAACAAAAGGAAATAAAAGGCATCAGAATTGGCAAGAAGAAGTCAAACTTTCACTTTTCGCAGAGGACATGAAAATGGACATACATAGAAAACGGACAGACTCCACCAGACGCCTACTAGAACACATGAATTCAACAAGGTTGTCGTGGACAAAATCAACGTACAAATATCGGTTGCATTTTTATCAATCAACAATGAAGCAACAGGGGCCCCTGGGTGGCTTAGTCGGTTAAGCGTCCGACTTTCGCTTAGGTCATGATCTCGCGGTTCGTGGGTTCGAGCCCCGCGTCGTGCTCTGTGCTGACTGCCAGCTCAGAGCCTGGAGCCTGTTTCAGTCTGTGACTCCCTCACTCTCTGACCCTCCCTTGCTCACGCTGTCTCTCTCTCTCTCCTAGAAATAAACAAAACATTAAAAAAAATTAAAAAAAAAACAAAAAACAATGAAGCAACAGAAAGAGAAATAAAAAAACTGATCCCATTCAAAATTGCACAAAAAAAACCATAAAACACACAGGAATAAACCTAACCAAAGATATGGGAGATTAATACTATAGAAAACTTATGAAAGAAATGGAAGAAGACACAAAGAAATGGAAAAACATTCCATGCTCATGGATCAGAAGAATAAATATTGTTAAAATGTCATTACTGCCCAAAGGAATCTGCACCTTCAGTGCAAACCTAAACAAAATTGCACCAGCATTCTTTTCAAAGCTAGAACAAACTATCCTAAACTTTGTACGGAAACACAAAAGACCCCGAATAGCCAAAGTAATATTGAAGAAAAAAAAACAAAAAACAAAAAACGAGAGGCATCGTCATCCCAGACTTTAGCCTCTACTACAAAGCTGTCATCATCAAGACAGTGTGGTATTGGCACAAAAACAGACACATAGACCAATGGAATAGAATGGAGAACTCAGAATTGGACCCACAAATGTATGGTCAACTAATCTTTGACAAAGCAGGAAAGAGTATCCAATGGAAAAAAAGTCTCTTTAACAGATGGTGCTGGGAGAACTGGACAGCAACATGCAGAAGAATGAAACTAGATCATTTTCTAACACCATACACAAAAGTGAACTCAAAATGGATAAAGGACCTGAATGGGAGACAGGAAACCATCAAAATCCTAGAGGAGAAAGCAGGAAACAACTTCCTTGACTGCAACCGCAACAATTTCTTACTTGACACATCCCCAAAGGCAAGGGAATCAAGAACAAAAATGAACTACTGGAACCTCATCAAGATTAAAAGCTTCTGCATGGCAAAGGAAACAAAACTAATAGGCAATTGATGGAATGGGAAAAGATAGTTGCAAATGAGATATCAGATAAAGAGCTAGTATCCAACATCTATAAGAAATTCACCAAACTCCACACCCGAAAAACAAACAATCCAATGAAGAAACGGGCAGAAGACATGAACAGACACTTCTACAGAGGACATCCCGATGGCCAACAGACACATGAAACGATGCTCAACGTCCCTCCTATTCAGGGAAATACACATCAAAACCACACTGAGATACCACCTCATGCCTGTCAGAGTGGCTAAAATGAACAAATCAGGAGACTCTAGATGCTGGCAAGGATGTGGAGAAATGGGCACTCTCCTACACTGCTGGTGGGAATGTAAATTGGTGCAGCCCCTCTGGAAAACAGTGTGAGGGTTCCTCAAAAAAAGTAACAGTAGGACTTCCCTATAACCCAGCAGTAGCACTGCTAGGAATTTACCCAAGGGATACAGAAATGCTGAGGCATAGGAGCACATGTACCCCAATGTTCATTGCAGCACTCTCAACAATAGCCAAAACATGGAAAGAGCCTAAGTGTCCATCAACTGACGAATGGATCAAGAAGATGTGGTTCATCTATACAATGGAATACTACTTGACAATGAGAAAGAATGAAATCTGGCCGTTTGTGGTAACATGGATGGACCTTGAGGGTGTTATGCTCAGCGAAATAAGTCAGGCCGAGAAGGACAGATACCATATGTTTGCACATATAGGAGGATTAGGAGGAACTTAATGGAGGACCATGGGGGAGAAGAAGGGATAAAATAGTTGTAGAGAAGTAGGGAGGCAAACCACGAGAGACTCTTGAACACTGAGAACAAACTGACGGGTGATGGGGGTGGCAGAGAGGGGAAGGGGGGTGATTGTCATGGAGGAGTGTACTTTTTGGGATGAGCACTGGGTGTTGTGTGGAAACTAACTTGACAATAAAATATTTATGAAAAAAAAGAATGAAAGAGGAGAGATCACAACCAACACTGCAGAAATACAAACATTAGTAAGATATTATTATGAGTAATTATATGCTAATAAATTGGGCAATCTGGGAGAAATGGAGAATTACTAGGCATGTATAAATTACCAAAACTGAAACAAGAAGACATAGAAAATATATAGAACCATAATCATAATCAATAAAGAAATAGAATTACTAATAAAAAAATCTCTCCAAAAAAAGACTCCTGGGCCATAGGGGAATTCTACCATACATTTAAAGATTTAGTGTCCATTCTTTTAAAGCTGTTCCAAAAAATAGAAATGGATGGAAAACTTCAAAACTCATTAGGTGAGGCCAGTATTACCTTGATTCCAAAACCAGACAAAGATACCACTAAAAGGGAGAACTACAGACCAATTTTCCTGATGATCATGGATGCAAAAATCCTCAACAAGATACTAGCCAACCAGATCGAACAATACATTAAAAGATTTATTCATCACGACCAAGCAGGATGCCGGGCTGGTTCAAAATCCACAAAACAATCAATGTGAAACATCATCACTTCAATAAAAGAAAGGACAAGAACCAAATCACTCTCTCAATAGATACAGAGAAAGCATTTGACAAAATACAGCATCTTTTCTTGATAAAAACCTCAAGAAAGTAGGGATAGAAGGATCATACCTCAATATCATAAAAGCCATATATGAAAGACCCACCACTAATATCATCCTCAATGGGGAAAAACTGAGAGCTTCCTCCTAAGGTGAGGAACACGATAGGGATGTCCACTCTCAACAGTTATTCAACATAGTATTGGGATGCCTACCCTGCACAATCAAACAACACAAAGAAATAAAATGCATCCAAATCAGCAAGGAGGAAGTCCAACTTTCACTCTTAGCAGATGACATGATACTCTATATGGAAAACCAAAAGATTCCACCAAATAAACCCTAGAACTGATCCATGAATTCAGCAAAGTTACAGAATATAAAATCAGTGCACATAAAATCAGCTCCATTTCTATACATTAATAATGAAGCAGCAGAAAGAGAAATCAAGTAATCGATCCCATTTACAATTGCACCAAAAAACAAAATACCTAGGAATAAACCTAAGTAAAGAGGTGAAAATCTGGGGCGCCTGGGTGGCTTAGTCGGTTAAGCATCCGACTTTCGCTTAGGTCATGATCTCGCGGTTCGTGGGTTCGAGCCCCGCGTCGGGCTCTGTGCTGACTGCCAGCTCAGAGCCTGGAGCCTGCTTCAGATTCTGTGCCTCCCTCTCTCTCTGACCCTCCCCTGCTCGCGCTGTCTCTCTCTCTCCTAGAAATAAATAAAACATTAAAAAAAATTAAAAATTAAAAAAAAGAGGTGAAAAATCTATACACTGAAAACTATAGAAAGCTTATGAAAGAAATTGAAGAAGACACACAAAAAATGAAAAATATTCCATGTTCTTAGATTGATAGAACAAATATAATTGAAATGTCGATGCTACCCAAAGCAATCTACATATTCACTGCAATCCCTATCAAAACAACACCAGCATTCTTCACAGAGCTAGAGCAAGCAATCCTAGAATTTCTATGGAACCAGAAAAGATTCCAAATAGCCAAAGTAATCCTGAAAAAGAAAACCAAAGCTGGAGGATCACAATTCCAGATTTCAAGATGTATTACAAAGCTATAATCATCAAGACAGTAAGGTACTGGCAAAAAAACAAAAAAAAACAAAAAAACAAACAAACAAACAAAACAGACACATAGATCAATGGAAGCGAATAGAGAACCCAGAAGTTGATTTACAAACGTATGGCCAACTAATACTTGACAAAGCAGAAAAGAATATCCAATGGAATAAAGACAGTCTCTTCAGCAAATGGTTTTGGGGAAACTGGACAGCGACATGCAGAAGAATGAACTTCGACCACTTTCTTACACCACACACAAAAATAAACTCAAAATGGATGAAAAACCTAAACTAAGTCAGGAAGCCATCAAAAGCCTGGAGGAGAAAGCAGGCTCTTTGACCTCAGATGCAGCGAGTTCTTACTCAACATGTCTCTGGAAGCAAGGGCAACACAAGCAAAAATCAACTATTGTGACCTCATCCAGATAAAAGTTTTCTTCATGGATTTAACCATCAGCAAAAACAAAAGGCAATCAGAGAAATTAAAGAAGATACTTGCAAATTACTTATCAGAAAAAGGGTTAGTATCCACAATTTATAAAGTGTTATCAAATTCACTACCGAAAAAATAAATAATTCAGTGAAGAAATGAATAGACACTTTTCCAAAGAAGACATCCAGATAGCTAACAGACACATGAAAAAATGTTTAACAGCACTCATCATCAGGGAAATGTAAATCAAAACCATCTTGAGATAACCACCTCACACCAGTTAGAATGGATAAAATTAACAACACAGGAAAGAACAGATGTTGGCAAGGATGTAGGGAAAGAGGCTCTCTTTTGCATTGCTGATGGGAATGGAAACTGGTGCAGCCACTATGGAAAACAGTGTGGAGGTTCCTCAAAAAATGAGAAATAGAACTACCTTACGATGCAGCAATTGCACTACCAGCTATTTATCCAAAGGATACAGGTGTGCGGGTTTTAAAGAGGCACATGCACCCCAATGTTTATAGCAGTGTTATCAACCTTTGCCAAAGGAAAGAGCCCAAATGTCCATCTAGAGATGAATGGATAAAGATATAGTGTGTGTGTGTGTGTGTGTGTGTGTGTGTCACACAATGGAATATTACTAGGCGATCAAAAAGAATGAAATCTTGCCATTTGCAACAACATGGTTGGAACTAGAGTGTACTATGCTAAGCAAAATTAGTCATCCAGAGAAAGACACATCATATGACTTCACTCATATATGGAATTTAAGATACGAAACAGATGAACATAAGGGAAGGTAAGCAAACATAATACAAAACAGGGAAGGGGACAAAACCTAAGAGAACCTCTCTTAAATATAGAGAACAAATTGAGGGTTCCTAGAGGGGTTTTGGGTGGGAATATGGGCTAAATGAGCAAGGGGCTTTAAGGAAGACACTTTTTGGGAGGAGTACTGGGTGTTATATGCACGGGAAGAATTAGTGAATTCTAACCCTGAAAACATTATTGTGCTGTATGCTAAGTAACTTGGATGTAAGTTAAAAAATAATAAATAGACAAATAAATAAATAAGTAAAAATTATTTATATCTTAAGTACTTGTAAAGATTTCATTGGGGAATTCTTCTGGAATTCCCCTGGAATTCACTTTGTGAGAATGTTTGTTATCAATGGAGCTGCTGTTATTGTTTAATGGAATAGAACTATTTAGGCTTTTTATTTTGCCTTGTGTCAGTTTTGGTAATTTGTATTTTTCAGGGACTTTTTAAGACATATTTTCATTTCCATATTAGGTATATGGCCCCTGCACTATACCCACCTCTCTCCTTTACATATTTTTCTTTTTTTTTTCTCCCTTAGGATACTGTATAGCTGGCAAAAAAAAATTCTCAATGCAGGAAAATACAAACTGCCATGTTTAATCCAAACAAAATTACATGAAAAGTTAATTTCTTTAAGGGTACGTTATTAAATATATTGACAAAAATATTTTGTCTCTTCTAGTTCCTTTACCCTTCTATGTAAATTTTATTTTATTTTAATTTTAAAATTTGTAATGATTTTATTTTATTTTTGAGAGACAGAGAGACAAAACATTAGCAGGGAAGGGGTAGAGAGAGAGAGGGAGACAGAGAATCTGAAGACAGGAGACAGGCTCTGAGCTAGCTGTCAACACAGAGCCCGACGTGGGGCTTGAAGCCATGAACCGTGAGATCGTGACCTGAGCCGAAGTTGGACCCGTATCTGACTGAGCCACACAGGTGCCCCTCATGTAAATTTTATAATTGGGGAAAAAATTTTATAATTGGGCTGTCTGTAAGTACAAAAATAAATTCACCCTGCATCCTGGAATTTGGGATTGCTTTGAATCTATAAAATGAATTAGGCATAACTGATGTCTTAATATCAAATTATGCAACCATGAGCACAATATATCTCTTCATTCATTTAGATCTTCTTTGATTTCTTTCATCCATGTTTTATAATTTGCAGAATATAGATTATGCATATATTTTGTGAGATTTATACCTAAATATTTTATTTTTGGTGATATTTTAAATAGCATTATATTTAAAAATTTTAATTTCCTATATAATAACCCTGATACATGCACTTATTAGTGCTAGATGGTGCTTCAGCTGTATAAATTCAGCAATTCTTTGGCATTTTCTATATAGACAAATATTACACTTATGGATAGAGTTTGATTTCTTCTTTTTCAATTTGTGTTCCTTTTGTTTCTTTTGCCTGGTTTATTGACTGGTTAGAACTTCCATAAGGATGTTGAATAGAAGTTATAAGAAAGAACAATTTGCTTTATTCTAAAACCTAAAGGGAAAACACTCAGTGTCTTATTGTTTATTTGTTTTATTAGCTGTAGGATTATTGTTGTTTTGGTAAATATTGTTTTTATTAGATTAAGGAAATCCCTTTCTATCCTACTTTGCTGAGAGTGATTTATCATTAAATTATCTTATATGCTTCTTTTGCATTTTATAAATGATCATTCTTTTTAGTCTGTTGATATGATTTTACTGAATTTAGAATGTTGAATAAATTTTATATTCCTGGAAAGAGCCCCAATTGGTCATATTGTACTATCTTTAATTTGGATATGATTTTCTAGTATTTTTTTCAGACTTATATTTACACTGCATCTTCTATAACAATGTCTTTGTTCAGTTATGATACATAGGTAATGCTAACCTGTATAATTAACTACTTTCCCTGTTCTGAGGTCTGTTTGCTTAAATTAATATTGCTACTTCAGCTTTCTTTACATGTTTGAATTCATGTTTGATTCTGTATTTTTTCTCTCATATTATTTTGAAATGATTTATGTCTTTACATTTAAAGTGAGGTGGGTTTTTTTTGTAAAAAGTGTATCATTGACTCTTGCTTTTTATATCCAATTTCAAAATCTTTTCTTTAACTACTGTGTTTAGAACATTCATATTAATGTGAATATTAAGATTATTAGATTTAAAACTACCATCTTGATAACAATTTTATATTAGTTCTATATATTCTTTATTTAAACAATTGTCTGGGGCATCTGGGTGGCTTAGACAGTTGGGCACCCATCGCTCAGGTCATGTATGATCTCATAGCTATAAGATTAAACCCCACATTGGGCTCTGTGCTGGGTATGAAGCCTGCTTATGATATCCTCTCCCTTCCCATCTGTCCCTCCCCCACTTGCATATTCACTCTATCTCAATACAACAAAAAAATAAAATTAAAAAATAGAAAAACAGATTTTCTTCTGTCTTGTGGTGTTTAATACCAAGTTTCATTATTCCATTTTATATTCTAAGATGAGTTTTAACATTTTTGCTTTTAGTGCTTGTCTTTAGGCTTACAATATACGCCTTTTTAATCAGAATTTAAGTTGGAATAATATTTTACCTATTTCCATGTCATTTTAACAATATATTCTAATTTATCTTTAATACTTTGTTTTTTTTTCATACATTCTGCTTTTACATGTGATATAAACTACATTATGCATTGCTATTTTTTGTTTTAGAAAGTTATCTTTTAGACACTTAAAAAACTAAAGTTTAATTATTCCATTCCCAGGGCTCTTCATTTATTTCTGCAGATCTAAGTTTTAGTCTGGTATCATATACTTTCTGCATGAAAAATTTCCTTTAATTTCTTAGAGAGTAGGTCTGCTAGCAATGAATTCTTTCAACGTTTGTTTGTATCAGGAAGTTTTTATTTTGCTTTCATTTTAGAAAGATATTATTGTGGCTTATAGAATTCTAGATTGACGATTTCTACCTTCAAAACTTTAAATTTATCACTCCCTTGTCTTCTGGTTTGCATAAGTATTAATCAGAAGTCTCCCAAATTATTTCCCTTATTCCTCTGAGGTAATGTTTTATCGGTTCTCCATTCCTATAGTTTCATCTTTTCATGGGTGTCATATAAATGAAATCATTATGTAATCTTCTCAGTCTTATGTCTTTAACACAACATAATGCCTAAGCTTCATCTGGGTTGCTGAATGTATTAATAGTCTGTTCCTTTTTATTATGAGAGTTATTCCTTTCTACAGATATATCCCAGTCTGTTTACTCATCCAGGCATTTAAAGACATTTGGACTGTTTCCAGTTTTCAACTATTACAAATAAAGCTGCTATGAATATGAATATACAGGCTTTGTGTGAACATAAGTTTTCATCTTTCTACCCAGGGATAGAATTGCTTGACTATACAATGAGCGTGTATTTCAATTTATAAAAGACCAACAAACTGTTTTCAAGAGAGACTCTACCAGTTTGTATTCCCACCAGCAACATGTCAAAGTTCCATACATTGCATCCTAGCTAGCACTTAGTATGCTCAGTCTTTTTTATTCTAGTAATTCTAATTGATATGCATTGGTTTCTCATTAAAGGCTTAATTTGCATTTCTATAATGGTAAATATTATCTGACAGCTGATTATGTGTTTATTTGCCTTAATTATATTCTCTTTGGTGAAATGTCTATTCAAGTCTTTTGCCCATTTAATTTTTTTTGTTTTTTCTTAAAGTTTACTTATTTATTTTGAGAGGAGAGGAGGAGAGAGAGGGAGAAGAAGAGAGAGAAAATCTTAAGCAGGCTCCACACTGTCAGCGAGGAGCCATATGCAGGGCTCAAACTCAGAAACCTAGAGGTCATAACCTGAGCCAATGTCCAATGCTTAACAGACTGAGCCACCCAGGTGCCCCAAAGTCTTTTGCCCATTTTTTTAAATGGGGTTGTCTGTTTTTATATTTGAGAGTTCTTTATTTTACACACAAATCCTTTGTAGGATATATAATAAGTAATATTTCTTCCCAGTTTGTGGCTCAAATTTTCATTCTTATAAAAATGTTTTACAGAAAGCAGAAGTGTCTAGCTTTGGTACAGTCCAATTTATCTTTTCTTTATTTTTCTCATTTTTCTGGATCATGTTTTTGGTGTTGAAGCTCAGAAATATTTGTATAAGTAAAATTTCTTATGTCTTCTTTAAGAGTTGTGTAGTTTTGGTTCTATGTCTATATCTGATTGATTTTTAGTTAATTTTCTTAACGGTGTAAAGTTATTATTTTTTCCATGTGATATCTAATTGTTTCAATGCCATCTGTTTAATCCATTTTACTATGTTGTCTATCATTTTGTTGAGATGTCTAAGGTCAACCTTACTGTTACCCCTTTGAAGATCAATGTTTCTAGGTGTTGATTTTGTGTTTGTTTTTTGGCTGTTTTAGTTTTGATCGCCATTATTTAGCTTTCACTAGTCTAGTCTAACTCAGATATACTTTGGTGTGGTTTTCTTTGTACACTTGACCCCCTGCACAATATAAGGGTTACGGGTTCTGACCTCTATGCAGTCAAAAATCTGCTTACAACTTTTTACTCCCTCCAAAGTTAATTACTAAAACTTACTGTTGACCAGAAGCCTCACTGAAAACAATTGATTGAAAAATGTTTTGTATGTTTTATTAATTATATACTGTATTCTTATAGTAAAGTAAGCCATAGAAGATAAAATAAGAAAATTAGAAGGAAGAGAAAATATATTTCTAATACTGTAATTTATTTATCAGAAAACAATAATCCATGTGTAGGTAGACCCATGCACTTCAAACCAATGTTGCTTGAGGATCAACTGTATTTGTTTTGACTTTTGTGTGTGTGTGACATTGTGAATCTAGATCTTGACTTCATTCAACAGTTTTGAAAACACTCAGGCAGTATTAACCATTTTTTTCTTCATTATTTTCGCTACTTTACTGTCGGACCTTCAATCACATGTAATTTAATTTATAATTTATTTTAATTACATATAATTTAGATACTTTGCCTTGTATTACCCATGCTTATACTTTTTCCTTCATATTTTATAGTTTAAAATTTTCATTTTTTATAGTTTATTGTCAAGTTGGTTTCCATATAACACCCAGTGCTCATCCCCACAAGTGCCCTCCTCCATGTTCATCTCCCCCTCCCCCCCGACACCCATCAGTCCTCAGTTTGTTCTCATCATTCAAGAGTCTCTCATGGTTTGCCTCCCTCCCTCTCTCCTCCTATTTCCCCCCTTCTTGTCCCCTACAGTCCTCCATTAAGTTCCTCCTAATCATCCTATACGTGCAAACATATGGTGGCTGTCCTTCTCTGCCTGACTTATTTTACTCAGCACAACAGCCTCAAGGTCCATCCATGTTGCTACACATGGCCAGATTTCATTCTTTCTCATTGCCATGTAGTATTCCATCGTACAGATAAACCACATCGTCTTGATCCATTGGTCTGTTGATGGGCACTTAGGCTCTTTCCATGTCTTGGCTATTGTTGAGAGTGCTGCTATGAACATTGGGGTAAATGTGCCCTTATGCATCAGTACTCCTGTATCCCTTGGGTAAATTCCTAACAGTGCTACTGCTGGGTCATAGGGGAGTTCTAGTGTTAATTTTTTGAGGAAACTCCACACTGTTTTCCAGACAGAAACACTCTCAGCTGCACCATTTTACATTCTCACCAACACTGTAGGAGGGTGCCCATTCCTCCACATCCTCGCCACCATCTAGAGTCCTCTGATTTACTAATTTTAGCCACTCTGACAGGCATGAGGTGGTATCTCAGTGTGGTTTTGATTTGTATTCCCTGAATAGGAGGGGCGCTGAGCATCGTTTCATGTGTCTGTTGGCCATCTGGATGTCCTCTTTGGAGAAGTGTCTGTTCTTATCTTCTGCCCATTTCTTCACTGGGTTGTTTGTTTTTCGGGTGTGGAGTTTGGTGAGTTCCTTATAGATTTTGGATACTAGCTCTTTATCTGATATGTCATTTCAACTATCTTTTCCCATTCCGTCGGTTGCCTATTAGTTTTATGTATTGTTTCTTTTGCCGTGCAGAAGGTTTTAATCTTGATAAGGTCCCAATAGTTCATGTTTGCTCTTAATTCCCTTGCCTTTGGGGTGTGTCAAGTAAGAAATTGCTGCCATTGAGGTCAAGGAGGTTGTTTTCTGCTTTTTCCTCTAGGGTTTTGATGGTTCCCTGTCTCACATCAGTCCTTTATCCATTTTGAGTTTATTTTTGTGTATGCTATTAGAAAGTGATCTACTTTCATTCTTCTGCATGTTGCTGTCCAGTTCTCCCAGCACCATCTGTTAAAGAGGCTGTCTTTTTTTCCATTGGATACTGTGTCCTGCTTTGTCAAAGATTAGTTGGCTGTATACTTTTGGGTCCACTTCTGAGTTCTCTATTCTGTTCCATTGGTCTATGTGTTTTTGTGCCAAGACCATACTGTCTTGATGATGTCAGCTTTGTAGTAGAGACTAAAGTCTGGGATGGTGATGCCTCCCGTTTTGGTTTTATTCTTTAGTATTACTTTGGCTATTCAGGGTCTTTTGTGGTTCCATACAAATTTAAGGATGGCTTGTTCTAGTTTTGAGAAGTATACTGGCACAATGTTGATTGGGATTGCACTGAATGTGTAGATTGCTTTGGTTAGTAATGACATTGTAACTATATTTATTCTTCCAATCCATGAGCATGGAATGTTTTTCCATTTCTTCATGTCTTCTTCCATTTCCTTCATAAGGTTTCTATAGTTTTCATCATACAAATCTCTTATATCCTTGATTAGGTTTATTCCTAGGTATTTTATTGTCTTGTGTAATTGTGAATGGGATCAGTTTCTTGATTTCTCTTTCTGTTGCTTCATTGTTGGTGTATAAAAAAGCAACTGATTTTTGTACGTTGATTTTGTACCCTACTATGTTGCTGAATTCATGGATCAGTTCTAGTAGGCTTCTGGTGGAGTCTGCTGGGTTTTCTATGTAGAGTACCATGTCATCTGCGAAAAGTGAAAGTTTGAATTCTTCTTTTCCAGTTCTGATGCCTTTTATTTCCTTTTGTTACCTGATGGCTGATGCTAGGACTTCCAACACTATGTTAAACAACAGTGGTGAGAGTGGACATCCCTGTCATGCTCATAATGTCAGGGGGAAAGCTCTCAGTTTTTCCCCATTGAGGATGATGTTAGCTGAGGGCTTCTCATAGATGGCTTTTATGATGTTTAAGTTCCTTCTATCCCAACTTTCTCGAGGGTCTTTATTAAGAAGGGATGATGTATTTTGTCAAATGCTTTTTCTGCATCTATTGACAGGATCATATGGTGTTTATCTTTTCTTTTGTTGATATGATGTATCACATTGATTGATTTGCGAATATTGAACCAGCCCTGTTACCCAGGAATGAATCCCACTTGATCATGGAGGATAATTCTTTATATGTGCTGTTGAAATCGATTTGCAAGTATCTTGGTGA
>NW_027527432.1:286255-303596 GCF_008692635.1 Crocuta crocuta | reverse complement strand
TGTACATTGTCAAATGCTTTTTCTGCATCTATTGACAGGATCATATGGTTTTTATCTTTTCTTTTGTTGATATGATGTATCACATTGATTGATTTGCGAATATTGAACCAGCCCTGTTACCCAGGAATGAATCCCACTTGATCATGGAGGATAATTCTTTATATGTGCTGTTGAAATCGATTTGCAAGTATCTTGGTGAGGATTTTTGCATCTGTATTCATCAAGGATATTGGTCTGTAGTTCTCCTTTTTTGCTGGGTCTCTGTGTGGCTTGGGAATCAAAGTGATGCTGGCTTCATAAAATGAGTCCCGAAGTTTTCCTTTGACTTCTATTTTTTGGAATAGTTTGAGAAGAATGTGTATTAATTCTGTTTTAAAAGTCTGGTAGAATTACCCAGGGAAGCCATCTGGGACAGGGCTCTTATTTGTATGGAGATTTTTCATGAATGATTCGGTTTCCTCACTTGTAATGGGTCTGTTCAGGTTTTCTATTTCTTCCCATGTGAATTTTGGTAGTGAGTGTGTGTTTAGGAATTTGTCCATTTCTTCTAAGTTGTCTAGCTTGTTGGCATATAATTTTTGATAATATTCTCTGATAATTGCTTGTATTTCTGAGGGGTTGGTTATAATCAGTCCATTTTCAATCATGATTTTGTTTATTTCAGTGCTCTTTCTTTTCTTTTTAAGAAGCCTGGCTAGAGGTTTGTCAATTTTGTTTATTTTTTCAGAAATCGAACTCCTGGTTTCATTGATCTGTTCATCTCTTTCATTGGTTTCTATATTGTTTATTTCTGCCCTCATTTTTATTATTTCTCTTCTTCTACTAGGTTTGGGGTGCTCTTTTTGCTCTCCCTCTAGTTATTTTAAGTGTGCTGTTAGATTTTGCACTTGTGCTTTTTCTAATTTCTTGAAATAGGCCTGGAGTGCAGTGTACTATCCTCTTAGGACTGCTTTCACTGCATCCCATAAAGATTGGATTGTTGTATTCTCATTTTCATTTGTTTCCATATATTTTAATGTCTTCTCTGATTGCCTGATTAGCCCATTCGTTCTTTAGTAGTATGTTCTTTAACCTCCATGTTTTTGGGGTCTTTCCAGACTTCTTCCTGAGGTTGATTTCGAGTTTCATAGAATTGTGATCTGAAAGTGTGCATTGTATTATCTCAATTCTATTATATTTATTGACAGCTGCTTTATGTCCCAGTATGTGATCTATCTTGGAGAATGTGCCATGCACACTTGAGAAGAAAGTGAATTCTATGGCCTCCAGATATAGAGTTCTAAATATATCTGTCAAATCCATCCGCTCCAATGTGTTATTTAAGTCCATTGTGTCTTTATTGATTTTCTGTCTACTTGACCTGTCCATTGCTGTAAGTGGAGTATTAAAGTCCGCTGCTATTAGTACAATTTTATCGATAAGAGTGTTTCTGTTTGTGATTGTTTTATGGATTTAGGTACTCCCATATTTGGTGCGTAGATATTTATAATTGTTAGCTCTTCTAGATGGATAGACCCTGTAATTATTATATAATGTCCTTCTCCATACCTTGTTACTGCTTTACTTTAAAGTCCAGTTTGTCTGATATAAGTATAGCTACTCC
Source organism: Crocuta crocuta (assembly GCF_008692635.1). Taxonomy (NCBI): domain Eukaryota; kingdom Metazoa; phylum Chordata; class Mammalia; order Carnivora; family Hyaenidae; genus Crocuta; species Crocuta crocuta. The sequence goes on along the minus strand of NW_027527432.1, from coordinate 301,993 downwards.
AGCTTTTTTTTTTGACTTCCAGTAGCATGATAGATATTTCTCCATCCCCTTACTTTCAATCTGAGGGTGTTCCTGTCTAAAATGAGTTTCTTGTAGACAGCAAATAGATGGATTTTAGTGTGTTTTTTTTTAATCCTTTCAGCTACCCTATGTCTTTTGATTGGGGCATTTAGTGCATTTACATTCAGTATTATTATTGAAATATATGGGTTTAGAGTCATCTTTTCGTTTGTGGGATTCATGCTTGTAGTGGTGTCTCTAGCATCTTGCATTCCTTGCACATTTCCCTCAGAGAGTCCCCCTCAGGATTTGTTGTAGGCCTGGTTTAGTAGTGACAAATTCTTTCGATTTTTGTTTAATTGGAAAGATTTTTATCTCTTCTTCTATTCTGAATGACAGGCTTGCTGGATAGAGGATTCTTGGCTGCATATTTTTTCTGTTCATCATATTGAAGATNAAGAATTTGTTCCAGTACTCCTTCAGCATCTTTCCCTCTCTCTTCCTCTTCTGGAATTCCTATGATACAGATATTGTTCCTTTTGATTGTTTTGCTGAGCTCTCGAACTCTTCTTTCATGTTCCTGGATCAGTTTATTTTTCTTTTTTTTCAGTTTCTTCTTTTTCTATAATTGTGTCTTCTATACCACTTATTCTCCTTTCTGTCTCTTCAGTCCGTGCATTGGATGCCTCCAGTTTATTATGTATCTCATTTATCGCATTTTTTAATTCATCACAACTATTTTTAAGCTCCATAGTGTTTGTAGCCATAGTTTCTCTGATGCCTTCCATGTTCTTTTCAAGCCCAGCGATTAAATTTATGATTATTGTTCTAAATTCTTTTTCAGTTATTTTGCTTATATCTATTTTGAGCTGTTCTTTAGCTGTCAGTTCTTCCTGGAATTTCTTTGGAGGAGAGCTCTTTCGTTTTGTCATTTTTGTTAGCTTTCTATCTCTTATTAGTTTTAAAAGCCTGTTTTGCACCCTGCACCTCTGAGTGCTGCTGTATCAAAGAAGGGTTTTTGACTGTCCAGGGGCTGTTTGTTCAGAAAGTGTTCTTTGAATGGCATCTCTTGGTGTCACTTTTTTTTTTTAGTTTTAGTTTTTCATTATTTATTTATATAATTATTATTTTTTAATGGTTTTTATTTATTTCTGAGAGAGAGACAGAGACAGCGTGACTAGGGGAGGGTCAGAGAGAGAGGGAAACAAAATCTGAAACAGGCTCCAGGCTCTGAGCTGTCAGCACAGATCCCAACGCAGGGCTCGAACCCACGAAACATGAGATCATGTCCTGAGCTGAAATCCAACGCTTTTCCGACTGAGCCACCCAGGAGCCCCTCTCTTGGTTTCTCTTGTTGAGATTTTGGTTGTTTTATTTTCCTACTCATGGTGGTATTTGGGACTCTCCAATATGTGTACTTTGGCTTGTTTCTTGAAAACAAAACAGACAAACACACAGGGAACAAAAGCACCCAAACACACAGACAAATCCATCAAACATGCAAACTGAAAGGGAAAAACGAAAAAAGAAAAGAGAAAAGAGGAATGAGGGAAGTCGAATAATAAGAAATAAAAATACATAAAAAAGAAGAAAAGAAAAGAAAAAAAGAATAAACCCAATAGACAAAGAACAGTTTAAAGCATGTAACAAGATTTGCCAGTACAAATAAATAGCCGGGTGTATGCAGTGCTGCTGGAAGAGCATAAAGAGAGAAATGACAAGGCAGGGATGAGGTGAAATTGGAAATGAAATGAGCAGGCAGAAAGAATAAGAGGCTTTTTTCAAAGAGCAAAAGAGTAGAATGTGGTTGGAGAAGAGGTGAAAGAAATGACAATGGTGCNGGAAAAAAAAAAAAAAAAAAAAAAGGAAGAGGGCAGCTCTCTAGCAAGGATAGGTGTGGTTTGGTCCAGCGGTTCCCAAGGGAGTCCTGATTTGGCGGTGGTGGGGAGAAGAGTTTCTTGCTGTGTTCCAGTCCCTTCTTGAACCAAGCATTGCAACCCACTTTTTTTGCGCCCCTATGATGGGGGCGTAGCCATGGTGGGCCATGCTCTATATCCCTGGCCAAGCCTCGTTTCCAGATCCCAGTCCTCGGGCCCCATTGAAATTGCCCGAAATATAAACTCACATGCGAGCCCCTCAGAGCAGTTTTAAGCCTCTTGCCTTCCCACTGGGGATCGAGCCAGAAGCCGCTGCTCCCGTCTCCTCCAGGTTGGGCTGGTGAGAGAGGAGCAGTTTCACCTGGGGTTGCCCGGGACCAGTGCGTCCCGCCTGGGGTCAGCTGGACAGCAGGAAACCTGGTCCCTCTGTGTCCCGTCACCCGAAATGTAAACTCGCGAGCAAATCTCTCAGAAGTTTTAAGCCTTTTGCCTCCCCCCTAGGGTTACAGCCTAGCCAGAAGCACAAAGGCGCAGCTGCCATGCGTCCCCTCCAGGTCGAGCTGGTGAGTGGGGGGGAGGAGGGAGGGGGGGCTGTTTCCCCGAGGGTCACCTGGGACAAGTGCGTCCCCCCTAGGATCAGCTGGAGAGCAGGAAACTGGATCCCTCTGTGTCCCGTAGCCCGAAATATAAACTCGTGGGCTAATCTCTCAGAAGTTTTAAGCCCTTCGCCTCCCCCCTGGGGATCCAGCCGAGCCAGGAGCACAAAGGTGTGGCCGCTGTGCATCCCTCCAGGTGGAGCTGGTGAGCGGGGAGCAGTTCCCCTGGGGGTAGCCTGGGACGAGTGGGTCCCGCCTAGGGTCAGCTCGAGAGCAAGAAACTGGATCCCTCTATGTACCAAGCGGAGGCTTTTCTCTTCTCCAACGACAGGGACAGTGTCTTGATCAGTTTCGGCCACTCTTTTTCCCCCCTACACTCACAGCAGCTCCTTGCATAGGGGGATTCCCCCCCCCCTGTGTCTCTGGTCCTGGCCTGATTTTATCTTCCCCAGTTCGCACTCACGCTAGAAGGTTTTCTCAGAGGACTCTGTCTCCTTTTCCTCCCAAACTCCTGGATTCTGTAAGGGTTCCTATGGCTTCAGGCCTTCTCCTGTGAGATATGGGGGTGAGTGAAATGAATGGAGCTCCCTACTTCTCCATTGTCTTGCCTTAGTTAAAAATTTTCTTCTTTGTGCTTCAGTGTGACCATTTTCTCTTGACTTCCTTTCTCCTATCTTTCATTCCTCTAATTATTTCTTCTGATATTTCTAATCTTCTTTTAAAAATGCATGTTCTTAATATCAATTCTAGAAATTCCACTTTATTATTCTTGAAACATTATACTTTTCTGCTAAAATTTCTTTTCTGTTATCTATATTCCTAGTGTTAATAGCTAAAATTTCTTTTGAGATCATGCCTAATAACTGATACTTGCATCACCTATGGACCTATTCTATTATCTCTTTTGTCATCTTATACTGCTTTTTAGCATGCCTGTTAAATGTCAGATTCAATGGCAGAAATTCCATTATATATATATAGAGAGAGGATTATAGAGGATTTGGATAATATTATCTTCCCAAGAAAGGCTTCACCCTATTACATGGGAAGTAGCTGCTGTAGTACAGATCTCTTTGACTTAATCAGGCATGACCCACCTGATTCATGACTCATGCCGTGTTTCAGACTCATTAGTGCTCAGTAAACATTTATTTTATTCTCACATCTAAGGTGTAGCTTTCAGGGATTCTATATCAAAGCTTTAGGTCTTCAAAATGGACTCTTGTACTTGGAGGCTCTTAAACTCCATTAGTGTATTCCCTCTGCACTACCCTGAGACTGCTGAAAGGTCCACTCAGCTTTTAACTGTATTTCTCTTTATTTTGGCCTCTCACTCTATAAAGTTTAATAATCAACAAATGCCTGAAATAATACGTAGATCAACATTTGGTGCTTATTTCTTTGAAGTGCCCTTCTCTATATAACCTATTTACTCATGTCCTGGCTGCTTTGACAAACCCAAATGATAAAGTTATGTCTCCAGAGCCCCCATACAATTTCCATTAGGTATCTTTGCTTCTTTATTCCTATAAGTTACCTTTTAACCTCTTTTCATATTCTTGCATAGTGCACATGTAGTATGTATAAGACATATTGCATGTCTAAGACATTATACAAACATGTGTCATTTCAGTTAAACCTTTCTTTTCTCCAGAATCATAAGACCTCCATTCTGGCTGCCTCAGCATCTCTCTGATATTTTCAAATAAATGATTCAGGATTTTTTTCTTTTTCTTTTTGTTGTTAAATTGATTAATAATAATTTATTGAGGATTGTCTATGCTCATAAGAGATATTAGTTTTTTATTATAATATCTTTCTTATTTTGGTACATTCATCAGGCCTGGATTGCAAGGCTAGAATGAAGGGTGACTTGATATTACCTTCATAGTAATAAGTTAAAGTTAGAGTCCTCTTAAGGAGAAGAAAGTGCTCACAGAAAAGCTGGATCTGATAAATGGTTGTCAAGCCATCCCAACCTCACAGAGAGGAAGCAAGGTATCAGGCTAGAATTAATGCTAAATCTATGTTTGACTGTAAGATAAAATGTTTTGCAAAAACTTATGAGTGTTTTTTGTTTGTTTGTTCTGCCATGAACACTATATAGTTGTACAGTTGAATTAATTCAATAGCTACTAATTGAATCCTCATTGATGATTCCCTACTGAAGTCTACCACATTAAAAATTAATCCAAAAACATACTTCTGATATTGCTACTGCTCTATTTTCATTGATCCTACTTATCTAAAGGATAAAATCTATTTTCTTACTCTGGCAGTTAAGCTTTCCCATCATCTGACACCAAAACATTTTAATCCCCATGTTATCATTTTTATTCAGACTAAATTACAATCAAACTAAACATCCACCGTTTTAAATATGGTTTTCATTTCTTCACTTCTATTGTTTCTCCAACCTTGAAAGTTTTCCTTACCCTCAGTCTGGACATGTTTAATTTACCCATACTTCAAGGCTCTACTTAAAGGCCATAACCAATGTGGAATTTTTCCAGCATGAATATTCTCTCTCAGCTGAACTAGAACAATTTATCAGTACATGTCCTATGAAAATTAATGCTTTCCTCTTCACATTATAGTTACCTAACCATCTCTTAATAGGACATCTCCCAAATTTGGAGGACAGACCATCCTAGTAGGCTCAGGATTTTCCCACCACAAACTTTTTCAAGGTTATCACCAGTGTCATCACTGCTACAAACTAGATATTTTGGAAACAAATCAAAGATAGTACCTGGTTTGACTTTCCAAGACAGGGACATGTTCTAGACAGAGTCCCAAGGCCCAATCTGGGATTATCCAATGGTTCTAGTCTATCTGGGATTCAACCTTCTGTCCCTCCCTCCAGGCTAGACATGGTTGGGCAAGTGGCCTGTTACACAGGAGCCATAAATGGTGCCATTCAAGTGAGCCCTTCCTTCCTTACTGGTAAGAAAATGTTGAACCAAAGAGCCAGGTCAAGCAGAAATTGGGATTTCCATACATGGGCCTTTTTCTGTGATGGGGATGTGAGCAAAGCATGATTCAAGGATGTCATTTACAGGGTTGGCCATTCTAGGAATAAAAAGCCTATGTTTCACTTATCTTTGTATATCCCAAATTATCTGGTCTAATGCTAAGTAGATGTTCAATAAACAGGCAAAAAAATGAACTGTGTCCATTCTTGATACAAGAAAATACTTAAAATACTAATCTCTACTAAAATGTGCTTGAAAGCCATGTTATTTTAAATCATATGCAAAACAAAGTGTTTGCTGCTTAGCATGTTTTCAGTAAATTATAAATTCTAATTCTTCTTTCTTTCAAAACTGTATATATTTTCCCTGGCTTGGGTACAGCTCTCCATTGCTAAGCTCAATGTTCAGAACTTTTCTGTTATGTTAGTTTGTTGTTAAGGTGATATTCTTGAGCTATAATTGCATTGGCATAGATACGGAGAATCTTATTCCTTAGCTCATTCTATCAGCGACAGAATCTTGGACTATAAAGCACTGCTTAGTACCACCCTTACTCCTTTTCCATTCTCTCCCTTCCCTTCAATCAAGTTTGGAAAGCAAGAGAGGGAAAATGAAAAAAAATCTCCCCCAAGGAGACTGTGTCTGAAAGTCATAATAAAGAATCACTTTGTGCCACAGCTTTCACATTATTTGTAGAAATATCTTTTTATCTCTTGCACAGTCTTCTTATTTTCTGTTAATTTCTCATGGGGAGACCAAACTGGCAGTTCAGGGTTATGGATAAAATTGACAATTCCTGCAGTAAATTTCTCAGAGCTCACGAAACTGATTTTACCAGTATCTAAAAATACAGCGGAGATGACCAAAATTGACTTACTCTGAGTGCAGCCAGGAAACCTGTGCCAAAGAACCCTTCATAGGGGACAGGTGAGCAGGAAAGAAGTGTAGGGTTTGGACTCAACTATTGTTTGCTAGACTGACAATCTTAGGTTCTTACTTAACCCTTCAGAGTTCTTTTCTGCTGGACACCCACTTCAGCTGGTCCAGGGGTCCCTCAAGGATGGACGGTGTCAGCGAGAGAGAGAGTGAGAGAGTCACAAGAATCTTTCTGATCACCAGGCAGGCATCTCTGTCCTGTTAGTTTTGGTGTCTTTATTTATAGGTCAAATGATAACATGGCATCAGAAAAAGGAATTTTTATAATGGATAGCTCTTTGTGATAAGATGCTTTGGAAAGTGTACAGAAACAGATTTTACAGAAGTATTCTTGCAGAACTACCCCAATCATAGTGAAGTTGAGTAAATCTTACAACTAAGGAAATAACAGGGTGTTCTCAGTGAAAAACAGGATAACATACATATTTGTTTTATGTTAATAACGCTAAGATTAGTTCATAGGTTAAGTTGTATATAGATTGGCTAGGAGTCATTCTGTCTGCCTCACAAGAAGACGAATGTGTTTGAGCTGGATAATAAGTTGTTTATGCAAACTTTTTTGATTTGATGCTGAATGCATAAGCACCATGGAGGCCCTAAATGTGTCAGCCTTTGTATTTGGGTTTATGTTTTAGTTACTCTTATCTATCCTTATCCCAGCTGCCAGTGTAAGGGAGGGTGTTTGTGGAATGTAGGCCTTGGGGAAGGGACTGCTATACATCACCAGTTAGCAAAGGTATATGTAGTAACTTATGTTCTACCCTTATTTGTTCCTTTTCTCTAAATTAGTCTCTTGGTCTCCAGGACAGACTTGATTGTCCGGTTATATTCCTTATGACACCAGAGAGCCAGTCTTTAAAGAGTTTAGCTCATTTCCAATACATAGAATAGCCTCTTCAAGTGCATTTACTTTTGTGTCTAGTTTTTTTTCTATGATTTCTTGAATAGCTAGAGCATGAGAAACGTTTTTGGTTAGTTGATATACATGTTGAGCTGTATGAACCTCTTGGACTAATGCAACGGTAGACACAGAATTGTACACGTAAAGGTCAATTTCTTATGAGTAAGGGCCATTAGCCTGTTTATAGCTCAAGGGAAGTATTGAGGAAAACAGGACCTGCCGGAGACATGATGCTTGTTCCCATAATTACAAAAGGAGAAGTTCCCACAATAATTTCCTTCACAAGGTGCAATCATCATACCAGGGCCAGAATAAGGGGACAAGTCACTCCTGATACCAATCAACAAGGTACCTTGGGGATCGGTGCTCAAGCAGAAATAATTGAGTGGGGTGGATATCGGTCATCAGCTGACAGCAAGAAGCCGTGCAAACTTGTCTTAACCTCACAAGGAGTTTTTCTCAACTAGTGAGTTCAGAAAATGGCTCCCGACACTTTTCAGTTGTTTAGGCTTTATGGCAAGCAACGTTTTCAGAATTCAACAGTGAGATAAGTACTAAATCGGACAGCACACATGTATCATTTTTATAAGGAAAACTAAATTTTATAAAGAAAAATTCAAGTTGAGAGGCACCTGGATGGCTCAGATGGTTAAGCATTTCACTTCAGCTCATCTCATGTTTCAAGGTTTGAGCCCTATGGCAGGCTTCATGCTGACAGCTCAGAGCCTGAATCCTGCTCCAGATTCTATCCCTCCCTCTCTCTCTGCCCCTCCCTTGCTTATGTTCTCTCTCACTCTCTCTCAAAAATAAATAAACACAAAAAGTTTTTTAAAAGAAAAATTCAAGTTGAGCCACAGTGACTGTGTATATTAGTAATTCAATAAATAGTCCATTAAACAAACAACACCTACTTGTGCCAAGAATCAGAAATAAAAAGACCCATAATATAGTGGAGAAAATCCATCCATATATGAAGAAATATTGAATAGAACTATTCCCTGGACTCATAACATCTCAATATCAGCGATATTGACATTTTTCTTGTGAGAGCTATCCTGTGCATTATAGGACGTTTAACAACACCCTTCATGACTACTCATTAGATGTTAGTAGTACTCTTTCCCAGTTTCAACTCCAAAAATATGTTTCCAGACATTGCCAACTGTCCCTTGGAAAGGGAGAGTTGAAAAATCCGCATCCCCACCACGGAAAACCTACCCCAGTTCCAAGCTTGGAGACTCTGAGCTAAAACAGAACAAACAGGGCTCATGTCTTCCACAGCCTGAATTCAGACACACCCCATTGTTATCAATAGTTTGTATAGCTAGTCCTACCACCCTGGTCATTATCCCTGTCCCTGCACATTCTTTCTGTCTCTCTATCTATCTATTTATCTATCTATCATCTATCTACCTATCAATATCTATCATATATTTATTATTGTGGTAAAATTGGTATGTAACATTACATAAGTTTCAGGTATACGAAATTATAATTCAACATATGTATTCATTACAAAGGTATTAACCTCCAAAAGTCTAGTTACCATTCACCACCATATTTGACTCCATTTGTTCATTTTACCTACTTCTCAACTGGATTCCCTTCTGATAACCACTAACATGTTCTTTGTGTCTATAAGTTTGTTTTTGTTTTGTTTTGTTTGTTTATTTGCTTCTTCTGTTTTGTTTTGTTAGATTCCATATATAAATGAAATACTTTCTGTCTTCTCCCTTCTGTCTTATTTTACATAATATAAACTCTTAAGTTCTATCCATGTTGTCACAAATGGCAACATTTCATTATATGATGGAAGAATATTCTATTTTGTAAACATACTTTAGCCATTCATCCACTCATGGACACTTATGTTGTTTCCATATCTTGCCTATTGTAAATAGTGCTGCTATGAACATCAAAGTGAATATATCTATTTGAGTTAGTGTTTTCACATTATTGGGATGACTTCTGAGACGTAGAATAGGTGGATCACATGGCAATTCTACTGTTAAACTTTTAGGAATCTCCATGTTTTCCATAGTGACTGCACCAATTTTCATTCCCACCAACAGCACTTGAGTGCTTCCTTTTTTCACATCCTCTCCAATCCTTGTTCCTTATTGTCTTTTTGATGGTCACCATTCTAAGAGGTGTGAAGTTATATCTCCTTGGGGTTTTGATTTGCATCTCCCTAATAATTAGTGATGTTGAACATATTTTCATTCACCTGTTAACTTCTATATGTCTTCTTTGGCAAAAAAAAAAAAAAAAAGTCTATTCAGATCCTCTGACCATACATTAATTGTTTTTTTTTTTTTGTCATTGTTTATTTGTAGTTCTTTATATAATCTGGGTATTTACCCCATTTTGGATATGTGATTTGAAAATATCTTCTTTCATTTATCAAGTTGCCTTTTCATTTTGATGATGGTTTCCTTTTGTTTTTGTTTCCCTTGACTTTGAAGCCAGATCAACAAAAACATCACCAAGACTAAAGTCAAGGAACTTACCACCTATTCTTTCTTCTATGAATTTTATAGTTTCAGGTCTTACTTTCAACTCCTTAATCTACTTTAGGTTAATTTTTTTGTATGGCATAAAATGATGGTCCAATGTAATTATTTACATGAGGATTTACAATTTCCCCAGTACCATTCTTTGAAGAGATGTCCTTTCTTCATTGTATGTTTTTAGCTCCTATGTTGTAAATTAATTTTTCATATATGAGTAGATTTATTTCTAGGCCTTCAATCAATGGAACAGATCTGTATGCCTATTTTTATGCTAATACAATACTGGTTTGAATACTATAGCTTTGCAAAATAGTTTGAGTTCAGGAAGCATGATACTCTCACCTTTGTTCTTCTTTCTCAAGATTGCTTTGGATATCTGGGGGTCTTTTGTGATTCCATACAAAATTTTTAATTATTTGCTCTAGTTTTGTGAAAAAATTCCATTGGAATTTTGACAGGGATTGCATTGGATCTGTAGATTGCTTTGGGTAGTTTGAACATTTTAATAATATTGATTCTTCCAATCCATGAGAACAGAATACTTCCCAATTACCTATAGCTTCTTCAGTGTCTTATACCTTTCCTTCATCAGTGTCTTATAGTGTTTAGTGTACAGATCTTTCACCTCCTAGTTAAATTTATTCTTAGGTATTTTATTCTTTTTTTAAATTTCTAATGTGTTTAATTTATTTCTGAGAGAGAGAAAGAGGCAGCGTGAGCAGGGGAGGGTCAGAGAGAGAGGGAGACACAGAATCCAAAGCAGGCTCCAGGCTCTGAGCTGACAGCACAGAGCAAGGCTCGAACTCACCAACAGTGAGATCATGACCCGAGCTGAAGTTGGACGATTAACCATCTGAGCCACTCAGGTGCTCCTCCCCCACCCTTGTCATGTTCTTGATCTTAGAGGAGAGGCTTTCAGTTTTTCGCTTTTGAGATGTTAGCTGTAGGTTTTATAGCCTTCTTTATGTTGAGGTGGGTCCCCTCTATTTCTCCTTTGTTGAGTTTTCATCATAAATTGATGTTGAATTTTGTGAAATGCTCTGCATCTGTTGAGATGATCATATGATTTTTATTCTTCATGCTGTTAATGTAGAATATTACAATGATTAATTTGCAGATGTTGAGTCATCTTTGAATCCCAGGAATAAGTCCCACTTGATCATGTTGTATCATCCTTTTAATGTATTGTTGAATTCATTTTGCTAATGTTTTTATTAAGTAATTTTGTATCTGTATTCATTAAGAATTTAGGCTATTATTTTCTTTGTGCGTGTATGTGTTATCTTGTATGGTTTTGGTATTAGGGTAGTGCTGTCCTCATAAAATGAGTTTGGGAGCATTCCTTTCTCTTCAATTTTTTTGGGAAGATTTTGAGAGGATGAGCATTAAGTCTTTGAATGTTTAGTAGAATTTTAGTAGAATCCATTTGCTGGGAAGTTTTCGATTACTGATTTGATCTCCTTATTAGTAATTGGTCTTCCATATTTTCTATTTTCTTTCCTGATTCAGTTTTATAAAATGATGTTCCTGGAAGTTTGTCCATTTCTTGTAGGTTGTCCAATTTGTGGACGTATAATTGTTCATAGTAGTCTCTTATGACCCTTTGTATTTCTGTAGTATCAGTTATAACTTCTATCTCATTTCCAATTTTGTTTATTTGAGTCCTCTCTCTTTTTTCCTTGGTTTTCAAAGAGCTAGCTCTTAGTTTCATTGATCTTTACTTCCCCTATTTTTGTCTCTATTTTATTTGTTTCTACTCAGATCTTTATTATTTCCTTCCTTCTATTAACTTTGGGCTTTGTTCTTTTTATTATTATTTTTAGTTCCTTTAGATATAAAGCTAGATTGTCCATTTGAGATTCCTCTTGATTCTTGAGGTAGATCTGTATTCCTATAAACTTCACTCTCAAAACCACTTTTGCTACATCCCACAGATTTTGGAATGTCATATTTCTGTTTTTCTTTGTCTCAATATTTTTAAAATTTTTTTTCTCTGATTTTCTTGATGACCCGTTGGTTGCTCACTATCATATGGTGTATTCCCCACATTTTTGTGCTTTTTCCAGTTTTCTTTTTGTATTTTATTTCTAGTTTCAAACAACTGTAGTCAGAGAGGATGCTTGAAGAGATTTCAATCTTCTTGGATTTTTTGAGACTTGTTTTATGGCCTACTATGTAACCTATCCTGAAGAATGTTCCATGTGCACATGAGAAGAATATGTATTTTTCTGCTTTTGGATGCAGTGTTCTGCACACATCTATTAAGTTCATCTACTCCAATGTATCATTTAAGGTCGATGTTTCCTTATTGATTTTCTGTCTAGTTGATCTACACATAGATGTGAAGTGTGGAAGCCCCTTACTATTATTATACTGCTATTAATTTCTCCCTTTAGGTGGATTAATACTTCCTTTATATATTTACTTGTTCCTATATTCATTGCATATGTATTTATAAATGTTTGTCTTTTTGCTGAGCATTGGCCCTTTTATCATTATGTAATGATTTTCTTTAACTTTTAGTACAGTCTCTGTTTTAAAGTTTATGTTTTCTGATATGACTACAGCTTTATCAGCTTTCTTTTCGTTTCCACTTGCATGGAATACTTGTTTCAATTCTTCCACTTTCAGTCTGTGTGTATCCTTACTTCTGAAGTGAGTTTCTTCTGGGTGGCATACAGATGTTGTTTCTTTTATCTGTTCAGCCACCCTTTCTCTTGATTTGAGAGTTTAGTCCATTGACATTTAAAGTATTGATAAGTATATACTTACTGCCATTTCTTTTTATTGTTTTCTGGCTTATTTCACAGTTCCCATCTGTCCTTTTCTTCTCTTCCTCTCTTCCCTTGTGGTTTGATGGCATACTTTAGTGTTACATTTTCTTTTCTCATTTTGTGTGTGTCATGTTTACCATGCATTCTTGCCTAGTGGTTAGCATGAGGTTCACATATAACATTTTATGTATATCATAGCCTGTTTTAAGCTGATAGTAACTTAAATTTAAATATATTTCAAAACCTTACATTGTTACTACACCACTTATTTTTACATTTTCTATGTCACATTTTACATCTTTTTATTTGATGTATTCCTTAACTAATTTTCATGGTTTTAGTTAATTTTACCACTTTTGACTTTTAACCTTCATAACTACAAGAGACTATCCACTACTTTTTAAATATATTTACATTTTCCAGTGGGATTTTTACTTTCTCTGTATTTTTTGTCATTGTGTAATGCCTTTATTCCAGCTTAAGAAAGTCGGTTTTTTAAAACATTTTTCATAAAGCTAGTTTACTATGTTTTTTTAAAAAAAAAGTTTATAGTCAAATTGGTTTCCATATAACACCCAGTGCTCATCCCCACAAGTGCCCTCCTCAATGCCCATCTCCCCCCTTCCCCCCACATCCATCAGTCCTCAGTTTGTTTCTCAGCATTCAAGAGTCTCTCAGGGTTTGCCTCTCTCCCTTTCCCCCACTATTTCCCCCTTTCTTCTCCCCCATGGTCCTTAGTTAAGTTCTTCTTAATCTTCCCATACGTGCAAACATATGACATTTGTCCTTCTCTGCCTGACTTATTTCGCTAAGCATAATACCTTCAAGGTCCATCCATGTTGCTACACATGGCCAAATTTCATTGTTTATCATTGCCATGTAGTATTCCATCATATAGATTAACCACATCTTCTTGATCCATTCATTCATTGATGGACACTTAGGCTCTTTCCATGTTTTAGCTATTGTGGAGAGTGCTGCTATGAACATTGGGGTACATGTGCCCCTATGCATCAGCATTTCTGTATCCCTTGGGTAAATTCCTAGCAGTGCTATTGCTGGGTCATAGGGGAGTTCTATTGTTAGTTTCCTGAGGAACCTCCACACTTTTCCAGAGGGGCTGTACCAGTTTACATTCCCACCAACAGTGTAGGAGGGTGCCCGTTTCTCCACATCCTCGCCAGCATCTAGAGTTCTCTGATTTGCTCATTTTAGCCACTCTGACTGGCGTGAGGTGGTATCTCAGTGTGGTTTTGATTTGTATTTCCCTGATGAGGAGGGATGCTGAGCATCGTTTCATGTGTCTGTTGGCCATCTGGATGTCCTCTTTGGAGAAGTGTCTGTTCATATCTTCTGCCCATTTCTTCACTGGGTTGTTTGTTTTTCGGGCGTGTAGTTTGGTGAGTTCCTTATAGATTCTGGATATTAACCCTTTATCTGATATGTCATTTGCAACTATCTTTTCCCATTCCGTTGGTTCCCTATTAGTTTTGTGGGTTGTTTCCTTGGCTGTGCAGAAGCTTTTAATCTTGATGAGGTCCCAATCGTTTATTTTTTTTATATTTAAATATTTTTATTTATTTCAAGGAGAGGGAGAGAGAGAGAGAGAGCGTGAGCAGGGGAGGGTCAGAGAGAGAGGGAGATACAGACTCTGAAATAGGCTCCAGGCTCTGAGCTGGCAGTCAGCACAGAGCCCAACGCAGGGCCCAAACCCACGAACGCGAGATCATGACCGAAGCGAAAGTCAGACGCTCAACCAACTAAGTCACCCAGGCGCCCCACTCAATCGTTTATTTTTGCTTGTGATTCCCTTGCTTTTGGGGATGTGTCAAGTAAGAAGTTGCTGCGGTTGAGGTCAAGGAGGTTGTTTCCTGCTTTCTCCTCTAGGGTGTTGATAGTTTCCTGACTCACGTTCCGGTCCTTTATCTATTTTGAGTTTATGTTTGTGCATGGTGTGAGAAAATGATCTAGTTTCATTCTTCTGCATGTTGCTGTCCACTTCTCCAAACACCATCTGTTAAAAAGGCTGTCATTTTTCCCTTGGATAGTCTTTTCTCCTTTGCCAAAGATCAGTTGGCTGTATACTTTTGGGTCCACTTCTGAGTTCTCAATTCTGTTCCATTGGTCTATGTGTCTGTTTTTGTGCCAATACCATACTGTCTTGATGATGACAGCTTTGTAGTAGAGGTTAAAGTCTGGGATGGTGATACCTCCCGTTTTGGTTTTATTTTTCAGTATTACTTTGGCTATTCGGGGTCTTTTGTGGTTCCATACAAATTTTTGGATAGTTTGTTCTAGTTTTGAGAAGTATGCTGGTGCAATTTTGATTGGAATTGCATTGAATGTGTAGATTGCTTTGGGTAGTAAGGACATCTTAACCATATTTATTCTTTCTATCCATGAGCATGGAATGTTTTTCCATTTCGTTGTGACTTCTTCAATTTCCTTCATAAGTTTTCTATAGTTTTCATCATACAGATCTCTTGTATCCTTGATTAGGTTTATTCCTAGGTGTTTTATGGTTTTTTGTGCAATTGTGAATGGGATCAGTTTCTTGATTTCTCTTTCTGTTGATTCATTGTTGGTGTATAAAAATGCAACCAATTTCTGTACATTGATTTTGTACCCTGCAACTTGGCTGAATTCATGGATCAGTTCTAGTAGGCTTCTGGTGGCTTCTGTCCGGTTTTCGATGTAGAGTATCATGTCATCTGCGAAGAGGGAAAGTTTGACTTCCTCTTTTCCAATTCTGAAACCTTTGATTTCCTTTTGTTGTCTCATGGCTAATGCTAGGACTTCCAGCACTATGTTAAACAACAGTGGTGAGAGTGGACATCCCTGTCGTGTTCCTGATCTCAGGGGAAAAGCTCTCAGTTTTTCCCCGTTGAGGATGATGTTACCTAAAGGCTTAACCTAGATGGCTTTGATGATGTTTAAGTACGTTCCTTCTATCCCAACTTTCTCTAGAGTCTTTATTAAAAAGGGAAGCTGTATTTTGTCAAATGCTTTTTTTTTAATCTATCGACAAGATCATATGGTTTTGTCTTTTCTTT
This sequence comes from Crocuta crocuta, assembly GCF_008692635.1. Classification (NCBI taxonomy): domain Eukaryota; kingdom Metazoa; phylum Chordata; class Mammalia; order Carnivora; family Hyaenidae; genus Crocuta; species Crocuta crocuta. Next base: position 286,368 of record NW_027527432.1, on the reverse strand, counting down.
TGTTGATGTGATGTATCACATTGATTGATTTGCGAATGTTGAACCAGCCCTGTAACCCAGGAATGAATCCCACTTGATCTTGGTGGATGATTCTTTTTATGTGCTGCTGGATT